>NC_080021.1:120259764-120567394 GCF_030020395.1 Manis pentadactyla | reverse complement strand
TGCTCTGCCCTTATACCCAGGATGAGCTGGTGGGCATAAGCATCTGGTTTTGGCAGAAGCCATCAGAATCTCTGCCTACATGGCTTTTGCATCTCTGGGATATGGTGGTGGAAAACACTGTTAGGTCAGGTTCTGAAATGGGTAGACTGGCTTCCCTGATGACTCACCTTTCCCTCTGGCAGCAGTTGCAAAGTGCCTGTCACACCTCAGGGAATCAGGCGCTTCTGGGTTGGCTGACAGCAGCTGTCAAGGCAGTGTGGCCTAATCAGGGTGATTCACCATATTTAGCCACTAGCTGGAAAATGTATGCAGAGCTCCAACAGGTGTTATGGGAGTTGGGCATGAAAAACATCATCTATAATATGGACCTGCAGGGCACTGATGAGGAGCTGTTCACTGTAGAAATGAGAAATCTGATGCTGCATACAGCTCCCACATCTCTCTTTGGGTCCCTAGTGACCATTCTTGCCTTACGCATAGGACAACACATAAGTGGGGCGACTCATACTTTAGCATATCTGGGGGAGGTTGAAACAATAAGAGCATGGAGGAAGTACAGGCTACGCCTGAAAGGAGAGGTGCAAAGGGCCCTGTGAAGGTCTTGAGGACCCAGATGTGGGTTGATTTGATAAGGCCAGGGTAATGAAAGAAAAATTTGATGGGCAGCCCCATCAGTGATCTAACAATAGGATCTTGTTAGAATTGAAGTCATTTTGGTCCTTCTTCACATCATTGAGGATCCATTTAGTAAATGATTTGAATGCCTGCTATGTTCCAGGCTCAGTGCTAAATGCCAAGTTCTGTTACTCTTTCTGTAGAAGTCTGCATCCATGCTATCCTTCTCATTCCCATCCTAACCCATCTAATTGAGGTCCTCTGTGCCTCCTAAGTATTTCTGTCTGATTCATTTCCCCATGTATAGCTCTTGTGATGTGATTTCTTAAAAATCTGGAATGACTAAGCACAACTGGGACTTAAGGGGTCAAAGGTGGAAAAGAAGCTGAATTCCTTTTGGTGGCCTCTTGAATTTTACATTACATATATGCACTACATAGTCTGACACCATATAATTTTTTTAAAATTTTGAAAGTAGATGGTTTAATTGCTTTATTGCCAAAATATGGGGGTGACTCCTTCTTTTTTAAGTGTGTATAGTAGAGAATAACTGGGTTTAACTTTTTTTATTGAGGTATTATTGATATACAATCTTATGAAGGTTTCACATAAGAAACACTGTGGTTATTACATTCACCCATATTATCAAGTTTCCCCCAACCCCATTGTGGACACTGTCCATCAGCATAGTAAGATGCTAAAGAGTCACTACTTGTCTTTTCTGTGCTATACTGCCTTCCCTTTGACTGACCTACATTATGCATGCTAAACATAATACCTCTTAATTCCCTTCTCCCTGCCTCCTCACCCACCCTCCCCAACCCCTTCTCTTCCTTAACTGCTAGTCCCTTCTTGGAGTCTGTGAGTCTGCTGCTGTTTGTTTCTTCAGTTTTGCTTCATTGTTAAACTCCACAAATGAGGGAAATCATTTGGTACCTGTCTTTCTACACCTGGCTTATTTCAGTGAGCATAATACCCTTTAGCTCCATCCATGTTGCTGCAAATGTAAAACCATGTAGTTTTAATTAAAACACAAAGCTTCAGTGAGATCTTACTGGCTAACAAAGTCTGAATATCTTAATTTAGCATAAAGCCCTGCATGATCTCAGTCTCACTTAAATTTGCAGCTCTATCCCCTTTAGTAGCTTTTTTTCTGTCACCCTAGGTTCCCATACCTTGCTGCAAAATCAGAATCATCTGAAGAGCTTGTTGTAAAGATGTTCCCAGGCTTTAGTTCCTACCCACTGCCCTACTGAATCAGAATCTCCAAAGAAAGGGCCTACAAATCTACCTCTTTTAAGATTTCTAGATCAGTCTACTGAGCAGCAAGATAATTACTCTGCATCACTTTAGTCAAACCTTACCACTTCACTGTTCCATATAATTACCTTACATTTTCTGTGTCTTTTCAAAATGTTTTTCCACATGTTTTAAATTGACAACAAAGTCAGTTACCCACTAGGTTTACTGTTTCCACATAGAATTAAGTTGTAGCAGTTGTCAGAGAGCAGAAAGAACCAAAAGGGCTGGAAAACTACAAAGCTTGGCTAAAACCAAGCTCTTTTTAGCCCTGGAAATTGCAGGATTTGTTATAATCCATCTGGAGACTTGGTTCTGTTCTCTGAATATTTTTTGTTAGAATATGGTAGTAATTAGTTCTTTTATTTTAATATTTTTTATTATGCAGATGGGATTCCAGAGGAACACTAGCATGTTAAAGACAGCAATATCATTCACAGAGCATGTGAACTGCTTTTTGACTATTTTAGTAATCATTTTAATTTAAAGAAATTTGAAACTAGTCCCAAAATTAAATCTAATGACTATTATGTAAGACCCTTTAAGAGAATTGAGCCCCATTTTACAGGAGGACTAGAAGGTTACTGGATTAAAATAAAACTGCACCTTCTGTAACTAAGAGGGCTCATTCCAACAACTGCTTGCTCAGGGATAAAATCCTGAAGTCTAAACTCCATTGCACTGAAATGGCAGCTGTCAAAACTCAGGTGTGCATGCAGTTGTCAGAAAAAACAGAGGAAGCAAGGTGAGCCAACTGGAAATACATTTCATAGAGCTATCACAAGCTGTCTAAAAAGCATCAGGTTGGACTGACTCAGATGATGAGACAGGGCTACTGATCAGACCAAGAAGAGCAAACATAAGATGAGGTTAATGCAGAAATGTCTGTGTGTCAGTGCTGTAACTTGGGGTCAGATACTCTGGGATCTTAAATCAGGTTGTTAGCAGAGGGTTAGGAGTGGAAAGGAGAGACCAGGAGGCAAGAAGCATGAGTGTAGAAGGCTGTTTATAACCATGCCTAGCCCCCTTCGAGCCTGTAAGAACTAGAGCAAGAGCAAGAGAGACTCCAGGCATGCGGAAAAGAGATTGTCATCATATTTCATATGGGAAAACAGCTCTGGGCCACATTTTCTTCTGTGGCCTGAGCTCCTCTTGCAACCTACTTTTCTTTAGCTGTGGAAGAGGGATCATAATACTTACCTCATAAAGTGTTTGTGAAAAATAAATTACTAAATGAGGCCTTTAGTACAATAGATATCACAAAATAAATAATAAATACTAGCTCTTGTTATTTATGTAGTCCATTTATATCATATTCACAACATAGTAGGAGAGGTAGTAGAGACATTTAGAAATCATCAAGTAAAGTTTAATCCTCTAATACATATACTTCTTACATTATGAATTTACAACATGTGAAAATCATCTCTCTTAAGAATACGCAGTTGTGTGCTGCCAAATCAAACTGCCCTTTAGTCTGATAAAGATTCTCTCCTTGACCAAACTCTACCCAGGCTCCTCTGAGCTCTTTGCTCAACTAGGCCTCAACTTTGACCTATGGAAGATTTGAACAAAATGCAAACAAACATAGTTCCTAACAGCTCAAGGCATCTCTAGGATGATTTTAGCTCCTGCTTACAGTCCCTGCCTGAGAAAACTCAAAGCTGCCTAAAGAATTAACAGCTGGTTCCAGCCAACAACTAGAGAGAGGGCTCCTGTCTCCCCACCTGTGGGTGCCTTCCTGCAGATTGAGACTAATCAGCTCCCTGACTCTTTCAAGCCCTTCCATCCTTCTCCCCAGGCCATCCTTCACATCTCTACAAATTGAAGTTGAGTGCAGTTCATGCTGGAACCCATCTTTTGCGATAGTATATATTTGACTCAAAACGTGTGCTGCACTGCCACCCTCAAACACACACCCTTTAGTTTCTCCTTTTCCTCTTTTCAGTTCCTGCTTAGTTGCTAGAGGGGGGAAAAAGCCCATTCTTCCTCATTTTCTCTAATTCCATTTCTTTTTGGAAGCCAGACCCATGTCTATTTATGCCTCTTGATAAGATTAGAGGTAGTTAAACTATACCAAGGAAAAAAAAGTTTCAAGTGTTAAAGTAAAATTAGGCTAAGAAGGAGTTAATGTCCTCAACCTTCAGAGAACTCTTTAATGTGTATTAAAGTTCTGTTTAGAATTTCCACAAAAGCCTTCATTGATGACCTACATGTTTCTCTAATTAAACAATCATCTACCTTCAGCCAACAAAAATGATTTTAAAATTACTTGAACTTTATCTTTCTTCCATTTGTTAATTACTTACAATGCAGTAGTATTATATATTTCAGGCACTAAGAAATATTTATGGAGGACACACTTCATTCAAGGAGAACAGTCCATAGTAGTTACATTGTGTCTTTTTTTGTTGTTGTTATCATTAATATACAATTACATGAGCAACACTGAGGTTACTAGATTCCCTGCATTATCAAGTCCGCACCACATACTCCATTACATTCACTGTCCATCAGCATAGTAAGGTGCTACAGAATCACTACTTGTCTTCTCTGTGCTATTCTGCCTTCCCATGCCCTGCCTTCTACATTATGTGTGCTAATCGTTATGCCCCTTATTCCCCTTCTTCCTCCCTTCGCACCCATCCTCCCCAGTCCCTTTCCCATTGGTAACTGTTAGTCCATTCTTGGGTCATGTGAGTCTGCAGTTGTTTTGTTCCTTCAGTTTTTGCTTTGTTCTTTTTGTTTTTTGGTATCATTAATGTACAATTATATGAGCAGCATTATGGTTACTAGACTTCCCCCATTATCAAGTCCCCCACCACATACCCCATTACAGTCACTGTCCATCAGCATAGTAAGATACTATAGAATCACTACTTGTATTCTCTGTGTTATATTGCCTTCCCTGTGCCCTGCCCAACACTATGTGTCCTAATCTCAATGCCCTGTTTTCCCCCTTATCCCTCCCTTCCCACCCATCCTCCCCAGTCCCTTTCCCTTTGGTAACTTAGTCCATTCTTGGGTTCTGTGAGTCTGCTGCTGTTTTGTTCCTTCAGTTTTTTCTTTGTTCTTATACTCCACAGATGAGTGAAATCATCTGATACTTGTTTTTCTCTGCCTGGCTTATTTCACTGAGCATAATACCCTCTAGCTCCATCCATGTTGTTGCAAATAGTAGGATTTGTTTTCTTCTTATGCCTGAATAATATTCCACTGTGTGTATGCACTACATCTTCTTTATCCATTCATCTACTGATGGACACTTAGGTTGCCTCCATTTCTTGGCTATTGTAAATAGTGCTGCAATAAACATAGGAGTGCCTATGTCTTTTTCAAACTGGACTGCTGTATTCTTAGGGTAAATTCTAGAAGTGGAATTCCTGGGTCAAATGGTATTTCTATTTTGAGCCTTTTGAGGAATCTCCATACTGCTTTCCACAATGGTTGAATTAATTTACATTCCCACTGGCAGTGTAAGAGGGTCCCACTTTTTCCACATCCTCACCAACATTTGTTGTTGTTTGTATTTTGGATGGTGGCCATCCTAACTCACTGTGGCTTTAATTTGCATTTCCCTGATGATTAGTGATGTGAAGCATCTTTTCATGTGCCTGTTGGCCACCTGAATTTCTTCTTTGGAGAAATGTCTGTTCAGCTCCTCTGCCCATTTTTTAATTGGATTATTTGCCTTTTGTTTGCTGAGGAGTGTGAGCTCTTTATATATTTTGGATGTCAATCCCTTTATTGGATATGTCATTTATGAATATATTTTCCCATACTGTAGGATGCCTTTTTGTTCTATTGATGGTTTCCTTTGCTGTACAGAAGCTTTTCAGCTTGATATAGTCCCATTTGCTCATTTTTGCTCTTATTTTCCTTGCCTGGGGAGATATGTTCATGAAAAAGTCACTCATGTTTATGTCCAAGAGATTTTTGCCTATGTTTTATTCTAAGAGTTTTATGGTTTCATGACTTACATTCAGGTCTTTGATCCATTTAGAGTTTACTTTTGTGTATGGGGTTAGACAATATCCAGTTTCATTCTCTTACATGCAGCTGTCCAGTTTTGCCAACAACAGCTATTGAAGAGGCTGTCATTTCCCCATTGTATATCCATGGCTCCTTTATCTTATATTAATTGACCATATATGTTTGGGTTAAAATCTGGACTCTCTATGCTGTTCCACTGGTCTGTGGCTCTGTTCTTATGCCAGTACCAAATTGTCTTGATTACCTTGACTTTGTAGTAGAGCTTGAAGTTCGGAAGCGAGAATCCCCTGCTTTATTTTTCCTTCTCAGAATTGCTTTGGCTATTTGCAGTCTTTTGTGGTTCCATATGAATTTTAGAATGATTTGCTCTAGTTCATTGAAGAACGGTGTTTTTATTTTGATAGGGATTGCATTGAATCTGTAGATTGCTTTAGGCAGGATGGCCATTTTGACAATATTAATTCTTCCTGTCCATGAGAACGGGATGGGTTTCCATTTATTGGTATCTTATTTAATTTCTCTTAAGAGTGTCTTGTAGTTTTCAGCAAATGGTAGGTCTTTCACTTCCTTGGTTAGGTTTATTCCTAGGTATTTTATTCTTTTTGATGCAACTGTGAATGGAATTGTTTTCCTGATTTCTCTTTCTGCTAGTTCATCATTAGCATATAGGAATGCAACAGATTTCTGTGTATAAATTTTGTATCCTGCAACTTTGCTGAATTCAGATATTAGATCAGTAGTTCTGAAGTGGATTCTTTAAGGTTTTTTATGTACAATGTCATGTCATCTGCAAAGAGGGACAGTTTGACTTCTTCCTTGCCAATATGGATGCCTTTTATTTCTTTGTACTGTCTGATTGCCATGGCTAGGACCTCCAGAACTATGTTGAATAAAAGTAGGGAGAGTAGGCATCCTTGTCTGGTTCCTGATCTTAAAGGAAAAGCTTTGAGCTTCTCACTGTTAAGTACAATTGGCTGTGGGTTTGTCAAATATGGCTTTTATTATGTTGAGGTACTTGCCCTCTATACCCAATTTGTTGAGAGTTTTTATATTGTTTTCAGTTTTATTGCTCTTTTCAAAGAACTATTACTTGGATTCATTGATTCTTCTCTTTTTTTCTGTTTTCTATTTTCTTAATTTTTGCTCTTGTTTTTACTATTTTCTTTCTTTTGCTTACTTTGGGTGTAATTTGCCCTTCTTTTCCTACTACTTAAGGAAGAAACTTAGATCACTAAGTTTGAGAACTTTCTTTTCTAGTGAAAGCATTGTCATAAGTTTCTCAGTACTAGTTCAGCAACATCTTACAAAATTTTTATGTTGCATTTCATTTTTATTCAGTTCAACTTATTTCCTAATTTCCATTTCTCTTCTTCTTTGCCAGTAGGTTATATAAAATGTGCTATTTGTTTTGGTAATGAATTGTCTTTTTTAAAATTTTCCATTTGTCTTCAGTTTTGAAAGACTTTTTTTTGATAAGGAACACTAGATTGACAATTTTTTTCAGTGCTTTAAAAATGCCTATTCATATTCTTGTGACTTTCATTTTTCTGATGAGAACTATGTTTTAATTGTTATTTTTGTTTCTCCTTTTGTAATGCAGTCTTTCTCTTTCACTGCTTTTAAGATATTCTCTATCACTGGATTTAGCAATTTGATTATTGTGTGCCTTGTAATGGCTTTCTTTATGTATATTCTGCTTGTGGTTCTTTAAGCTTCTTGGATGTTTAGTTGTAATCAAGTTTGGAAACTATTTTGGCCATTATTTCTTCAAAAGTGTTTTGATGCCTGCCAGTTTCTAGACTCCAATTACACATTAGACCATTTCATATTTCCCCCCAGGTAACTGATGCTCTGTGCATTTTGTTTCTGTTTGTGCTTCATTTTGGAAAGTTTTAGTTGTGGTGTCTTCAAATTCACTGCTTTCTTCTTCTGCAGTGTCGGATCTGCTTTTAACCTTATACAACATATTTTCATTTCAAGAAGTTCTAGTTATTCCATTTTAACATCTCTCTTTCCTCTCCTCATCATGGTTATATTTTTCTCCACCTTTGTAAACATATGTTGTTTATCTAGGAGATCTGTTAAGGAATTTGTCTGCCAGATCCATCCCATATATTATTTCTAGGTTTGTTTCTATTGATTGATTTTTATATGTTTCTTCTGATTATAGATCATGTTTTGTTTCTTTGCATGCTTGGTAATTTTTTATCAGATGCCAAACATTGTGAATTTTACATTATTGGTTACTGGATTTTGTTGCATTCCTTTAAATAGTGTGTAGTTGAGTACTTGAAGTCAGTTAGATCCTTTTGAAATTTTATTTTAAGAATATGATGGTAGGTGAAGAGCATCTTTTAGTTCTTGGCCTATTTTAATCCCATAATTAAGGCAATAATATTCTGAGAATTCTATCTGCTATCCTATATAATACAAGGTCTTTCTATTGTGGCTTGTAGAACTGTAAATAATTTATTGCCAGGCCAGTTACATCATCAGGTGGTTTAAGTTCAGTGAGGATCCTGGCCATAGGAACCCCAACTTCCCCACAATGATGTAACTGGCCTGTTGCTAGGCTACTGCTTCCACACTCATAGGCAATAAGCTATTATGAGAGTTCAGCCCAGTGCTCTGGGTGCAGGCAGAGACGCTAGTGCTTGACCTACCACCAGGAGAACAGGCCGGGTAATAAACCCTTTCACCCCAAATCTTTTGTTGTCAATTTCTTTGGTCTAAGAACATTGAACCCCATAACGAACTTGCCCGGGGATGAAACCCATTGACAAGACAATTGGCAAAAGTCAGCATGGTTCGTTGTTGAACAAGGAAAAAGATAGGCTGCCTTTATGGGAGGGATGCTTCAGCGGGCTGCCCTGTGAATGGGGAGACAGTGGACTATCCCCCAGTGGGTATGTGGTCTGAGGTGGCTTGCCTCCTAGAGGGCTTGGCCCCACCCCAGGACTGGAGGCAAGTGGAGATAATACCTGAAGCAGTAGGGGTGGCCCTTGGTATAGTAAGTAGGTCTTTTGAGAGATAGAGTGCCATGGGGCAGTGGGTGCTGTGGGTTGGCTGCTTCTCACAGAAGAGAAGGCCACACCCCTGAAAAAGACCCAAGAAATGGTGGCATGAGAACATGAGCTGCAAACTGCTGTGGATTCCCTGAAGAAGGAAATGGCATTGATGTGAGAGGAGGCAGCATGAGAATGCCGGCAGTGAGGTGCCATTGAAGAGGTAAAAGATTCCTTACAGAAGGAGATGGCAGCACTCCCAGGTGCTCTGAAGGAGGAAAAGGCCATCAAAGAAAAAAGACAAACTCTTGAGGGAAGCACAGGCGGAGGTGACACAAGAACACCAGCCACGAAGCACTGAGCTGAAACTAAGATGCTGAAGACTGAGCTAACATTGCTGTGAGGCACAGTAGAAAAGGTCAAGTATGTAGCAGAGGAGGCACTCAGGGGAGGGGAGAGAAAGGTGTCATCAGCCCCTGAAGTGGAGGAGCTGGGGGAAGGATGTAGAGGTGGTGCTGGGGGCACTGACCCCTCTTCTATTGAAAGCATGCCAAGTGGCTGTAAAGAAAATTAAGACCCAGCAGCTGAAAGTTCCCCATGGAGAGGAGCAGCCCCCCTCCCCAGGTCATGGAGCACTCTACGGTCCACCCCTATACTCAGGCTGAGCTGGTGGATTTGGGCTCCTGGTTTAGGCAGAAGCCCTTAGAGTCAATATCAGCTTGGCTTCTGCATCTGTGGGACTTAGGGGTGGATGGAATTGTTCTATCTGGATCAGAGATGGGAAAGCTGGCTTCCCTGATGGTTCAGCCCACCTCGAGGCAGTGGTTACAAATGCATATCAGACCCCAGGAAATCACTCCCTTCTCGATTTGCTTATGGCTGCACTCCATGTTGTGTGGCCCAATCAGGGTGATCTGCCATCCTCTCCTGTTAGATGGCAGACATATGCTGAGCTCTAACAGGTGTTGTGGGAGGTAGGCATAAAAAATGCTGTCTATAGTCCAGAGAATCATGGCCCAGATGAGGAGCCTTTTACTGCAGAGATGGGAAATATTGTGCTTCAAACGGCTCCTACGTCCCTCTATGGATCTCTAGTGGCCATTCTTGCCTCTCACTAGGGCAGCCCATAAGCAAGGTTACACATACAGTAGCAGACTTAGGAGATGCAGAAGCAATGAGAACACAGAAAAAGAAGAATTTAAGAGGCCCCATGAAGGTTATGAGGACACAGATGTGGTTTTAATATGGGCAGAAGCAGATGGAAGGATATTAGACAGGAAGTCAATAGAATCTTACTGGAGCTATGGCAACAACTGAAACCAGAGTGGCAGTTTCAGCCATTAAGAACAAAGCAGAGGTCAGAGACAGAACCACAAGTCTGGCCTGTGTGTTTGCAAGACTTCCTGCTGGAGAGTGAGCCAACCTCACTTGAACCCATACAGGAAGATGATTGGGGTACACAGTTTGACTGAGGGGAAGGTCGAGGTATCTGTCCTGAGGGACCAGAGGGGGACTGGAGGCCACATGTTAAAATAGCTATCCACTGGTCCCCAGTGAACATACAACATGTCCTTGTTCTGGTGGACACAGGGGTTGAATGTTCACTGATTCATGGTAACCCTGAGTGGTTCCCTGGGACCCCCACTGTCATAGATGGATATGGGGGTAAGGCTATCAGAGTGAAACGAGTCCAAATTCCCTTGGGAATAGGGTGTCTGCCCTCAAATGAGTATACTGTGTATATTTCTTCCATCCCTTAGTATATTTTGGGGATTGATATCCTGCAGAGTCTATAGTCGCAGACCACTGCAGGTGAGTTCAGACTAAGAATATCTGTGATGAAGGCAGTTCTTAGGGGACATGCTAGGCACCTGCCCATAGCTTTGCCTGTGCCCTGGTGGGCGACTACTACCAAAAAATGCAAACTGTTTGGAGGGCATAAAGAAATTGGAGAAACTCTTCAGGAACTAGAAACACTAGGTATTATAAAGCCCACCCATAGTCCTTTCAGTTCCACAGTGTGGCGCATAAAAAGCCTGATGGCTCCTGGTGTATGACCATGGATTACAGAGAATGCATACTCCCTATGCATGCTGCTCTCCCCTCTATTGCAAGCCTGATGGATATCCTCAGCCACGGACTAGGAACACACCATTATGTGGTAGATCTTGCTAATGCCTTTTTTTCCATTGATATTGAGCAGGAAAGTCAGAAACAGTTTTTCTTCACATGGTAAGGATGGCAATGGACTTTCACTATCTCTCCACAGGGATATCTCTACAGCCCCACCATCTGTCATGGACTTGAGCCCAGTACTTGGCTGTAGGAGAAACCGCCAATGGTGCGGCTATACCTTTATATTGATGATGTCATGCTCAAGTCCAATTCTCTTTCAGATCTGGAAGGTGCAGCACCTAGACTGCTGCAACATCTACAGGAGAAAGGGCGGGCTATGAACAGTACCAAGGTTCAGGGACCTGGTTTATCAGTCAAATTCTTGGGGGTTGTCTCATCAGGTAAGACCAAAGTTACACCAGAAGCAGTCATAAATAAAGTCAAGGCCTTTCCTACCCCTACACTGTAGCATTGTTACAGGAGTTTTTGGGTTTTCTAGGCTACCGGAGGGTGTTTATCCTGCACTTGGCACAAATTCTGAAGCCGTTATACCAGTTGATACAAAAGGGCGTCAGGTGGGACTGGGATCAGACATGTGCATCTGCCTTTACTACAGCAAAATGGGCAGTCAAGGCCCTGCAGGCCTTGAGTGTGATACACCCATCAAGGCCCTGTGAGCTGGATGTTCATGTGACTGAAGACAGTTATGGCTGGGGTCTCTGGTAGCAGCTTGAATGAACTTGCCAGCCTATTGGATTTGGTTACAATGCTGGAAAGGCGCAGAGGTATGATACATTTTGATAGAAAAACAACTGGCTGTCATGTATCACGCCTTACTGTCTACAGAACCCATCACTGGAATGGCCCTGATAAAGGTAATAACCACCTATCCCATATTGGGGTGGGTATGAGACTGGAACCAGAAGCCAAGGAGTGGTGTGGCACAAACACCCACATTAGCCAAGTGGGATGCTTACCTACAGCACTGTAATGCCCTCTCTAGTACTCCTTGAGTGAAGAAATCCAACGCTTATTGGGGCTGGTAACATATACTGGTGAAAAGCAGGAAGAACTTGCTTTTGAGCCATTAGTAGCAGAGAATCCTTATCAGGAGGGAAGAGCCCCTACACCCAAAGATGCATGGTACACAGGACGGCTGCAGCTGTGGGCATCCCCTAAAATGGAGGGCCATAACTTTCTATCCTAAGACTGAGACAATATGGATGGAAGATGGTGAGGGGAAGAGCAGCCCATGGGCAGAGTTGTGGGCCTTATGGCTTGTGATCAGCCAGGAGCCCACCCCCATAGTTGTCTGCACTGACAGCTGGACTGTCTATCGGGGCTTGACCCTGTGGCTACCAACCTGGTACCAAGCCAGCTGGCTGGTTGGTCACCGACCCCTTTGGGGGCAAGAATTATTGCAAGACTTATGGGCCTGTGGACAGACTAGAACAATTACAGTATACCATGTGACAGGTCATTTGCCACTGGCATCCCCATGAAATGATGAAGCAGATAAATTGGCCTAGGTGTATTGGCTAGAAGGAAAGCCTACCTCTGATATAGCCCAATGGTTACATCAGTGTTTGTTGCATACGGGGCAAAAGACAATGTGGGCTGTAGTCTGTCAGTGGAACTTGCCTTTGACCTTTGAAGAACTCAGCAGAGCCTGGCAGGAGTGTGACGTGTGCTCTAAAAGGGACTTACACCAAGTTCTACAGCAATGTGGGATAATAGCTAAGGGGCCAATACCCATCGGCAGGTGGCAGGTAGACTATATTGGGCCTCTACCTGTGTCAGAAGGATATCGGTACGTGATGACTTGTGTGGTCACAGCTACTGGACTTCTGGTTGCTTTTCCTACAGGTTGTGCAGACGAATAGATGACCAAAAGAGGCCTGGAGCATCTCTTTGCCACCTATGGCTGACCACAGGTAATTGAAAATGATCAGGGCACCCATTTACTGGCCATGCACTGCAAGAATGGGTACAACAGTTGGGAACCACATGGGAGTTGCATATGCCATACAATCCTACCTCAGCAGGCATGACAGAGAGGCACAATGGCTTGTTAAAATCCAGACTAAAGTCAGATACCAATAGTCTGTGGGGATGGTCAGTCCGTTTATGGACCATGCTACAGCATTTGAATGAGAGACCCCGTAAGGGAGCCCTGAGCCCAATAAACATGTTAGCACACATTGTTGCCTCCCCTATACAACTGCACATACAAATCAAGGAAGAATCACTGAAGCCAAGGTTTGGCCACCAGAATAATATCTTGCTGCCAGCACCAACTGCACTGAACCCCAGAGACTCCATTGAGTGGACGTGGCCTTGGACATTTGACACATGGACCAATGATGGCCGGCTCTCCTGGCACCTTGGGGACAAGGTCTGGAAGCTGACCTCCTGTGTATTCCTGGAATAACAGCAGAGTGGCCACCAAAGGTCATAGTAGTATATCCTGAACAGCCAGAAGGTAGGAGCATCTTATCGGGGAGTTTTGTTTTATCATTATGGCCAGTGCATGCACCTCCAGTAGCACTATATACAGACCCTGCAGTAACCCCCACAGGGAGAGAAGTAAAATTATGGTATACTAAACCTGAATGGGACCCTCTTCCTGCTACAGTCCTATCACAGGACCACTCTCTTGCATGCATCCTACCTGATGGACAAGATTTGCCTGTGTTGGTGGCATTAAAACATGTCTTATTGCCCCTAAGGTCTTTGTGGTTTGGAAACCTCCTCTGATTTGAGGATTATTTTAATTTTTGTTACCTGTATCAGAATATTGTTGTATCTTTATTTTTGTTATTATCTTTAAGTTGTTATCATCTGTTGCTGTTGTGGAATCTGGTTACAGTGTTCCAGCTTTCTCACACAGGGACCATTGCAGAAGATTGAAAGCGTGTGGATTGTAAGGTGAGAATCCTGGAGGGGTGGAGTGTGGGTAAAATTGAAGCTCCTATGGCCAGATCCTTACTGAACCTAAACCGCTTGATGATGTAACTGGCCTGCTGCTAGGCTATTGCTTCCACACCCATAGGCAATAAGCTATCATTCACTGAGTCACTATATAAAGCGCTCAGCCCAGTGCTCTGAGTGGAGGCAGAGATGACAGAGGATTACAGACCTACAGCCTGTTAGATGCAGATGTAACTCTAGTGCTTAACTTACTGCCAGGAGAATAAACTGGGTAAAAAACCCTTTTGCCTCAAGAATGTTCTACTATCATTTCTTTGGTCACGTTGAATCCATAGTGAACTTGCCCGGGGCTGAAGCCCATTGGCAAGACAGTTATTCTTATTTCTTTTAATTATTCAAAAGATGTCTATTAAGTGTCTACATCTATATGGCAGGCAGAATACCAGGTGTGGGTACACAAATGGGAACAGAGCAGAACCACAAGCCTCATGCAGCTCCCAGCTAGGCAGAGAAACAGCTAAATAAATAAACCACTCACAGGTTCAGGTGGTTGCAACCATCCATGCATATGCAAGGAACAGAGCCAGCAACCCCAGGCACTCAAGATTAAAAGGGGCTTGGTTACATTTAAAATCTATATTAAAATGTATTTGATCTCACAGGCAGCTCTCACCTGAACGAAGGAAAAGAGAACATAGTTTTACCCACAGTGGGAGGGGACTTGGGAGAAGCTTTTGTGAGGAGTTGCTGGGTAAACTGCTTTTTGAAGGGCAGTGGCTGGAAGACAAAGAGCAGGAGGCTGTTCTCTGCAGAGGTGCACTCTGTATGGTGGGTTGGGGAGTCTAACAGAGCTGGGATGGCTGGGCGGGGTGGTGCTACACTGCCTGGGCATGGCGAGGAGAAGTTGGCAATATTGTGGGCTAGAGAGCTGGGAAAGAACTGGAACGTAAAGGGTGTGTAGAGCATTCTTGACAATTTGGACTTAATATTGGAGATAAAAGAGCTTGTGTAAAGTTTTAAGAAGGGCAAACACTTTGGTGAGAGAGTAGGAGGTGGGATGAAAGGTGACAGATTGGACCAGCGGATAAGCTCTTTGATAACTTTATTGTCCTTGATGGCTATAGAAGAGGATGACAGGAAGGAAGTTAAATTTATATAAATAGAAGTATGTATTTGCTTGACGAACTTATGAAAATTTATATATAAATGTAATTTCATCAAATTGGATTATGTTTTCAAGGCTCCAGTGAAAAACTCTTAGAGGAAACCCAGAAGTTAAGCCTTTTAAAGAGCCAATTTTGAGTCTGTCATAGTGTAATTTATTACTCAAACTAATTATTGTATACATTTGGTACATTTTCATAAATTTCTATTTTCCTAAAGCAGGGTTCAGATGAGTAAAAGAAAAGATGAAGCAATTCAGACCTGAAAACACCAAAGTGATCACCACCTGCCAAAGACCAGTCACCCTTCAAAAGGCATTTGCTTAGACAGTTGAAGTATGCTTGTTAACAAAGTAAAGCAAAGCTTGGATCAAATACAATTTATAAAAAAGCTATTGATGGAGTTCAGGACATGGTACCCCAAAATATAGCCCCTCAGCATCTGTAATATTTTAAGCTGAAGGGATCTGAGAAAACAGCTGAAGCAGAAAGGTCACACTGACCTATCCCTGGCCCCACCACCCCTTTCTTCTCTGAAACAGGGCAGAAAACCCTCTTGGGAAAGGTGCCTCCCTATGCATGGAGAAAAGGAGCATCATTGTCTCTGAAGATGCTGCAGCAAACAGGCCTTGCTGGTTTGCCCTGCATTTATGACATTTCCCTCATATTCTCTGCCCAATCATGTTCCCACAGGACTGTCCACTCTTCATTCAAACTAGCATAAAAATACTCAGGTCTAACTGTTTCCTTGGGTCTCCATTTTCTTATGAAGGCTCTCATGTCATGTAAAACTGATATTAAATAATTTGTGTGTTTTTCTCCTGTAAACCTCTCTTTGTCAGTTTAATTTACAGGCTCAGCCAGAGACCCTTAGAAAGTCAAAGGAAACCTTTTCTTTTCCTACGCTGTTTTGATTTTTGTCCTGGGGGGAGAGCATATTAAAAATCTATACTGAGAATGCATACAACTCAAAATGAAAGGATTTCAGCTTTTCAAGATAATCACAAGAACTATAAGGGTTAAAAATTAATAAATTCTCATGAGGAAAAATATTAGGAAGGTGGTTACAGAGATATCTTTAACATTTTGAATTTAAGTTTAATCTCTGAAAATGATTTTTTTGCAAGAAGGTATTACCCTTCCATAGAACTTCTGACATCAATGGTCATTTGTTTAAGAAAAGAGGCCATGAAACAAATAAGAATATTCTGAGTATTTCTGCAACACTTCAAAGTCAAGACATCCCAGACTAGAAAAAGGAGAGAGTGAAAGAGCAACGCTTCCTTGTTGCTAAATTCCTATCAGAGGCTGCACAGAGGACTGACTCGATCCTTCTCTGAAATTCCATTCCATTGTCCCTACTGATTTTTTCTTTTTATTTAGGAGTCTGCTCATGCAGAAGCCATGAGACCAGAGGATTCAGAGGAGGTTTTTCCTTATTCAGGTTTGGTCTTAGGAATCCCCTTGTATCCCGATAATGGTGGCAGGAGAAAGCCACCACCCAAGCCCACACATAGGGTTTTCATCCAGAGCCCCTGCACCCAGGAAGGCTCCCCTTTATTGGGATATGGTCAAACACACTTCAGCTTAGAGGGATTGAATATACTTACTATGTATCAGTTGTAATATAATGTGTACTGTTGCTTGGAAATCAGAACTACATTTGTTTTTTTAGGCACGCATAATAACTCTAAGTATTGTTCCCATATGAAATTATTCTAGAAAGGAGCAAACACCCTCAAGGAGATCTAGTAGTCCTTTTGGGACACTAGGTTTATAATTACTCAAGAAAGACAATTCCTTCTGTGCCTATTTGAATTGGTTGAAAGCTGTGTTCTAATTTGGGGGGGAAAATGAAAAAGAAAAAAATAACAATTTCTTAAATTTCTCAAGCCTGAGTTGGCGCTTTACTCAGAAGACATGGGAGGCCAAAGCTGCCAGAGCAAAGTGATTCCGCAGAACAGAAACTCCCCGGCACTTCCTGGGATCCATTAATGGAAGAATTTCATGTGATTCTGTGAGGGGCTTTCTCAGTGATCCAGAATTCACAGCAAAGGAGTTACCTAAAGCAAAACAGTAAGAGGGTTAGCTCTACTTCCTGAGCTACAAGGCCTATTCTATGTTCATTCATTATCATTCTCAGGGGATTCAAGATGGCGGCAGGAGAGGTGAGATGGAGAACTCCTCCCAAAACCACAAATAGTATGAAAATACAGTCAATTAATACAACTAACCCTAAAACAGCAACAAGAAAGAAGGCTGAACCATACTGCAAACAGACCTCACAAACAGAGTGGGCCTCACAAAACAGGGTAATGTACAAAAGCCTTGATCCAGTGGGACCCAAGCCACCCCACCCCAGCTCACCAGTGGGAGGAAGAGAAATGGAGCGGGGAGGGGGTGGAAGCCTGGGACTGTTGAACACCTAGCCCTGGATATCTGCTTTGGGAGCAGAAACCTATATTGTGTGGTGCTCTGGATGTTGGGGAGCTTGGACAGGTGGACTGCTTGAGAGACTGAGATTCCGGCCAACTGTGGAGGAGGGGATCCACAGCCAGGTGCTCTATGTCAGAGGAAAGGCAGGCAGTCTGAGAGGCTTCCTAGCAGTGAGAGGGCTTCTGAAGTGGTGGGGTTTCCACAGAGCTTGCTGCACAGGAGAAGGGATAGGTGGACAAGGTTGTCTGGGTGTGCTCTGCCCAGCAGGTTGGGAACTTTGAGGAGTTTTAGGTGCTCCATCCCCCTGGCTGCCTATTCAGCTCTGAGGCCCCCCACTGTAACATGCACCTGCTGCGCCTTCCTCCTAGCCTGTGGGAACTGGTTTGCAAACTAGCAGTCACTGTGCTGGCATCAGGCCAGCCAGAGGGTGGCCCCACCTACAACAGCTAGAGCTGCAAAGAACAGAGGCTTCCACCTGTGTGCTTCGCCTGCTGGCTCTGACACTGGAGACAGGCACCGCAGACAGGAATCAGGAAACAGACCTTTCCTTCCCCCAGGCACCAACTCTGCTCCCCTACAACCCCCAACCTCACTCTAGGGGCTGAGGAGCTCTAGAGACTGGAGCACCTGGGCACTAGTGAGCACCACACAGAAATATGAAACGTCAAAAGAACATGGTTCAGACCAAAATTTCACAAACCCCAGAGAAAGGGCCCAAGCCCTTCCCCCACTCCAGCTCACTGGACTCACCAATGAAACTGAACTCACCAATCTTCCTGAAAGACAGTTAAAAATAAAAATTATAAACATGCTTATGGAGGTAAAGAAAAATATTCAAGAACTCAGGAACAAATTTAAGTCAGAGATTCAATCATTAAGAAATTCCATATCTGAAATGAAACATACACTGGAGGGATTTAGAGCAGATTAGATGTAGTAGAAGAGATGGTACATGGAATAGAAATTAGGGAAGAGGAATACAAAGAAGCTGAGGCACAGAAAGAGAAAGAATCTCTAAGAATGAAACAATATTGAGAGAACTGTGTGACCAATCCAAATGGAACAATATTTGCATTATAGGGGTACCAGAAGAAGAAAAGAGAGAAAAAGGAATAGAAAGTGTCTTTCAGGAGGTAACTGCTGAGAACTTCCACAATTTGGATAGTCTCTCAGGCAATGGAGGTGCACAGATCTCCCAACACAAGGGACCCAAGGAAGACAACACCAAGACATACAATAATTAAAATGGCAAAGATCAAGGATAAGGACAGAGTATTAAAAGAAGCCAGAGAGAGAAAAAAGATCACATACAAAGGAAAACCCATCAGGCTATCATCACACTTCTCAAAAGAAACCTTACAGGCCAGAAGGGAGTGGCATGACATATTTAATACAATGAAGCAGAAGGGCCTCGAACCAAGAATACTCTACCAGGCAAGATTATCATTTAAATTTCAAGGAGGGATTAAACAATTTCCAGGTAAGCAAAAGCTGAGAGAATTTACCTCCCACAGACTCCCTCTATAGTGCATTTTGGAGGTACTCCAAAGATGGAAGTATTCCTAAGGCTAAATGATGTCACCTAAGGGATAGACAAAGTGTACAAAATATGATTCATAACATAGAAAGAATGGAGGAGGAAGTAAAAGGAGGGGGAAAAAAAAGAACGTTTAAGTTGTGTTTGTAATAGTATATGAAGTGAGTTAAATTAGACTCTTAGATAGAAGGAAGTAACCCTTGAACCATTGGTAACCATGAATCTAAAGGCTGCAATGGCAACAAGTACATACCTATTGATAATCACCCTAAATGTAAATGGTCTGAATACACCAATCAAAAGGCATAGAGTTACTGAATGGATAAAAAAACAAGACCCACCTGTATGCTGCCAGAAGAGACTCACTTCAAACCCAAAGACATACACAGACTGAAAGTAAAGGGATGGAAAAAGATTTCATGCAACTAATAGAAAAAAGCAGGAGTTGCAGTACTTGTATCAGACAAAATAGACTTCAAAACAAAGAAAGTAACAAGAGACAAAGAAAGACATTACATAATGATAAAAGGGTGAGTCCAACAAGAGGATATAACTAGTATAAATATCTATGCACTCAACACAGGATCACCTACATGTGAGAAAAAAATACTAACAGAATTAAAGGGGGAAGTAGAATGCAATGCATTCATTTTAGGAGACTTCAACACACCACTCACTCCAAAGGACAGATCAACCAAACAGAAAATAAGTAAAGAGAACAGAGGCACTGAACAACATATTAGAACAGATGGACCTAATGGACATCTACAGGTCTCTCCATCCACAAGCAACAAGATACACATTCTTCTCAAGTGCACATGGAACCTTTCCAAGAATAGATCATATACTAAGCCACAAAAAGATCCTTGGTAAATTCAAAAAGATTGAAACTGTACCAACCAGTTTCTCAGAACACGAAGGTATGAAACTAGAAATAAATTACACAAAGAAAACAAAAAAGCCCACAAACACATGGAGGCTTAATAACCTGCTCTTAAATAATCAATGAATCTTTCTCTTTGAGGTTTGTGGGGGGTTTCGTGGAACATGGCCTGGAAGGCCTAGTTCAACCCGAGAGTCTTCAAAAGTGCAGAAATTTATCCACTGACTTGGTCTAATGAGGGAGGGTCACACCAATTTATGTCAAAAGCAGTGGGTGATTTAGAATTTTTGTATTTGGTTACCTAAATAATACGTTAATAATAGCTATTAAAATAATAGCATAATAAACATTGATTGAGCAAGGTATTTTGGTAGGTAGGCACCAGCAGAGATTCTAACGATGAATAATACAAAGCTACAGCTCTCAAGCAAGTGGGGAGATGGAAAGACAAATGGACCTCTGAACTCACCTAAGGACCCTATTTTAACATGGAAATCTGCAAAGCCCCTACTTCCAAATAAAGTCATATTCATAGGTAATTAAGTATTAGGCCTTGAACATCTACTGAGAGAATGCAAGTCAGCCCACAAAACTGACCATGTTTCTTATTCATCTTTATTGCTAGGAGACTCAATGCCCAATTTTAAGTACAATGATGAGAACTATTAGACCCTAAGAACTTAAATATTTGCATTCTATTTTTCATCTTTCATGATTGTGTGCAAACATGTTTTCACTGATTCTAATTTTTTAAAGTTTCATTTTACTGTTTTATTGATAAATTTCTTGTAAGCCATTTTAATTCCTTTTTGGAACAAGTTGAGGTAGGAAGACATGGAAAGAATACTCAGCCTATTTCCCCTGTGCTACACATTGGTCGAGGTACTTTTCAGTTCTGTTTTCTAATTAAAGAGCTTATGCACATTGGTGGGGAATTAGAGAAGTTCACAAATGATTCACACATATGGTTGAGAGACATACAGGGAGACCAAAGAAGGGACATAACTCTGGAGTAGGTGTGGTGAGGGTGAGGTAAAGCTTTTGGGAGAAGAGGAACATCAAGTAATGGGTAGAAGTTAAAAAGCAGCACAGGGGATCAGAGTACTCATTTTAGGGGCAGAAAATACTTTCAAGAAATGCTTGAAGGTGGGAAAGTACAAGACAAATGCTGAGAACAGTCGAGTTTGGATGGAGAATATGAAATTTTTAGAGGATACAAGGAAAACTAGCTGGTGAGAAAGGTTGAGGACATAGCAGTAGGATATGAAAGGCGACTTTATCTTTGCAATTCCAATGAACACATTTGGGCTCAGGGGAGAGTAAGTTGACATCAGTGTGAAAGATGGGTTAGATCACAGGAAAGCAGGAGACAGAGGTGAATATTCTGTTGCACATATAGCATTGTTGCTCTTCTCTGGCTTCTAGTTACTGAGGGCCTGAAATTCAGTGATGTGATGGAATGGAAAGGACAACTACAGAGATATTTGAAAAATAGGATTGTCATCACTTCATGATTTAGTAGAAGGGAGGAGGGAGGAGGAAGAGCTAAATGACTCTGTATTTTTTCATTATATGTTTCTGTATGTTTTAACTGTCTACAAGAGAGATCATTACTTTTATGTGGAAAAGTAACACAATTACCACTATTTTAAGAGACTCTTCTGCATCTCTCCTTTTCATTTGAACATGCAAAGGTCAAGCATGTTTTCACTAGGGACCTCATTCTGGATTGATTCATCCATCCATCCAGTAAACATTTGCTGAGAACTATGTGCCATACACTGAGCTATGGGTTTGTGAGGTAAAGTTAAATAAGATGCTGTTACTGGCTTCAGAGAACTAATAGTAGAACCGGAGTGGGAGGGGGCCCCTGTCCTGGTTTTAAGCACTGTGGAAAACAGGGGTGGCATCCAGCAGAGGTCTAAGTGCAGTGATGGGAATTGCTTCTCAGTTCAAGAAGCAGTTTTTATGTTCCCAGAGCTTCATTGCTAATTTTCTAGAAGAATTTTTACAAATAGATTTTATTGTTTAGATCAGTTTTGGATTCACAGCAAAATTGAGTAGAAGTCAGAAAGAGTTCCCATATACCCCCTGCCTCCATTCATGCTTAACCTGCCCCATTATCAACATCCCACACCAGAGTGGTATATTTGTGACAATTGATGAGCCTGCACTGACATATCATAATCACCCAAAGTCCATAGCTTATATTAGGATTCACTTGTGGTGTTATAGATTCTGTAGGTTTGGACAAATGTACAATGGCATGTATCCACAATTATAGTATTACACGGAATAGTTTTACTGCCCTAGAATCCTCTGTGCTCTGCCCTACAATCCTCCCTCCCCCAGGCCCTGGCAACAACTGGTCTTTTTATTGTCTCTGTAGTTTTGCCTTTTCCAGAATGTTATATAGTTGTAATCATACAGTCAATAGCCTTTTCAGCTTGACTTCTTTCACTCAGTGATATGTGTTTAAGCTTCCTTCATGTCTTTCCATGGCTTGATGGCTTATTTCTTTCAAGTGCTGAATAATATTCAATTTTTGAATGTACCACTGTTTTTCCTTTCACCTACTGAAGGGTATCTTGGTTGCTTCCAAGTTTTGCATTTATGAATAAGGTGGCTATAAACATCCATGTGCAGATTTTTATGTAGTTGTTAAGTTTTAACTCATTTGGGTAAATACCTAGGGGTGCAAGTGCTGGATCTTATGGTCAGACTATGTTTAGCTTTGTAAGAAACCACCAAACTGTCTTCCAAAGTGGTTGTACCATCTCACTTCCCACCAGCAATTAATGAGGGTCCTGATGCTCCACATCCTCACCAATATTTTTGGTGTTCTGGATTTTGGCCATTCTAATAGGTGCGTAGTGGTATATTGTTGTTTTCCATAGACTTTTTTTTTTTTTGTAGATAATTATTTTTTATTGAAGGGTAGTTGACACACAGTATTACATTAGTTTCAGGTGTGCAACACAGTGATTCAACATTTATATACATGACAATTCTAGGTACCAGCTATCACCATACCAAGTTGTTAAAATATTTTGACTATATTCCTTATGCTATACATTACATCCCGGTTACTTATTTATTTTACAATTGGAAGTGTGTACTTTTTTTTTGTGAGGGCATCTCTCATATTTATTGATCAAATGGTTGTTAACAACAATAAAATTCTGTATAGGGGAGTCAATGCTCAATGCACAATCATTAATCCACCCCAAGCCTAATTTTCATCAGTCTCCAATCTTCTGAAGCATAACAAACAAGTTCTTACATGGAGAACAAATTCTTACATAGTGAATAAGTTACATGGTGAACAGTACAAGGGCAGTCATCACCGAAACTTTTGGTTTTGCTCATGCATTATGAACTATAAACAGTCAGTTCAAATATGAATATTTGTTTGATTTTTATACTTGATTTATATGTGGATACATTTCTCTCTTTATTATTATTATTTTAAATAAAATGCTGAAGTGATAGGTAGATACAAGATAAAGGGAGAAAACATAGTTTAGTGTTGTCCATAGACTTTTTTTTTTTTTTTTTTTTTTTAATAATTATTTTTTATTGAAGGGTAGTTGACACACAGTATTACATTACATGAGTTTCAAGTGTACAACACAGTGGTAGAACATTTATATACATAATTCTAGGTTCCAGCTATCACCCTACCAGGATGTTACAATATCTTGACTATATTCCTTATGCTATACATTACATCCCGGTTACTAATTTATTTTACCATTGGAAGTCTGTCCTTTTTTTTTTTTTTTTTTTTTTTTTGTGAGGGCATCTCTCATATTTATTGATCAAATGGTTGTTAACGACAATAAAATTCTGTATAGGGGAGTCAATGCTCAATGCACAATCATTATTCCACCCCAAGCCTAATTTTTGTCAGTCTCCAATCTTCTGATGCATAACAAACAAGTTTTTACATGTAGAACAAATTCTTACATAATGAATAAGTTACATAGTGAACAGTACAAGGGCAGTCATCACAGAAACTTTCGGTTTTGCTCATGCATTATGAACTATAAACAGTCAGTTCAAATATGAATACTGATTTGGTTTTTATACTTGATTTATATGTGGATATCACATTTCTCTCTTTATTATTATTATTTTTAATAAAATGCTGAAGTGGTAGGTAGATACAAGATAAAGGTAGAAAACATAGTTTAGTGTTGTAAGAGAGCACATGTAGATGATCAGGTGTGTGCCTGTAGACTATGTGTTAATCCAAGCTAGACCAGGGCAATAAAACATCCACGTATGCAGAAGATTTCTCTCAGAACGGGGGGGTGAGGTTCTAAGCCTCACCTCTGTTGATCCCCAATTTCTCACCTGATGGCCCCCCTGCGACTGTGCCTGTCTTAGGTTGTTCCTCCCTTGAGGAATCTTACCCGTCTCTGGCTAACCAGTCATCTTCCGGGGCCATACAGGGAAATGTGAAGTTGGTAAGTGAGAGAGAAGCCTTATTGTTTGAAAAAGTTAGCTTTTTACTTCTTTGCATATTTATGCCCTGTGGCTTCTATGCCCAGCATTTGTCTTGAGGTATCTTTACCACTTGGAAGAATTATGATACTCGGTAAATTTGATATGAGGCACGAATTCTATTTAAGGGTTGTAATTAGGAAGGAAGAAGAAAAGCTATAGAAGTAGCAGGCAGAAGAAAACATGGGAAGATTGATTATTTCTTTGATATATCTTCTTGTAGAGTAACTTCAGCATGTATAGGTTTTAAGCTACTACTTAAATTGCACACACACATTAACATAATAGGAGTATAGTTACATAACCAAAGCATATCTGTAATTACCAGCCATCTGCAGTGAAACCAAGAAAACCAGTTAGGCACCTTAGGCATTTGTGAAAACTTATCTATGATATGGTGGATATTGTCCAAATGAACTTGAACAGTCTGAGAGAAATCAGACAAATTAAAACAACCCATTCCTGGGGACTGTTCACATGCCATATGTTCTTTTAACAATAAATAGTTTGTAGTTGTAAGACTTTGGAGCGCTACAATTTGCACTTCTCCAAATTCTTGGTTGAGTTCCAACAGTATAGATCCAGTCCAATTTTGTTGTTTTACTGTATGCACAGGCCAGCTTAGATATCTCCTTCCTCATTCCCATGGCAGGTCCAGGAACTGGTGGGATGAGTGCATCTACAGCTGTAGCAGTGCGTGGATCTTTGTTGGGGTTTTTTGATGATCATCTTCTGGCATGAGTCTTCCAGAGGGTGCAGATGTTGGAAGTTCTTTTTCATATCGTATCTTAGTTCATTTTCGGGGTAGCCCAATTAGGCTTTGATCCTCTGTATAAACACAAACAGACCCTTTGCCTACACTTTTATATGCCCTTTATACCCTTGTGTAGAACTCGTTGGAGGTTACCACACAGGAACTGCCCTTTTTTTTTTTTTTTTTTTGGTATCACTAATCTACACTTACATGACGAATATTATGTTTACTAGGCTCTCCCCTATACCAGGTCTCCCCTATAAACCCCTTTACAGTCACTGTCCATCAGCATAGCAAAATGTTGTAGAATCACTACTTGCCTTCTCTGTGTTGTACAGCCCTCCCTTTTCTCCTACCCCCCCTTGCATGCTAATCTTAATACCCTCCTACTTCTCCCCCCCTTATCCCTCCCTACCCACCCATCCTCCCCAGTCCCTTTCCCTTTGGTACCTGTTAGTCCATTCTTGAGTTCTGTGATTCTGCTGCTGTTTTGTTCCTTCAGTTTTTCCTTTGTTCTTATATTCCACAGATAAGTGAAATCATTTGGTATTTCTCTTTCTCCGCTTGGCTTGTTTCACTGAGCATACTACCCTCCAGCTCCATCCATGTTGCTGCAAATGATTGGATTTGCCCTTTTCTTATAGCTGAGTAGTATTCCATTGTGTATATGTACCACATCTACTTTATCCATTCATCTATTGATGGACATTTAGGTTGCTTCCAATTCTTGGCTATTGTAAATAGTGCTGCAATAAACATAGGGGTGCATCTGTCTTTCTCAAACTTGATTGCTGCATTCTTAGGGTAAATTCCTAGGAGTGGAATTCCTGGGTCAAATGGTAAGTCTGTTTTGAGCATTTTGATGTACCTCCATACTGCTTTCCACAATGGTTGAACTAACTTACATTCCCACCAGCAGTGTAGGAGGGTTCCCCTTTCTCCACAGCCTCGCCAACATTTGTTGTTGTTTGTCTTTTGGATGGCAGCCATCCTTACTGGTGTGAGGTGATACCTCATTGTAGTTTTAATTTGCATTTCTCTGATAATTAGCGATGTGGAGCATCTTTTCATGTGTCTGTTGGCCATCAGTATTTCTTTTTTGGAGAACTGTCTGTTCAGTTCTTCTGCCCATTTTTTAATTGGGTTATTTGTATTTTGTTTGTTGAGGCGTGAGAGCTCCTTATATATTCTGGACGTCAAGCCTTTATCGGATGTGTCATTTTCAAATATATTCTCCCATACTGTAGGGATCCTTCTTGTTCTATTGATGGTGTCTTTTGCTGTACAGAAGCTTTTCAGCTTAATATAGTCCCACTTACTCATTTTTGCTCTTGTTTTCCTTGCCCGGGGAGATATGTTCAAGAAGAGGTCACTCATGTTTATGTCTAAGAGGTTTTCGCCTATGTTTTCTTCCAGGAGTTTAATGGTTTCATGGCTTACATTCAGGTCTTTGATCCATTTTGAGTTTACTTTTGTATATGGGGTTAGACAATGGTCCAGTTTCATTCTCCTACATGTAGCTGTCCAGTTTTGCCAGCACCACCTGTTGAAGAGACTGTCATTTCGCCATTGTATGTCCATGGCTCCTTTATCAAATATTAATTGACCATATATGTCTGGGTTAATGTCTGGATTCTCTAGTCTGTTCCATTGGTCTGTGGCTCTGCTCTTGTGCCAGTACCAAATTGTCTTGATTACTATGGCTTTATAGTAGAGCTTGAAGTTTGGGAGTGAGATCCCCCCTACTTTATTCTTCTTTCTCAGGATTGCTTTGGCTATTCGGGGTCTTTGGTGTTTCCATATGAATTTTTGAATTATTTGTTCCAGTTCATTGAAGAATGTTGCTGGTAGTTTCATAGGGATTGCATCAAATCTGTATATTGCTTTGGGCAGGATGGCCATTTTAACGATATTAATTCTTCCTAGCCACGAGCATGGGATGAGTTTCCATCTGTTAGTGTCCCCTTTAATTTCTCTTAAGAGTGACTTGTAGTTTTCAGAGTATAAGTCTTTCACTTCTTTGGTTAGGTTTATTCCTAGGTATTTTTTTTTTTTTGATGCAATTGTGAATGGAGTTGTTTTCCTGATTTCTCTCTCTGTTGGTTCATTGTTAGTATATAGGAAAGCCACAGATTTCTGTGTGTTGATTTTGTATCCTGCAACTTTGCTGTATTCCGATATCAGTTCTAGTAGTTTTGGGGTGGAGTCTTTAGGGTTTTTTATGTACAGTATCATGTCATCTGCAAATAGTGACAGTTTAACTTCTTCTTTACCAATCTGGATTCCTTGTATTTCTTTATTTTGTCTGATTGCCGTGGCTAGGACCTCCAGTACTATGTTAAATAACAGTGGAGAGAGTGGGCATCCCTGTCTAGTTCCCAATCTCAGAGGAAATGCTTTCAGCTTCTCGCTGTTCAGTATAATGTTGGCTGTGGGTTTATCATAGATGGCCTTTATTATGTTGAGGTACTTGCCCTCTATTCCCATTTTGCTGAGAGTTTTTAACATGAATGGATGTTGAACTTTGTCAAATGCTTTTTCAGCATCTATGGAGATGATCATGTGGTTTTTGTCTTTCTTTTTGTTGATGTGGTGGATGATGTTGATGGACTTTCGAATGTTGTACCATCCTTGCATCCCTGGAATGAATCCCACTTGGTCATAGTGTATGATCCTTTTGATGTATTTTTGAATTCGGTTTGCTAATATTTTGTTGAGTATTTTTGCATCTACGTTCATCAGGGATATTGGTCTGTAGTTTTCTTTTTTGGTGGGGTCTTTGCCTGGTTTTGGTATTAGGGTGATGTTAGCTTCATAGAATGAGTTTGGGAGTATCCCCTCCTCCTCTATTTTTTGGAAAACTCTAAGGAGAATGGGTATTATGTCTTCCCTGTATGTCTGATAAAATTCCGAGGTAAGTCCATCTGGCCCGGGGGTTTTGTTCTTTGGTAGTTTTTTGATTACCTCTTCAATTTCGTTGCTGGTAATTGGTCTGTTTAGATTTTCTGTTTCTTCCTGGGTCAATCTTGGAAGGTTATATTTTTCTAGGAAGTTGTCCATTTCTCCTAGGTTTCCCAGCTTGTTAGCATATAGGTTTTCATAGTATTCTCCAATAATTCTTTGCATTTCTGTGGGGTCCGTCGTGATTTTTCCTTTCTCGTTTCTGATACTGTTGATTTGTGTTGACTCTCTTTTCTTCTTAATAAGTCTGGCTAGAGGCTTATCTATTTTGTTTATTTTCTCGAAGAACCAGCTCTTGGTTTCATTGATTTTTGCTATTGTTTTATTCTTCTCAATTTTATTTATTTCTTCTCTGATCTTTATTATGTCCCTCCTTCTGCTGACCTTAGGCCTCATCTGTTCTTCTTTTTCCAATTTCGATAATTGTGACATTAGACCATTCATTTGGGATTGCTCTTCCTTTTTTAAATATGCTTGGATTGCTATATACTTTCCTCTTAAGACTGCTTTTGCTGTGTCCCACAGAAGTTGGGGCTTAGTGTTGTTGTTGTCATTTGTTTCCATATATTGCTGGATCTCCATTTTGATTTGGTCATTGATCCATTGATTATTTAGGAGCGTGTTGTTAAGCCTCCATGTGTTCGTGAGCCTCTTTGCTTTCTTTGTACAGTTTATTTCTAGTTTTATGCCTTTGTGGTCTGAAAAGTTGGTTGGTAGGATTTCAATCTTTTGGAATTTTCTGAGGCTCTTTTTGTGGCCTAGTATGTGGTCTATTCTGGAGAATGTTCCATGTGCACTTGAGAAGAATGTATATCCCACTGCTTTTGGATGTAGAGTTCTATAGATGTCTATTAGGTCCATCTGCTCTACTGTGTTGTTCAGTGCTTCCGTGTCCTTACTTATTTTCTGCCCGGTGGATCTATCCTTTGGGGTGAGTGGTGTGTTGAAGTCTCCTAGAATGAATGCATTGCAGTCTATATCCCCCTTTAGTTCTGTTAGTATTTGTTTCACATATGCTGGTGCTCCTGTGTTGGGTGCATATATATTTAGAATGGTTATATCCTCTTGTTTGACTGAGCCCTTTATCATTATGTAGTGTCCTTCTTTATCTCTTGTTACTTTCTTTGTTTTGAAGTCTATTTTGTCTGATATTAGTACTGCAACCCCTGCTTTCTTCTCACTGTTGTTTGCTTGAAATATGTTTTTCCATCCCGTGACTTTTAGTCTGTACATGTCTTTGGGTTTGAGGTGAGTTTCTTGTAAGCAGCATATAGATGGGTCTTGCTTTTTTATCCATTCTGTTACTCTGTGTCTTTTGATTGGTGCATTCAACCCATTAACATTTAGGGTGACTATTGAAAGATATGTACTTATTGCCATTGCAGGCTTTAAATTCGTGGTTACCAAAGGTTCAAGGTTAGCCTCTTTAGTATCTTACTGCCTAACTTAGCTCGCTTATTGAGCTGTTATATACACTGTCTGGAGATTCTTTTCTTCTCTCCCTTCTTGTTCCTCCTCCTCGATTCTTCATATGTTGGGTGTTTTGTTCTGTGCTCTTTCTAGGAGTGCTCCCATCTAGAGCAGTCCCTGTAAGATGTTCTGTAGAGGTGGTTTGTGGAAAGCAAATTCCCTCAGCTTTTGTTTGTCTGGGAATTGTTTAATCCCACCGTCATATTTGAATGATAGTCGTGCTGGATACAGTATCCTTGGTTCAAGGCCCTTCTGTTTCATTGTATTAAATATATCATGCCATTCTCTTCTGGCCTGTAGGGTTTCTGTTGAGAAATCTGACGTTAGCCTGATGGGTTTCCCTTTATAGGTGACCTTTTTCTCTCTAGCTGCCTTTAACACTCTTTCCTTGTCCTTGATCTTTGCCATTTTAATTATTATGTGTCTTGGTGTTGCCCTTCTTGGATCCTTTCTGTTGGGGGTTCTGTGTATTTCCGTGGTCTGTTTGATTACTTCCTCCCCCAGTGTGGGGAAGTTTTCAGCAATTATTTCTTCTTAGATACTTTCCATCTCTTTGCCTCTCTCTTCTTCTTCTGGGACCCCTATAATACGGATATTGCTCCTTTTAGATTGGTCACACAGTTCTCTTAATATTGTTTCATTCCTGGAGATCCTTTTGTCTCTCTCTATGTCAGCTTCTATGCGTTCCTGTTCTCTGATTTCAATTCCATCAATGGCCTCTTGCATTCTATCCATTCTGCTTATAAACCCTTCCAGAGTTTGTTTCATTTCTGCGATCTCCTTTCTGGCATCTGTGATCTCTTTCCGGACTTCATCCCATTTTTCTTGCGTATTTCTCTGCATCTCTGTCAGCATGTTTATGATTCTTATTTTGAATTCTTTGTCAGGAAGACTGGTTAGGTCTGTCTCTTTCTCTGGTGTTGTCTCTGTGATCTTTGTCTGCCTGTAGCTTTGCCTTTTCATGGTGATAGGAATAGTCTGCAGAACTGGGACGAGTGACGGCTGGAAGGACTTCCTTTCTTGTTGGTTTGTGGCCCTCCTCTCCTGGGAGAACAGCGGCCTCTAGTGGCTTGTGCTGCGCAGCTGCGCGCAGACAGGGTTTCTGCTTCCTGCCCGGCTGCTATGGAGTTAATCTCCGCTGTTGCTGTGGGCGTGGTCTGGCTCGGGCAGCTACTCCAAAATGGTGGAGTCGCGTTGGAGCAGGAGCTGCTGGGAGGCTATTTATCTCCATAAGGGGCCTCCCTGCTCCCTGCAGCCCAGGGGTTAGGGTGCCCAGAGGTCCCGGATTCCCTACCTCTGGATTAAGTGGCCCGCCCTGCCCCTTTAAGACTTCCAAAAAGCACCCGCCAAAACAAAACAACGACCACAAAAAAAAACAAGAAAAAAAAATTTTTTTAATTAAAAAAAAAAAAAATTTTTAATTAAAAAAAAAAAAAGGTGGTCGTTCGTTTTTCTTTATTCTCCGGTGTCAGCCTCAGGCCTCTGCTCACCGGTCTTTCTGCCCTGTTTCCCTAATATTGGGGTCCCTGTCCCTTTAAGACTTCCAAAAAGCGCTCGCCAAAACAAAGCAGCAAAAAAGCAAAAAAAAAAAATGGTCGCGCGCTTTTCTTATGTCCTCTGGCGCCCAGCCTCCAGTGCCTGCTCACTGTTCTTGCTGCCCTGTTTTCCCAGTATCGAGGGCCCTGCACTCTGACCCGGATGGCTGGGGCTGGGTGTTCGGCAGCCCTGGGCTCCGTCTCCCTCCCGCTCTGCCTGCTCTTCTCCCGCTGGGAGCTGGGGGGAGGGGCGCTCGGCTCCCGCGGGGCCGGGGCTTGTATCTTACCCCCTTCGCGAGGCGCTGGGTTCTCTCAGGTGGGGATGTGGTCTGGATATTGTCCTGTGTCCTCTGGTCTTTATTCTAGGAAGGGTTGTCTTTGTTATATTTTCATAGATATATGTGGTTTTGGGAGGAGATTTCCGCTGCTCTACTCACGCCGCCATCTTCCCAGTCCTCCGTCCATAGACTTTTAAGACTATCAGGTGTATAGGTGGGGTGGAGGTGGGTAAGGAACTAAACAGTGTTACTTGGAGATGGACTTGGCAGTACTGATTGAAGAACGTATCAGGGACCTGACTGGACAAGAAAGAAAGAAAATCATGCTTTGTATCCAGGTTTTAGGCTCAATTAGGGATAGAGAAATGTTCCAGGACAGAATAAATTGGTTAAGACATCAAAAATGCTTAACAGAATATCTGACAAATCTTTAGTAAATGTTTTTTTTTCCCTCTTCTACATTCTTATCAGAATGTTCCACACAACTCATCACTATCACTTCACTCAGATAGTTGTCAAACAGAATCATGGATCTTTTTTAATTCCTAGGAATCAGTCACTTTGAAAATATCCTTGGAGAAATGGTTTCATTTTATGGCACCTGTTTTGAGCAGGGTCAAGGAGCAACAATTGGATTCAGTTTTCCAGCTAGTGAATTACTGATTGGAGGCTCTTCCAAGGTCTGGTTTACCCAGACTATAAAGGTCAGGTATCATTGTAAGAGACTGTAAGAGGCTGATCTCCCCTGACTACTATCAGACAGCTCTAAATAAGATTTATACAATGGTGCTATTTTTAGTGTAGGTGTAGGTGTGTCATCCAAAGTCGAGAGCTAATTAATCCCTGAAAAGAAGAAGTTTTGCTGCCAAAGTGAACCTGCCAGCACATTAAAGTCAACCATGTAGTGGAAGGGAAGGAAGGGTCTGTGTGTGTGTGTGTGTGTGTGTGTGTGTGTGTGTGTGTGTGTGTAGGTGGTGGGCAGCACAGAGGGCAAAAGAACACATAGCTTGAGTATAATGACATATAGAACTACTAGACTATTAAGTACAAGCTTCTGAGCCAACTAATAGGTTTTTCAAGTACCTTTGAGAAGAGGCAGTCAGGCTCCAGCAAATGGCTGTGTAAGCACACAGCAAGACTCTAGGGAGCATCATTCATGTAGACCAGAAGACAGTTGGTGCCCCTGGAATTAGGCAAAACAGCAGCTCTGACATGAGGTCTTTTCATCTTTAAATACTCTGTCCCTGGCAAACCAGAGGTGTACAGTAAATCTGTGTTGAGTCAGGATTTTTGTTTGCTTTTTAAACAATGTTGTCAACTCATTTTCCTCACAAACGTTTGGCTCATTCAAGCAGTTTTTGACAAAGCCACAGTCATACTCTCTCCCAACAATTGACATAAGTCATTCAGTAAATATTATTAGATGACTGTCATGTTCCAGGAACTGTTCTTTATGCTGAGGATTATAGCAAGGAAAAACATAAGCAAAAACCCCTGACATCATGGAGTTACATTCCAGTGAATATAGAGGATTTCAACAGCAAATTTTATAATTAGAGTACATATACATGTATATAAGTATCATATGGAAGATACAGATTATGGATAAAATTGCAATATTTTCATGATCTATAGACTGACTTTAGTGCCTCCATGTCAACAGGCATTTCCAAGGGATGGAGAGAAGTAGTCCATCTCCATATCAGTGGGTAATTACCTGGACAGCCAAGGGATTATCTGGACCTGAGAGGTTGGGGGAAGGATTCACTTGCTTTTGCCACAGCAGGAGAGACAGAGAGAGACACAGGACGACTTCTTGTTAAGAATAAACAGGTTTGACTTCTTGTTAGCAATAAATGGGTTTTAAACTTTATTTCTCCCTTTGACTGATTTCAGATTCAAAGGCAATTTGCCCCAGAATTTCCCCTCCCTGGATTTGCATGTGGCGGTAGTCGGCAGGACCTCTGAACCCGAAATCTGTCTACATGGGTGTGACCTTTGGGTGGGCTGCCCCTAGGGATGGTGGGGGGATGCCAGAACCACCCGCCCTGTGGATAGTTGGGAAGCTGCAGTGAATGCAGTGGCAGAGCGTGCAGCTTCACCTGGGAGCCTCCTATGTGTGGGGCTTCCAATTTGGGAGCCCCTAGTGGGGAATTGGTCTAGGGCAAAGCACCTCTTAGAGGGCCGGGGCCTTCCCTAGAACTGGGGAAGGGTGGAGACACTGGAAGCTGCAGAATTAGCCCTCCATGAGATAGAAGACTGCTTAGAGGCCCTGAGTGGCTGTGTAGCAGCTGGCATTATAGGATCTCTTTTCCTCAAGATGGTGGGAAAATGTTGGTGAGGAGAGAGAGAGCATTATACAAGAGAGATAGGGATTTCGAGGAGAAAGAGGATTATCGAGAGGGTTATCATGGACATAGAGGGACTTTGGCAGGAGAGAGACACACTCTGGCATTGCTTGGAGGAGCTGGGTGATGACCTATGGGATGCGCTTAAGAAAGAGAGACAGTTATTGAGAAAACAGATCATGCTCCTGAAAGATTCCTTAGCAGTGGTGAGGGGAAAGTGGCAGGAGAAGCCACAGTGCAGGAGGCCATAGGGGGTAGAGAGGAAAGAGTGGTGCCTTCAGCCTCACAGATGGTGGAAGATCCTGGGGGAGAAGATGAGGAGGCAGGGCCAAGGGTCGATGTGCTGCTGAGGCCACTGCCCATGGCACCAGCCTCTCCTGTATTAAAGGCCTGCCTGGCTGTGATTAAAAAAATAAAAATGAAACAACTGTGGGCTCCTCAGGGTGAGTAGCCACCCCCTCCACAGGATGAGCTAGTGGACATAAGTGTCTGGTATAGGCAGAAGCCATCAGAATCTCTGTCTACATGGCTTTTATATCTCTGGGATATGGGGGTGGAAAATAATGTTAGGTTGGGTACTGAAATGAATAGACTGGCTTCCCTGATGACCACCCCTCCCTCTGGCAGCGGTTGCAAAGTGGTCATCATGCCCAGGGAATCAGACACTTTTGGAATGGCTGACAGCTGTCATCAGGGTAGTTTGGCCTAATCAGGGTGATTTAGCATATTTACCTACTAGTTGGGAAACATATTTAGAGCTCCAAAAGGTATTGCGGGAATTGGGCATGAAAAACATCATCTATAATATGGACCCTCAGGGCCCTGATAAGGAGTTGTTCACTGTAGAAATGAGAAACCTGGTGCTGCATACAGCTCCCACATCTCCCTTTGGGTCCCTAGTGAATACTCTTGCCCCCCACCTAGGGCAACCCATAAGTGAGGCTGCTCATACTTTAGCAGATCTGGGGAGGTTGAAACAATAAGGGCATGGAGGGAAGTACAGGCCACAACTGAAAGGAGAGGTGCAAAGGGCCCCGTGAAGGTCTTGAGTTCCCAGATGTGGGTTGATTTGATAAGACCAGGGTAGTGAAAGAAAAACTTGATGGGCAGCCCCATCAGTGATCTAACAATAGGATCTTGTTAGCACTGTGGCACTAAAAGGACTGCTGAATTCCTTAAGGGACGAGACAACCACACTGAGAAGTGGATATCCAACCAAGAGATTTATTTAGCGGCGGTGAGGCGTCTGCCCTCGAGAGTGAGAGAGCAGCCACGTGGGCTGGGGAGCTTTGGCTTATGTACCCTATTAAGGCACTTGGCACCAGCTAATTGGCTATGGATTCATTGGGGTAGCTGGCAGGACTTTATTGGTCTGCATCACAGAGTGTTAGGTTGTCATAAGCGGGAAGCTGAACTTAATCCCTGGAAACCAAAACTTAATGGTTTCCATCTTAGGTGGAAGAGTGTGGGGGTTGGGCACCAATTTGCCTAACAGGCAGCAATTAAAGCCAGAGCAGTAGTTTCAGCCACTGAGGTCCAGGACGTGGAAACCAGAGTCAAGGCCTCATGCCCGGCCTGTGTCTCTGCAAAACTTCCTGGGGGATAGTACTTAGAACTTGCTTGAGCCCTCACCCCCATAGTAGGACAACTGGGCATCATGGTTCTACCAAGGGGGGGGATCAAGGTCCCCACCTTGGGGGACATTGTGGACACCAGAGGCCACATGCAGAATTAGCAATTCATTGGTCCCCTGTGAATGTACAATGTGTCCTGGAGCTGGTGGGCACAGGAGCTGAGTGTTCTCTGAATTATGACAACCCTGAGTGTTTTCCCGGGACCCCTGCTGTGATAGACGCCTATGGGAATAAGGCAATTAGAGTGAAGAAAGCGCAAATCCCATTGGGGATAGGGTGTTTACCTTCAAAGGAGTATACTGTGTACTTTTCTCCCATCCCCGAATATATTTTGGGGGATAGATATCCTGCAGGACATGTGGTTACAGACCACTGCAGGTGAATTCAGACTGAGGGTATGTGTGGTAAAGGCAGTTATGAAGGGACATGCTAAGCACCCACCTGTAGCTCTGCCTGTACCTTGGTGGGTGACAAATACTAAGCAGTATAAATTGCCTGGGGGGCACAAGGAAATTGAAGAAACTCTACAGGAGTTGGAGAAGGTGGGCATCATAAAGCTCACTCATAGTCTGTTTAATTCCCCAGTGCAGCCAGTGAAAAAGCCAGATAGCTCCTGACGTATGACTGTGGATTACAGGCAATTGAATAAAGTCACACCCCCTTGGCATGCTGCTGTCCCCTCTATAGCAGCCATTCTGGACACCCTCAGCCATAAGTGGGGAGTGTATCATTATTAGTAGACCTTGCTAATGCTTTCTTCTGTATTGACATAGCACAGGAAAGTTAGGAACAGTCTGCCTTCACATGGGAAGGCCGGCAGTGGACATTCACTGTCCTTCCACAGGGATGCCTCCACAGTCCCACCATCTGTCACGGACTTGTAGCCCAGGACTTGGACACATGGAATAAACTGCAAATGGTGCAGCTGTATCACTACACTGATGATATCATGCTCACATCTGATTCTCTTGCAATTTAGAAGGGGCAGTTCCTAGACTGCTGCAACATCTACAGGAGAAGGGATGGGCTGTGAACAGCACCAAGTTTCAGGGATGTGGTTTGTCTGTAAAATTCTTGGGATTGTCTGGTTGGGTAAAACAAAAGTTATTCCTGAAGCAGGCATAGACAAGACCCAGGCTTTCACCACTCCTGCCACTGTGGCAGTATTACAAGCGTTTTTGGGTCTTTTGGGCTACTGGGGACTGTTTATTCCACACTTGTCACAAATTCTGAAGCCTTCATACCAGTTGGAGCAAAACGGCATCAGGTGGAACTGGGATGAGACATGTGCAGCTGCTCTGTCTGCTGCCAAGTGGGCAGTCAAAGCTATACAGGGCTTGAATGTAATGGACTCATCAAGGCCCTGGAAACTAGATGTTCATGTAACTGAAGATGGTTATGGATGGGGTCTTTGGCAGTGGCTTGAATAGATACACCAACCTATTGGATTCTGGGCACAACTATGGAGAGGAGCAGAGGTCTGGTACACCTTGATAGAGAAGCAACTGGCTGCTGTGTACCATGCCTTGCTGGCTATGGAGCCCATCATTGGAACAGCTCCGACCAAGGTAATAACCACCTATCCCATCATGGGGTGGATGTGAGACTGGACCTAAAGGCCATAGATGCCTGCACTGGCCAAATGGGGTACATATTTAGAGCAGCATAGTGCCCTCTCTACTAGCCCCCTTAAGTGGAGAACTCCAATGCTTACTGGGGCCAGTGAGTGACCTATACCAGTGGAAAGCAGGAAGAACTTGCTTTTGAGTCATTGGTAGCTGAGACTCCTTATCAGGAGGGAAAAGCCCCAATACCTGAAGATGCTTGGTATGCAGATGGCTCAAGTTGTAGGCAGCCCCCGAAGTGGAGGGCTGTGGTTTTCCATACTAAGACTGAGACAATATGGATGGAGGATGGAGAGGGGAAGACTAGCCAGTGGGCTGAGTTACAGGCAGTATAGCTTGTGATCACCTAGGAACCCTCCCCTATAGTTGTCTGCACTGACAGCTGGGCTGTCTATTGGGGCTTGACCCTGTGGCTACTGACATGGTACCATGCCAAGAGGATGGTTGGTCACCGGCCCCTTGGGGGCAAGAGTTGTGGCAAGACCTATGGGCCTCTGGTCAGACTAAGACAGTTACCGTATATCATGTGACTGGCCATTTGCCCTGGCTGCCCCAGGGAATGATGAAGCAGACACATTGGTCCAGGAAAGCCTGCCTCTGATGTAGACCAATGGTTACATCAGCGTTTGTTACACATGGGTAAAAGGTAATGTGGGCTGTAGCCCATCAGTGGGGCTTGCTGTTGACCTTTGAAGAAGTCAGCCGAGCCCAGAAGGAGTGCCTTGTGTGCTCAAAGAGGGACTTACACCGAGTCCCACAGCAACATGGGGCAATAGTAAAGAGGCAGATACCGCTTGTCAGGTGACAGATAGATTATATTGGGCCTCCGCCCATATCAGAAGAATATTGGTATGCCATGACTTGTGTGGACATGGCTACTGGACTATTGGTTCCTTTTCCTGCACATTGTGCAGATCAGCAAACCACCTAGAGGGGCCTGCAGCGTTTCTTTGCAGCCTATGGCCAGCTTCAGGTGATTGAGAGTGATCAAGGTTCCCACTTTACTGGACATGCATTACATGGATGGGTGCAGCAATTAGGAATAAAGTGGAAGTTTCATGTACTGTATAACCCTACTGGGGAAGGCATGATAGAGAGGTATAACGGTTGTTGAAATCTAGCCTGAAGTTGGATGCCAATAGTCTATTGGGCTGGTCAGTTAGCTTATGGACAGTGTTACAGCATTTGAATGAGAAGCTATGACAAGGAGCTTTGAGCCCTGTGGATATGCTAACACACCTTTCTGCATCTCTTATACAACTGTATGTGCAAACCAAAGGAGAGTTACTGAAGCCAGGATATGGCTAACAGAGCAACATCCTATTGCCAGCCCCTACTGCGTTAAACCCTATAGATACTGTTGAATGGATGTGGCTCTGGACATTTCAACACATGGACCAGCGATGGCTGGCCCATCTGGCACCTTGGAGGAAAGGCCTGGAACCTGGCCTTGTGTATGTTCCTGGAGTAACAGCAGAGTGGACCCCAAAGATCATGGTAGTATACCCAAAATATCCAGGAGGTAAGAGCATCTTACAGGGAAGTTTTGTTTTATCTTTATGGCCATTACATGTACCTCCTGTAGCCCTATGAACTGACCCATCTATAACTCCCATGGGTAGAGGGTGAAAGTCTGGTATACTAGACCAGGATGAGATCCCATTCCTGCCACTATTCTATCACAGGACCACTCTCTTGCATGTATCCTACATGATGGACAAGGTTTGCCTATGCTTGTGTCATTAAAACATGTATTTTATCGCCCTTAAGATTATTTTCTTCTACAGTCCTTATGGCCTGGATGCACCCTCTGGCTGCAGCTGCCATGTGATGATTGACCTGAACTCTCTACCTCTTCAGCTACTGCCCTCCTGTGGAATGGGTGAGCTATGGACTTAACCTGCATAGAACTTTGAAGCTAGCTGAATCCTCCGGTTTGAGGTAATGATTTTATGCTGTTGCAATTGTATGTCATTAGTCTGATCACAATGCTCCAATTTTCTTACCCAGAGACCATTGTGGAAATGGGGGAATGAGTAGATTGTAAGGTGAGATTTCTGGAGGGGTGGCCTCTGAGTAAAATTGTAATATTTTAGAATCTCTCAAGCATGGCTTCAGTGCATCTGTGTATCAACAGGTGTTCCTCAGGGGTGGATAAAGGTAGTTCATCTCCATATCACTGGGTAATTACCTGGATGACCAAGGGCTTATCTGAACCTGAGAGGTTTGGGGGGTGGTTTCACTTTCTTCTGCAGGAGCAGGGGAAAGAAATGGCCCTGGACCACAGTTTTTAAGCAATAAACAGGTTTTAAACTTTATTTCTCCCTTTGACTGATTTCGGTTTCAGTTAGGTATTTTGCCCTGTGATTTCCTCTCCCTAGAGTTACAAGGACATTGTCTTGGACCTGCCAGGTGCCTTATGAGAAGAGATACTCTGGTTCTCAGAAAAGGCTACCCTGCACCCAGTGGTGAGTAAGCTTTGTGGTGCCCACCAGCCATTTATAAATTCCAGGTAGATTTACTGGCCTTTCATACCCCCTTTGCTCACCTAGGGTTCCTTTTTCATAACAGGGTCTCTGAACTTAATAAATGCCCCAGAGTAAGCAGCCAAGAGAATGAAAAGACGGAACTCCAGCCAGCCCATTATTCCTATTTGGAAAATCCTCAGATATATTTGATATCTTAGAGGGAAGAGTTCATATGGGACTAAACAATAATCTTGGCTTTTATTCATCTTATTATCCTCAGTCTGTCTGGTCCCGTTTAAAGGGACATTGATTGAAATAATACGTGGCTGCTGAACAAAGGCAGAAGAAAGGCTCTAACAGGATGAACATAGTCCATACGACATGATGTAACGTGATGTTACAGAGTCAATCTTTAGGTGGCAGCAAAGGTTTAATCTTTTTTGTCACTAGAAGTAGTTCTGTTACAGGAACAAGGGGAATCTCCTGCTTCCACTTTGAAGGAAACAACAATAAAAAAAAGGCATGCTAAAATAAACATTCCTGAGCCAACATGGAAAACATTATGGAGTTTCCTCAAAAAATTTAAAGTAGAAATACCATACAATCCAGTAATTTCACATCTGGACATTTACCCAAAGAAAACAAAACCACTAATTCAAATATTACTCAGCCAAAAAAAAGAATGGAATCTTGCTATTTGCAACAACATGGATGGACCTAGAGGTATGAGGCTAAGTGAAATAAGCCAGACAGAGAAAGACAAATACCATATGACTTCATTTACATGTGGAATCTAAAAAGCAAACAAATGAACAACAAACAAACAAAAACTCAGAAACAGTCATAAATACAGAAAAAAACTGGTGGTTGCCAGAGGGGAATAGAAGAGAGAATAGGAGAAAGGTGAAGGGATAAAGACATGCAAACTTCTAATTATAAAATAAATGAGTTACAAAGATGGAAGATACACCATAGGGAATAGTCAGTAATATCATGATAACTTGGTATGGTGGCAGCTGATAACTACACATCATGGTGAGCATTTTTTTAAATGTATGGAAATATCAAATCGCTATGTTGTACACGTGAAACTAATATAATGTCAACTATATTTCAATAAAATGCATGTGTTACATCTTTGAACTAGGAATGGTAGGTTATACCTACTAAAAGTTACACTAAGAGAGTTCTAGAAAACAAGCTCTCTGGCAGGCAAGCCATCCAGAGATGTAAGTGACTTTCTAGAGCTTTGCAGGAATCATTAGCAGGTCTCCAGAGCTTGTTACTTCTAAAAGAGTTCTAATTTGCTTCCTAAAAATAAGATGTTTTGAGACCCAGTCATATCCATATGTGTCTAGGCAGGAAAAATTGGCCCCTCTGAAATAACTATACAACAGTGACTCACATGCTGCCTTAGCATTCTGGTATTTTCCACTTGTGAACATGATCTTTCAAATGTTTGTTTAATGCCAATCCTCAGCATTGAGGAAGACAGGTGCTTTGAAAATCCTTACCATATCATGGTGTATATTATTTATCCAGCAGATAGCAGAGCCTGCAATTCAGAGAAGTGAATAAGGACTGGGTGTAAATCCATTTTCTCATTAAAGAGGGGAAGTTGAGACTTGGGTCCTCTTCTTAAAATAAAACCAAAGTGTGTTCTCTGTTGAATGGAAATAGAAATATGGACCCTCAGCTTCTTATGGGCTGGATAAAGATCTCTACAAAAACTTACTTGTTGTTTGGCTTCAAGGACCATTTTTAAAAAAATTTTTACTAAGTTATTATTGATATATACTCTTATGAAGGTTTCACATGAAAAAACAATGAGGTTACTATATTTACCCATATTCTCCAGTCCCCACCCATACCCCAATGCAATCACTGCCCACCAGTGTAGTAAGATGCCACATTCACTATTTGCCTTCTCTGTGCTACACTGTTTTCCCTGTGATCCCCCACACCATGTATACTAAACATCGTACCCCTCAATCCCCTTCTCCCTCCCTCCCCACCCATCCTCCCACACCCCTCCCCTTTGGTAACCACTAGTTCCTTCTTGGAGTCTCTGAGTCTGCTACTATTTTGTTCCTTCAGTTTTGCTTCGTTGTTATACTCCACAAATGAGGGAAATCATTTGGCACTTGTCTTTCTCCACCTGGCTTATTTCACTGAGGATAATGTTCTCCAACTCCATCCATGTCGTTGCAAATGGCACGATTTGTTTCTTTCTTATGACTGAATAGTATTCCATTGTGTATATGTACCACATCTTCTTTATCCATTCATCTACTGATGGACATTTAGGTTGGCTATTGTAAATAGTGCTGCAATAAACATAGGGGTGCATATGTCTTTTTGAATCTGAGAAGTTGTATTCTTTGGGTAAATTGCAAGGCATGTGATTCCCGGGTCAAATGGTATTTCTATTTTTACTTTTCTGAGGAACTTCCATATTGCTTTCCACAATGGTTGAACTAGCTTACATTCCCACCAGAAGTGTAGGAGGATTCCCTTTTCTCCACATCCTCGCTAGCATTTGTTGTTCTTAGTCTTTTCAATGCTGGCCATCCTTACTGGTGTGAGGTGATATCTCATTGTGGTTTTAATTTGCATTTCCCTGATGGTTAGTGATGTGAAGCATCTTTTCATGTGTCTGTTGGCCATCTGAATTTCTTCTTTGGAGAACTGTCTCTTCATATTCTCTGCCCATTTGCTAATCGGGTTATTTGCTTTTTGGGTGTTGAGGCATGTAAGTTCTTTATATATTTTAGATGTTAACCCCTTGTTGGATATGATGTTTACAAATACATTCTTCCATACTGTGGGATGCCTTTTTGTTATGTTGATGGTGTCCTTTGCCATACAGAAACTTTTTAGATTGATGTAGTCCTGTGTGTTCATTTTTGCTTTTGTTTCCCTTGCTTGAGGAGATGTGTTCAGGAAGAAGTTGCTCATGCTTATATTCAGGAGATTTTTGCCTATGTTGTCTTCTAAGAGTTTTATGGTTTCATGACTTAACATTCAGGTCATTGATCCATTTCGAGTTTACTTTTGTGTGTGAGGTTAAACAATAATCCAGTTTCATTCTCTTGCATGTAGCTGGTCAGTTTTGCCAACATCACCTGTTGAAGAGGCTGTCATTTCCCCATTGTATGTCCATGGCTCCTTTATCATATATTAATTGGTTGGGTTTATATCAGGGCTCTCTAATCTGTTCCATTGGTCTATGGATCTGTTCTTGTGCCAGTACCAAATTGTCTTGATCACTGTGGCTTTGTAGTAGAGCTTGAAGTTGGGGAGCATAATGTTTCATGAGGTCTGCTCTTTTCTCCAGGTGTATGCAGTCTGGTGCAGTCCTCTTTCCTGTTGCTCTTTCAGGATTAGTTGTATTAATTATATTTTCATATTATGTGCAGTTTTAGGAGGAAGTCTCTGTCTCACCTCTCACACTGCCATCTTTAATCCTCTCTCTCAAAGACCCTTCTTTCAAGATCAGATGGGATCATTTTCCCCCAAAGGAAAAATAAATATAGGTTTGCTTTGAATAATTTACTTTTTTGTCTTTACCACATGAGGATTTAAATGTCCAACATGAAACCACCAATAATAATGGTCAGTTCAAACAACTCCTTGGCTGTTTCCAGAAAGAACTGCAATCTCTCTCTGAAAGATGCATGACTCTAATCTTGGACACATTTAGGAGACACCAACCACGTTGTGCTTTTACAGCAGGCACATGTTCCTCCACCCTCCACAGAGCCTGCTCTTAAGATCATCCTCTTAATTCAGTTAAACATGCCTGCTTTGGAGCAAGACATTTGGTAAGGAATGGAGAGTGCAGAAAAAGATTTGTGTTCCAAATCTCTGAATGACTGGACCTTCAATGTTAGACAGATTCAATGTCAAGAGGAGAAAATCCATTCTGAAACATTTGAATGAAAATATTAAGTAAAAGGAAAAAAATGTCACCTAATTACATTCCAAGTTCCAAAGGCATAAAGCAGGCCAAGAACTCACGGCCTCGAATTTCAAATGTTAGATTGACTTTATAGAAAGAAACATCCTTTCATCCCTGAAATGATTCTTTCCTAAAATAAAAACACAGAAAGTGCTTTTGCCAGCTATAAAACCCCATTATTACAGTGACTGAAGGAGGTGATTTCTAGCAGAAGCTAGATGTGTGATCTTAGTCATATCAGTGTTTTCCCTTTGCCTATTATTATCCCTGGAACATAGTGATAATAATTTTACCTGTGGAGTTAAGAGTATTAAATGGGTTAGTAAATATACCATTATTTTAAAAGTAAAGTTAAAGGCCGTGAAATATTCTTTAAACAGAAAGAGCTAAACCAGCTAAACTCTTCATATTAAGGTCATTGATCTAGGTTTTTAAAAGGCAATTTGGAGAAAGAAACTATGGAGGAGGACATTCACAGTAAATGGTTGGGGGATGCTACTGGTACCAAGGGAGAAGACATTGGAGGTGGGGTGGTTGGTATTGGTCTAGCTCAATAGTCACTTTGTGGCTGTGTCCCTGTGGTTTTAGATATAGAGTAAGCCCTGGGCTACATGATTACACCTCCTAGTGATGTCTTGCCTAAGCTTTACCTATTGAAATATGTTATCTTAGTATAAATTATTTCTGAAACATTTCTCCATTCTATAAAAATAATTTGGGCATTATATTGTGTGTAAGTAAGTTATATTTTCTGTATTTTTCAGTTCAGGCTAATATTGGACGTATTACAAAATAGCTGGAATATAAAGCAGACAGTGGCCCTGAGCATACTGAGAACCAATGATGTATGCACAGCTGTTTTCCCAAGAAAGGCAGTTAAAATGCATTTACCTGGCAACCAGAATGGACCAGTTACCAGGGCTGAGTCAGCCAGGCTGGGATAGAACAAAGGGCAGTAATGTACTTTGGTGTGGGGTTGGACTTCTCTTCAGAGCAGCCCACCTTTGGGGAAACTCCTGTGAGATGGGGCCTCAGAGGGCAGAAAACGGGATGGGAAGGCTGGGTGGTGGGATGGGGAAAGGAGCACAGGAGGCAGCTCTCTCCCTGTATTTCTCCTTACCTTCCATATCTTGTCTGGGGGGCACTCCCCAGGCAGTGATTTTCAGACCCTCCTAGTCAGGCTGTGCTAAAGCACCTTGTTCCAGCCCTGCTAGAAACACAAGGTTCAAAGTTCGTAGGAAATTCGCATATTTTATATTCATCTTCCACATAAAGTTTTAAGCACATTAAAATTGCCATAATATTTTTGTAGGTAAACATGGACATTGAGATAGATTGTTTGCAAATCCTAAATTCTATCTAGTCTCCCACAAGCTAGCCATCTCTGCCCTGGACAGTGTTGGGTGGATTAGCTTGACAGTTGCTGTTTGCTCAGCTAATCATATCTGGATGTTTTGTTAGGTATAAGTCAACAAGGTGTCACCAAGAAGTCACAGATTAGGGGACATCAGAATTGGAAGAGGCTCAATACCTATTTCTAGTCTCATTGTGTCATTTTTTCAAATGAAGAAACAGGCTAATGGAAGTGGTCAAATGCCAAGATCAACTGCCCAAGATCAAATGCTGGTAAAAGGCCAATTGTAACTAGAAATAAAACGCCATGCTTCTAGAACAAACTAAAAGGGCCAAACATACGGGAAACGTATTTGGAAAGGTTAAGATCTTATTAAGATAAATCCTTTAAGAGAATATCTGGCTCTCATGGATCAGAGGTGTCTTTCTAGCCTGTCAGGTTAGCAGTAATGAGCACACAGTAGGTCCCATTTCCATATCAGTGAACTTTGGAGCATTAGGAATGGCTGGCTTGTCAGATAATCAAGTTTAAGTTTTTGCTTCTCACAGGGTGAAACGTGAGGAATGTGGCTCTAGACAGGGCAGGCCCCAGTCTTCCTGGGCTTTCCTCTGTTTTCCAAGCCCTTAGTTATATTGCCTACTTAGGAATCTAGACCCTGGCACACTGCAGGGGGCAGATCAGCATTTGTTGGAGGTCTGTGACCAGAAGGGCAAAAAGGTTAACTCAGGGATGGTATTAACTATGTTCACTTTTCCTTAAGGACTGACCAGGCAGTTGGTAAGAGGACTCTGGAGACAAAATTTTGCATCTTTCCATTTATCTTACGACTAGCTGAATTACTTTAGAACAATGGTTCTTAAAATTTAGTGTGCATAAACATTACCTGGGTAGGTCTTTGAAATGCAGGTGCCTTGGTTTTGCTCTTAGGCATTTTGATTCAGAAGGTCAGTTATAGGGTCCAGGAATTAATTCATTCCACAAATATTTACTGCGTACTTCCTATGTGTCAAACACTGTCAGGGGTATGAGGGTCAACATACCAGTTTCTCTTCTTCCGGGCTTATATGCTAACATGTGAGGCAAACAGTAACACAGTAAACAGACAAACATTCCTATGAATCTGCACTGCTAACAAGCTCCCCAGATGATTGGCAGAGAATGATGCAGGCAGAGAAACATTGCTTTAGAAGTGGAAATTTTAGCCTGGGAGGCATTTAAATAATGGTGTAACACACTAGCCAAGTACTTTCCATGGGACCTATGGTTTTGAGCCATCATGGCTGTAGGGCAGTGAGCAGAAGGACATCTACATGTGCTATTGTGCATGTGTTATAGGATGAGAGCACTGGGTGACAATCAGGAGGCTCCTTTGAGGACTGGATGCTGTCTGGCCAGTCCTGGCTTTTCCAGACAAGCATCTTTTAATGCAGGAGGCTTTGTGGCAGCTGTTGCATCCTGTATATCAGGTCTAAAAGGATTTCCACAGCAAAAATGAGTCTAACATTTACACATGCAGCCTTTCGCACACAGTTAAGAAGCAGCTGATGTTCCATCATGCTGCGTGCTAGGTGTCAGTGTTGAGGAAAGGTGCCAGTAAACCAGACTGCTGCTTGGGAGGTGGCTGTTTTGCAAGTAGATTCCCAATACTTTTTCAGTAGCTTTAAAAAATTTATGTGACACTATAGGGTCAGATAACTTCATGAAGTTGCCTGGACAAAATCCACATGCCAGCTAGAGCTGCCAGCAGGAAATATCTTCTCTTTGTGTTCTCTTTGTGGAAAGAAGCAAAAGACACATTCTACCATGCATGGGCTTTTGACCCACATTCATGGCTATCTTCCCAAGGCTCTGAAGGAGACAATTATTTCACCAAAAGGAGCATGTTACTGAAGAGTGTAAGCCTCAAGGCAGGCATCCAAATGGTCACAGATCTGGCCCTTTAATCACCAATGACTCTGCTCATTGTCCCCCCTGCCACTGCAATAATTCCATTAGCCTTTTCTAGGTGAGCAGAGTTTGGCTCTATTCACAGAGATGTGTGCAAAGAAGAAAGGATGCATGAATCCTTCCTGTTAGAAATGGATGAATGTTACAATGACTCTTAATAGCAAAGCTACCCGCAGCCCCAATGAATTGCCAGTTTAGAAGCAGTCACTGCACTATGCCTTATCCATGATCGCTGATCCTCATGCCAACCCTACAAGAGTTATTATTGTACTTACTTTGCAGATGAGGAAACTGAGGATCAGAGAGGTAGCTGAATGTGGCTAAGAGTTTGGAATGTGTAGACAGAATAACCTGGTTCCTGCCCAGATCCTAGGCTAATTGTGCATACTTGAGAGTTCAGATCTTCCTTTAAATTTATTTTTAAAATATTATTATTTTTATTTTATTTATTTATTTAAATGGTACTCACTGTTTTCTTTCCTTTATACATGCACCCATGCTTACTTTCATGTGTGCACAACAACAAAAAGAAGTTGAGTTAAATGTGAATGCTAGACACATAATATAGGGTGGCATGAGGAAGGCAGCACAGCACAGAGAAGACAAGTAGTGACCCTATAGCACCCCACCAGGCAGATGGACAGTGACTGCAGTGGGGCACGTGGTGGGGACCCAACAATGGTGGGAATCCAGCAACCACAATGCTGCATATATGATTGTACATAAATGATACCAAAATAAAAACAATAATAAGTATATAAATGGAAAAAAATGTGAATGCTAGAGAGTTAGCTATGTCCACTCTCTACCAAGTGACGTATTCCCACACAATGAGCATTAATGTTTTAATACCAAGAGTCTGCTGAATGTTCAAGCCCCAATTTCCTCATCAGTAACATCAGAAAAAATAATATCTAACCTGCAGGGCTGTTATGAGGGCTAAATAAACAAATGCATGATGAAAGGGCTAAGCATTGTGCCTGGCATGCAGTAAAAACTGATAAATAGGTTCCCTCCTCATGTACAGAAAAGGAGAGGCTTGTGTAGTAAAACTAGGGCTGAGAATGGTGATGATGGTGATGATAGTAATAGTGATTACTACCAACATTTATTGAACACATATCCCATGTCTATGGGCCAAGAAATGTGCTAAGTGCTTTATTTATTCTACCTTTTAAGGTATTATCACTATACAATCTTATGAAGGTTTCACATGAAAAAACAATGTGGCCACTACACTCACTCCTGTCATCGCGTCCCCCCTGAAACCATGGCAGCCACTGTCCACCAGTGCAGCAAGACGCCACAGAGTCAACACTTGCCCCCTCCGGGTGACACTGTCCCCTCCCTGATCCCCCCCACACCATGAGTGCCAGTCATAATACCCCTGAATCCTGTTCTCCCTCCCTCCCCACCTGCCCTCCCACACCCCTTTTCCTTGGTAATCACTAGTCCCATCTTGGAGTCTGTGTCTGTTGCTGTTTTGTTTCTTCAGGTTTGCTTCATTGTTAACTCCACAAATGAGGGAAATCATTTGGTAATTGTCTTTCTCTGCCTGGCTTATTTCGCTGAGCATAATATCCTCCAGCTCCATCCATATTGTTGCAAATTGTAGAATCTGTTTCTTTCTTATGGCTGAGTAGTATTCCATTGTGTATATGTACCACTGCTTCTTTACCCATTCATCTACTGATGGACACTTAGGTTGCTTCCATATCTTAGCTATTGTAAATAGTGCTGCAATAAACATAGGGATGCATATGTCTTTTTGAATCTGAGAAATTATATTCTTTGGGTAAATACCTAGGAGTGAAATTCCCAGGTCAAATGGTGTTTCTATTTTTAGTTTTTTGAGGAACTTCCATATTGCTTTCCACAATGGTTGAACTAGCTTACATTTCCACCAGAAGCGTAGGAGGGTCCCCCTTTCTCCACATCCTCGCTAGCATTTGTTGTTCTTAGTCTTTTTGATACTGGCCATCCTAATTGGTATGAGGTGATATCTCATAGTGGATTTTATTTGCATTTCCCTGATAATTACTGATATGGAGCATCTTCTCATGTGTCTGTTGGGCATCTGAATTTCTTCTTTGGAGAATTGTCTATTCATATCTTCTGCCCATTTTTTAAATGGGTTATTTGCTTTTTGGGTGCTGAGGCCTGTGAGTTCTTTATATATTTTGGATGTTAACCCCTTGTCGGATATGTCATTTACAAATATAGTCTCTCATACTGTAGGATGCCTTTTTGTTCTGTTGATGCTGTTCCTTGCTGTGCAGAAGCTTTTAAGTTTGATGTAGTCCCATGTGTTCATTTTTGCTTTTGTTTCCCTTGCTTGAGAAGATGCATTCAGAAAAAATTTGTTCATGTTTATATTCGGGAGATGTTTGCCTACATTATCTTCTAAGAGTTTTATGGTTTCATGACTTACATTCAGGTCTTTGATCCATTTCGAGTTTACTTTTTTTTTTCTCTCTCTTTTTTTTTTTCGAGTTTACTTGTATGTATGGGCTTAAACAATAACTCAGTTTCATTCTCTTACATGTAGCTGTCCAGTTTTGCCAACACCAGTTGTTGAAGAGGCTGTCATTTCCTCATTGTATGTCCATGACTCCTATATCATATATTAATTGACTGTATATGTTTGGGTGTATATCTGGGGCTCTCTAGTCTGTTCCATTGGTCTATGGATCTATTCTTGTGCCAGTACCAAATTGTCTTGATCACTGTGGCTTTCTAGTAGAGCTTGAAGTTGGGGAGCATAATTCCCCCAGCTTTATTCCTCCTTCTCAGGATTGCTTTGGCAATTTGGGGTCTTCTGTGGCTCCAATATGAATTTTAGAATTATTTTCTCTAGTTCATTGAAGAATGCTATTGGTATTTTGATAGGGATTGCATTCAATCTGTAGACTGCTTTAGGCAGGATGGCCATTTTGACAATATTAATTCTTCCTATCCATAAGCATGGGATGTGTTTCCATTTATTGGTATCTTCTTTAATTTCTCTCATGAGTGTCATGTAGCTTTCAGTGTATAGGTCTTTCACTTCTACATTAGGTTTATTCCTAGGTATTTAATTCTTTTTAATGAAATTGTGAATGGAATTGTTTTCCTGATTTCTCTTTCTGCTAGTTCATCATGAGTGTATCGGAAAACAACAGATTTATGTGTATTAATTTTGTATCCTGCAACTTTGCTGAATTCAGATATTAGATCTAGTAGTTTTGGAGTGGATTCTCTAGGGTTTTTAAATGTACAATATCATGTCATCTGCAAACAGGGACAGTTTAACTTCTTCCTTGCCAATCTGGATGCCTTTCATTTCCCTGTGTTGTCTGATTGCAGTGGCTAGGACCTCCAGTACTATCTTGGATGAAAGTGGAGAGAGTGGCTGCCCCTGCCTTGTTACAGATCTTAGAGGAAAGGCTTTCAGCTTCTTGCTGTTAAGTATGATGTTGGCTGTGGGTTTATCATATATGGTCTTTATTATGTTGAGGTACTTGCCCTCTATGCCCTTTTGTTGAGAGTTTTTATCATGAATGGATGTTGAATTTTGTCAAATGCTTTTTCAGCATCTATGGAGATGATCATGTAGTTTTTTGTCCTTCTTTTTGTTGATGTGGTGGATGATGTTGATAGATTTTCGAATGTTGTACCATCCTTGCATCCCTGAGATGAATCCCATTTGATCATGGTGTATGATCCTCTTGATGTATTTTTGAATTCAGTTTGCTAATATTTTGTTGAGTATTTTTCCATGTATGTTCATCAGGGATATTGATCTGTAATTTTCTTTTTTTGTGGTGTCTTTTGCTGATTTTGGTAATAGGGTGATACTGGTCTCATAGAAGGAGTTTGGAAGTATTCCTTCCTCTTTTACTTTTTGGAAAAGTTTAAGGAGGATGGGTATTAGATCTTCACTAAATGTTTGATAAAATTCAGCTGTGAAGCCATCTGGTCCAGGAGTTTTGTTCTTAGGTAGTTTTTTGATTACCAATTCAATTTCATTGCTGGTAATTCATCTATTCAGATTTTTTGTTTCTTTCTTGGTCAGTCTTGGAAGGTTGTATTTTTCTAGAAAGTTGTCCATTTCTTCTAGGTTGTCCAGTTTGTTAGCATATAATTTTTCATAGTATTCTCTAATAAATATTTGTATTTCTGTGGTGTCCATAGTGATTTTTCCTTTCTCATTTCTGATTCTGTTTATGTGGGCAGACTCTTTTTTTTTCCTCATAAGTCTGGCTAGGGGTTTATCTATTTTGTTTATTTACTCGAAGAACCAGCCCCTGCTTTCATTGATTCTTTCTATTGTTTTATTCTTCTCAATTTTATTTATTTCTGCTCTAATCTTTATTATGTCCCTCCTTCTACTGACTTTAAGCTTCATTTGTTCTTCTTTTTGTAGTTTCACTAATTGTGAGTTTAGGTTGTTCATATGGGATTGTTCTACTTTCCTGAGGTAGGTTTGTATTGGAATATACTTTCCTCTTAGCATGGCCTTTGCTGCATCCCACTGGTTTTGTGTTGTTGAATTATTGTTGTCATTTGTCTCTATATATTGCTTGATCTCTGTTTTTATTTGGTCATTGATCCACTGGTTATTTAGGAGCATGCTGTTAAGCCTCCATGTGTTTGTAGGTTTTTTTGTTTTCTTTGCATAATTTATTTCTAGTTTCATACACTTGTGGTCTGAGAACCTGGTTAGTACAATTTCAATCTTTTTGAATTTACTGAGGCTCTTTTTGTGACATAGTGTATGATCTTTTCTTGAAAATGTTCCATGTGCACTTGAGAAGAATGTGTATCCTGGTGCTTTTGGGTGGAGAGACCTGTAGATGTCTGTTATGTGTATCTGTTTAATATGTTGTTCAATGTCTCTGTCTACTTACTTAATTTCTCTCAGGTTCATTTGTCCTTTGGAGTGAATGGTGTGTTGATGTCTCCTAGAATGAATGCATTGCATTGTACTTCCCCTTTAATTCTATTAGTGTTTGTTTTGCATATGTAGGTGCTCCTTTGTTGGGTGCATAGATATTTATAATGGTTTTATCCTCATGTTGGATTGACCCCTTAGTCATTATGTAATGTCCATCTTTGTCTCTTGGGACTTTCTTTGTTTTGAAGTCTATTTTGTATGATACAAGTAACACCTGATTGTTTCTCCCTATTAATTGCATGACATATCTTTTTCCATCCCTTCCTGTTTAGTCTGTGTATGTCTTTGGGTTTGAAGTGAGTATCTTGTAGGCAGCATATAGTTGGGTCTTGTTTTTTTGTCCATTCAATGACTCTCTGTCTTTTGATTGGTTCATTCTGAGCATTCACATGTAGGGTGGTTTTTGATAGGTATGTACTTATTGCCATTGCAGGCTTTAGATTTGTGGTTACCAAAGGTTCAAGGATAGCTTCCTTACTATCTAAGAGTTTAAGTTAACTCACTTAGTATGCTATTACAAACACAGTCTAAAGGTTCTTTTTTTCCCTCTCCTTTTTTCCTTCTCCATTTGTTATATATTAGGTATCATATTCTGTACTCTTTATCTATTCCTGTTTATTACCTCTGGTGACAGCTACTTAACCTTAGGAACACTTCTGTCTATAGCAGCCCCTCCAAAATAGACTGTAGAGATGGTTTGTGGGAGTTAAATTCTCTCAGCTTTTGCTTATCTGAAAATTGTTTAATCCCTCCTTCAAATTTAAATGATAATCTTGCTGGGTAAAGTATTCTTGGTTTGAGGCCCTTCTGCTCCATTGCATTAAATGTACCATGCCACTCCCTTCTGGCCTGTAACGTTTCAGCTGAGAAGTCTGATGATAGCCTGATGAGTTTTCCTTTGTATGTGATCTTATTTGTCTCTCTGTCTGCTTTTAATCATCTGTCCTTATCCTTGATCTTTGCCATTTTAATTATTATATGTCTTGTTGTCTTCCTTGTGTCCCTTGTGTTGGGAGATCTGTGCACCTCCATGGCCCAAGAGACTAACTCTTTCCCCAGATTAGGGAAGTTTTCAGCAATTACTTCCTCAGAGACACTTTCTGTCCCTTTTTCTCTCTTCTTCTTCTTCTGGTACCCCTATAATACGGATATTGTTCCATTTGGATTGGTTAACAGTTTTCCCAGTTTTCTTTCATTCCTAGAGGTCCTGTCTTCTCTCTTTGCCTCAGTTTCTTTGTATACCTCTTCCCTACTTTCTATTTTATTTATCATCTCCTCCATCATATCTCATCTGCTTTTAATACCCTCCATTGTGCTCTTCAATGATTGGATCTCCATCCTTAATTTGTTCCTGAGTTCTTGAATATTTTTCTGTACCTTCATGGGCATGTTTATCATTTTTATTTTGAACTCACTTTCAGGAAGATTTATTCAGTCTCACTTGGTCTTTCCTCTGGTGTTGAGATTTTGCTTTGAATCAAGTTCCTTTGATGTTTCATATTTGTATGTGGCACCCTCTAGTAACCATTAGCTCTACTCTCTGGAGCTGCTCAGCCCCTGGAGCAATGTCAGGAGTTGCTGGAGAGTGGTGCTCATTCCTGAGGGGAGAAAAGAGCTGTTTTCTGTTTCCCAGGTGTTATGCCTGTCGCCACTGACAGAACCAGTGGGCTGAACACACAGGTATAAGCCTTTGTGCTTTGTGTTTGTACCTGCTATAGGTGGGGCTTCCCTCTGTCTGGCCTGATGCCAGGACAGGGTCTGCCAGTTTGCAAGCCAGGTGCAGGCTAGCCGGGAGGAAGGCACAGCAGGTTGTGTATCACAGTGGGGGGCCTTGGAGCTGTGTACCCAGCCAGGGGAATGGAGCACCTGAAAATCATTTACGTTCACAACCTGCTGGGCAGAGTGCACCCAGACAATTTTGTCTTCCTGTCCTTTCTCCTGAGTAGTAAGTTCTGTGCAATCCTTGCCCCTTTAGCAGCCCCCTCACTGTTAGGAAAGCTCTCAGACTGCCCAACCAAATAATCTGGATATGAATTCCTGTTTTCCACAGCATCCAGATCTCCATCTCTCCAGGTATTCCACATGTTTTAGCTTTCCATCCCCACTAATCACAGAGCACCATGCAATGTAGGTTTGTGCTCCCAGAGCAGATCTCCAGGGCTAGGTGTTCAACAGTCCCAGACCTCCACTCCCTCCCCGCTCTGTTTCTCTTCCTCTTGCCAGTGAGCTTGGGTGGCAGAAGGGCTTGGGTCTTGCCGGGTCACAACTTTGGTACGTTATCCTGTTTGGTGAGGTCTGCTCTTTTCTCCAGGTGTGTACAGTTTGGTGCATCCTTCTTTTCTGTTGCTCTTTCAGGATTAGTTGTACTAATTATATTTTCATATTATATGTGGTTTTAGGAGGAGTTCTCTGTCTCACCTCTCATGCTGCCATCTTTAATCCAATCCCTTTCCTTTCATTAATATACAAAATCATGATAACTATTCCTCCCTCACAAGGTTTGCATGAAGATTAAGAGCATTAAAAGAGGAAATTGATTGTAACACATGCATTTTAGGACTCTTTAACACATCACTCACATCAATAGACAGATCAACCACAGAGAAAATAAATAAGGAAGCAGAGGCACTGAACACTACCATAGATCAGATGGACCTAACAGACATCTACAGACCACTCCATCCAAAAGCAGCAGGATACTAGTTCTTCTCAAGTGTACATGGGATATTATCCAGAATAGTCACATACTAGGCCACAAGAAGCAGCTCAATAAATTAAAAAAGATTGAAATTGTATCAGGCAGCTTCTCAGACCACATGGTATGAAATTAGCAATAAATTACACAAGGAAAACAGAAAACCCTACAAACACATGAAGACTAAACAACATCTTTTTAAGTAATCAATGGATCTATGAACAATTCAAAACGTAAATCAAGCAATACATGGAAACAAATGAAAACAAAAACACAACAGCCCAAAATCAGTGGGAGGCAGCGAAGGCAGTTCTAAGGGGAAAGCACATTGCAATACAGGCTTTCCTTAAGAAACAAGAGCAATCTGAAATAAACTGTCTAAAAATAACAGTTAAAGAAACTAGAAAAAGAAGAACAAATAAAGCCCAAGGTTTGTTGAAGGAGGGACATAATAAAGATTAGAGCAGAAATAAATCAAATAGAGAAGAATAAAACAATAGAAATAATCAATGTAAGCAGGAGCTGGGTATTTGGGAAAATAAACAAAATAGATAAACCTCTAGTTAGATTTACCAAGAAAACAAGAGAATGGTCAGACATAAATAGAATCAGAAATGAAGAGGAATGATCACAATGAATACCACAGAAATACAAAGAATTATCAGAGAATACTATGAAAAATTATTTGCGAATAAATTGGACAACCTAGAAGAAATGGACAACTTCCTAAAAACATACAAACTTCGAAGACTGACCCAGGAAGAAACAGATAATCTGAACAGATCAATTACCAGCAATGAAATAAATATTCATAATCAAAAAAACTCCCCAAAACAAAACCCCAGGTCCAGATGGCTTTACAGCTAAATTCTGCCAAACATTTAAAGAAGAGTTAATACCCATCCTTTTTAAAGTATTCCAAAAACTAGCAGAGGAGGGAATACTTGGAAACTCATTTTATGAGGCCAGCAACACTCTAATACAAAAATCATACAAAGATACCACAAAAAAAGAAAATTATAGACCAATATCCCTGATGAACACAGATGGATTTTTGCAGAGAAAAATGAATTAAAAAATACATCAAAAAGACCATCCATCATGACCAAGTGGGATGGAATAATTGATTTGTTAATTAATCAATATCATATACTACATTAACAAAAAGGAAGATAAAGACCACATGATCATCTCAATAGATGCTGAAAAAGCATTTGACGAAATTCAACGTCCATTCATGATAAAAACTCTCAATGAACTGGGTATAAAGCATACATACTTCAACATAATAAAGGCCACATATGACAAACTCATAGCCAATATCATACTTAATAGCAAAAAACTTGAAGTTTTTCCTCTAAGCTCAGGAACAAGATAGGATGCCCACTCTCAGCACTTTGATTCAGCATAGGACTGGAGTCCTAGCCATGGCAATCAGACAACACAAAGAAATAAAAGGCATCCAGATGGGCAAGGAAGAAGTTCAACTGTCCCTTTTTGCAGATAACATGATATTGTACATAAAGAACCCTAAAGAGTCCCTCCAAAACTAGTAGATCTAATATCTGAATTCAGAAAAGTTGCAGGATACAAAATTAATACACAGAAATCTGCTGCATTTCTATATACTAACAGCAATAGTGACCTTATTAGAATTAGAAAGAGAAAAAATTTTTAATTCTATTAATTTAAAAAATAAAACACCAAACACATTTTAACATGAATTGCATGTTTTTATAAAAAGTAACCATATTTTCCAAGATAAGAAAAATTTTAGTAACAAGAATGGATTTGCTTCACATTTTTATGAATCTCTTTAATGTATGGCTTAATGAAAGATAGCTAGGTTCTTTATGGTTGAATTATATAAAGAAAATAGGACTTAGGAGAAGAATTTGATAGCCTTTTTGGAAAATTGTGGATATTCCTCTCTGATACTACAAAAAATTTGACAAGCAGTTGTCTCTTAGAGGTTAGTTACAATGAGAAATCTAAAACTATATCAAGTAATCTTTTGTACTCTGTTTTTTATGTCTGTGTCTACACAACACACAGACAAACAGACACACACACAAATGCACCCACATATCCATCCATTGTCTATCTTGCACTTTGAATGGATCTTTTTTCCATGAATTATTGTTCAGTGTCCTACATTGGTCATTTGGAAAGTACTGTTTCACTGTCATCAGAGCTTCCATATGTCAACATATCTCATCATCCAATATCAAAAAAGTCACATTCATTAATCACTGCATTACAGTCTCATCAGAGAAGTTTTTAAGCTATCAGGCTCATGATGGTGAACACGTTTTCCAAATTTTTGAATTTCCCTGAAAAGCTAAATTTTCTCATTGGCAACAGATACTGTTAGTTGTTTTGTTTGAAGTGTTAGGCTCAGTTCGTTCACTTTGGAGAAATACTTGTCAGTTCCCAAGTCACAGTAACACTAGTTTGTCAATTTTTCTTTCCTGGGAAAATGGTGTTCCACAATAAAGCAACTAGTTCAGCTTGCAACTCAGCCACACAAGTGTTTTTCCCCAAGACAACCATCCTACTTTTGTATATTTCCATATAGCAGAAGTGCATGTGTTCTTGACGTTTCTTCACACAAAATTTTAGAAATATTTTCAACTCAGTGTTGACATGTATTAAATTAATACTTCTTACTACTTTACCAATGATATTCCTAAATCAATTTTTTAAAACACTGGGAGCGTGTGGCAGCAATCCATGACCACTAAGATAATTTTGTGCCACCCTCTTAATGCCTGCTAAGGGCATGTCTGCCGTGTTACTATTGCTTTTTGCCATCAGTGCAAATGTGAACCCAGTAAAAAAGACGAAGGACATGTAATATTACTATGCAGATTGTTTTAAATCTTGGGACCCCTGAAAAGGTCTTGAAGATTTCCTGAAGTATGGGAACCACACTTTAGAGAATTGATGAATTAGAATAGGAAGAACATGTCTCATAAAAAAGGTCATATAATGGAAACTGAATTTAGTATGTATATAATAACCTTATTAAAATAGAGAGTACAGAATAAGTGCCATGAGAAGCAGAGTAGAAGAGGAGAAAGATTGGTGGGATTTCTCAGGGCAGGAGACAGGATTTTAGATGGGCCTTCAAGGCTTGGTACAAAGAGTGTGAAGAAAGTGGTGTAAGGGAAAGGCTTGCTCAAAACCTACTACTGAAGATCAAGACTTTGAGCACTGAGATCTTGTGGAAATGAAAAGGCAAATAAGGAATAAAGCCAGGCTTTTGTTCCCTCTGTGCCTAAGAGGAGGTGATGTGTAAATCTACATTTTATCAACACCCTTTAGACTGTGACGGTGTGGTGTGTGGAGGTGGGGGAAGCTAGTAGTCACGACTGTGAAGAAAAGCTCCTTTACTGAAGATACATTTATGTCCTTGAATCTGTCTATAGATTAACAACCACTGGAAAAGGAGCACGGCAGTGGGAGAAGTAGTTTTGCCGAGATACTTGTGATCATTTGCAAAGTCCATGTGTGGCAAGAGAAACTGTGATGGCTCAGAAAATTCACACAGATCTGAAACAACTCAGAGGAAAAGGCTTTTGTTGAAAACACCTCTCGTACACATCGTTATAGTAGTCCCCAGGCAAGGAGGGTACCGAGTCTCCTGAACTCAGGAGCAGTGACTGCCTGGATCCCCGCCAGCCCCGCAGGGCGCCAGTCCCGGCAATCACCCGCTTCCGCGGCCCTTCGCAATCGTACTAAGCTGGGCCTCCTGCGCTTGCCGTAACGCGGCCTCTACCACTGCATTCTGAGGGGGGATTCGGCCGCGGCAGAAGACAGAGCCGGGAGGGTGTAGGTCGGAGAAAGCCGGGGGCTCCGGAGGACTGTGGTGGTGCGAATCCCGTAACCAGCCCCTCCTCCCCTTTCCGCCTCCCACCGCCCTGTCCCGCCCGCGGCCGGGCCTCGCTGTGTTTCCCGCAGCGGCAGGTGAGCGCCCGGCGCGGGCTCCCCGCCACCGGCCTGCACCCCCGTGTCTGTGGGCGGGTGGCGGCGGCCGGCCGGGGAGGCGGCCTCGGCGCACAGTAATGGCAGCGCTGTGAGCAGGGAACGCTAGCTGACAGCCGCCGCCGCCCACCTTCCTCGCCGGGGGCTTCGTCCTTCACTCCTTCGGGCTGCCTCCCCCTCCCCTTGCCCCCTGTCCCCGTCCCGCTTCTGCAGAAGGTAACCCCGCCGAGGGTCGGGGAGCCGGGCTGCAGCGGCCGGGAAACTTCCCTTCCCGGTTACTGGGTGGCGGGGCCGGGGCGGAGGAAAGGAGTTGCGGGCGAGGAGGGGGAGGGGGCGGGGATGGAGGGGGACAGCCTGGGCAGGTGGTGTCCTGTGAGTGGCCCCAGCTCCCCGGAGTGCTGGCCCCTCAGCCCTGCCACCCACTGGACTGGATTTCGGGCCTCCCCAACCCGGCCCTGGCCGCCCCTCCCTCGGCCCCATTTTCCTTCGAAGGAGGGAAGGTGAGAGTGCGTGTACTCATCTGCTCACTTACGTGCCCACGCGATACACAACTCTTGTGTGTTTGGGTCTGTTGAGTGTGTGTGTGGGGGTGGGGTGGGGGGCATTAATCTCTTACATCCTTACCACGAGTATTTTCACTTTTGTTTCCGCAGACAGTGAAGATTGATAGCTTGGGGAGGAGGATCCTACGTGCTTGCTAGACCTGTCTCTACACTTAGGGTCTGGTGAAATGAGATCCTTAGACTCTTTAGAGCACTTGCACACTAGGCAGTCTGGACCGTTACCCACCTCCCCACCAGTACGTGCATGTAAATAAAACATCTGTGAATTGCAGACTGTTATTGTTAAATCCTCCCCTTCTCCCCGTAGATTACTATTACCAGTCGAATGGCAGTACCTTAGAAGTTTAAATTTTCAAACAGTAAGATATGAAGTATTAACATTCGCTGTAGACTCTTTGACTTTACAATATAATAGTCTTTGAGCTAAACCTGTCCCAAACCTACATTTATAGTAAAATACGGTAAATAATCACTATTTTAATTGACTACTGACTATGGAATAGACATTTAAAAACACTGGAAGGACTGTTCCTTACCCTTTAGAAACTCACGTTCCTTTCCAAGACAGGCAAATGGACAAATTGGTTATACTTTGCCTCCCCTGCCCAAGTACAGTGTTTGCAAGACCCCTCAGGAGTCACAGATTAAGTAATAGATGTACACACTGTTTTGAGTTTTTTTCCTAGATGCTGTTTAGAAGTAGGGGGAACATTTCTACAGTGTGCAGGCACATAGTGTGTGAAAAATACTTTTCTATGTATCTGAATGTTCAGTTGCATTTGAAATAGTCTTATTTCACTCTCTGCCCTCTCTGGAGATTTTCAGTGTTTTAAAAATGTGAAGATAGTTTATCATGTCTCTTATCCTCATCAGTCTGTCACTAAATTAAATGTGGACCTTTAAGTCATTATGCTTTACCTTTCAGTTAAATACTGCTTAAGCATCTGGTTCATATGCCAGGTATTAAGGATACAACATTAAAACACATGAAATGCCTACCCTCCTGGAGCTTCAGTTCTGGTGAAGGAGGGAGAGACAGACAACAATTTCAGAGAATTGTAAGTGCTGTGAAGGAAATAGGGAGTTGTGGTGGTGACTGGAAAAAGACCCCTTCAGATGCTGTGGTCAGTAAAAGACTTGTCTGATCTGTGACCTGGTATTTGAAAATTGAGGATTTAGGCTTTGGAAGTTTGAGAGAAGTGTAATTTTGTCTGAGGGAACAGCAAAAGGAAATGCCCAGAGGTGGTATCAAGGTTGGATTCCGCAAGCTGAAAGAAGCTCAGTGAAGGTGGATCCTAGTGAAAGATAAAGGTTTGGTGGTAGCCAGGTGCCAGGTGATGTGAGGCCTTATTCAGAGTTTGGCTTTTATTCTTAAAGTGTATGGAAAAGCTATTGGAATTTTTGTATAGGTGTGACTGAGGTCTGATTTCCAACCTGACTGTGGGAGAGACTGGAGAAGAGAAAAGCAGGGAAACCAGTGAGGAGGCAGTGGCATATTTGAGTAAAGCAGTAACTGGATGTTAGAGACATTCAAAAAGATTTTTGAAATGTATTTTGTAGTTATAGGTACTTACTGAACTTCTAGTTTCAATGGGTGTGCAGTTGGTTGGGACGTGTGACTCGTAGGTTTTGAGCTTCATCTGGAGGATGGTGATGCCATGTATTGAGATAGGGAAGAGGTGATGGAAGCACTTGTATGGGGGTAAGGTTGGATTGGACATGTTCAATGGGACCTATTAGATGTTCGAGTGGAAGTGAGATATAGGCAATTGGATATACAAGTCTGGAATTTAGGGGAACAGTTAAGGAGTCATTCATTCAACAGATATTTCTCAAGCATCAGCTGTGGACTAGGCAGTGGGATATAATAGTGAAAAAACAAGACAAAAATCTGTGCCTTAATGGGACTTAAATTCTAGTGAGGAGAAAAGATAGGGTTGAGGAGTTTTTATCTGTTGAGCTTTTATCTGTTGGTTTCTCTAAGTTTTGAGTAAAAACCACTCACATGGTTCAAAGTTTAGAATGTGTCTGATGGGTTATAGATTGAGAATCCCCCCTAGTTCTTGTCCCATGTCATTCAGTTTTCAAGTCAACAATGTTAGCATTTTCTTATATCTCCTTCCAAAGATACATTATATGCACATAAGAGCAAATATGTATGTGTTCTCCCCACTTGGCATAATGGTTGCATACTTGGCTTAGTTTGACATCTTGTAATTTTTACTGTACTAAATAAAGTTTAAAAGTTATGAAACAGGATGAGACCACCTAAAGAAAATGTAGAAAGAAACCCTGGGCAGTGTAACATCTGTTTAGGTCCTTGCCCTCTAAGTTTTCAAGAATTAAAGGAACTGCACTACAGATGTGGAACTGTTTTAAGAGCTGTCACTTTTTGTGAGACTTTTTGCAAAAGTTTGCACTGTTTCTTTTGTGTCCCACCTTTCTGCCCATTTGCTTTATTTTCTGGAAAAATATATTTGATTATGATTGAAAGCAATGTTTTCATGGATGTACTATCACTTAAATTGATGGAAAATTGATGTAAATTGCATAACAGGCAGTAAATTGATGAAAGAATCAGCCCCTGAATCTTAATATTATGAAGACGTTTGCCTGCCGAATGTTAAATCTTGAAAAACAAGCAGAAATGTGGAATGTTATCATGAGATTTATAATAACTTATTGATACTTGGGATATATGACTGAATCCTCTCTCAGGAACCAGTTAATAATCAGAGTATCTGTTTAGAGTGACCTGGCTCTTTGCCTGGTTTCCATCTTAACAGTAATGTTTCTGTTAGATTGCAGATGTTAGCATAATCCTTGTGTTACTATCTTCAAGGAGATACAGAGTCATCCTATGTTACTACTTTGTATTGGGGAAAACTTACTGGAGACACTAGAATAGTGCAGTTCCTTTGATTCTTGAAAATTTTGAGACCATGAGTAGTGTTAAGATCATGATGGTAGCATCTGCCACAACTTTCAGGGTACAATTGGACCTTGTTGATTGAGTCATCTGGAGGAGAAGAAATGGAACATTTTCTCTAAGTTGCTGTAAGCTTCATTTTTTTGAAGAACTAAAAATCCACAGTCACATTCTCTACCAATTTGTACTGCTTTCTGTGTTGGTTGACATTTTGATTTTCAGTTAGCTGTCTTTAGTCAGATACTTAAATTGTTTTTTTTTCTGAGATTGTTCTTGATTGAAGAACTGTTTAGGTCAGTTTGATTTCTGTGGTTATTTTTGTTATTACCTCTCATTCTTTTTTGCCTGAGATTAAAGTAAGCAGCTCAGTTCTAGATTGGAGAAATAAAATTTTTGATAGAAAGTATTTAATAGTACTTTTTGAAGCATTAGACACTAATTACTACACATTAGACTATGAAATGTGTGCAGTGTGTTAAGCTTACTTAACCCCTATAAAAGTATAGACTTCAGTGTCCTATTTGAAGATTTTAATTATCCAAAGGATTTTCATTTATACTTCAACATTATAAGTGATGTTACTATTGTCATTTATTCATTGTGTGGTAGCCTGATTGTGTGTCAGAATTGTTTAACCAGTCAGGTTGACAGTTTATCATTTTTGTTTCTCTTACCATCTGTAAGGCAATAATCTCTAGCACCTGGTAGAGGTCTGGAATATAGTGAAAACTTAATAAGTATCTGTTCACTCAGAGACTTAAGTCTTATTCCAATGTAGGTTGCTTTTCAAAGAATGAAAATGTTGGATTTACTCTGTGTAAATATTTCTTGAATTTCTCAACTTTGTTTTAATTCCACTGAAGGAGAGAAAGTACGGGATACTTAAACAAAAGACTTTCAAAATTTTTTAAGAATAATTTTAGATTTACAGAGAAGTTGCAAAAATGGTACAGAGGGCTCAGGTATACCCTTCATCCAGGTTTCCCTAATGTTGACAACTTAAGGAACCAGAGCACAATGATTAAAACTAGGAAATTAACATTGATATAATACTACTAACTAGACTACAGACCTTATTTGAATCTCATCAGTTACAATATTACTAACTAAAACTATGGACCTTATTAAAATCTCACCAGTTTTTCCACTAATGTCCTTTTTCTGGGCTCCTGGTTAGGTTACTAGGTTCTTGTTCCTGAGTAGCCTAGGCTCAGACGCTGCATGTACTTGTTCTGTCTCCCTGGTCTCTTATCTCTGACAGTCTTTTCTCATCTTACATGGCCTTCACATTTGTGATGAGTGTGGACAGTTGTTTCATGGAATGTCTCTCAGTTTGGGTTTGTCTGATGTTGTTGCATGGTTAGATTGAGGTTTTACATGTTTTAGCAAATATACTGCAGAAATTATGTTGAGTCCATTGTATCACAGGGTATAGGATGTCAGTATGTCTTGAGGTGATGTTAATTCTCATTTGGTTGTGTCGTGTCTGTCACATCTCTCCACATGTAAAGTTCCTATTTTTCTGTTTGTGATTACTAGATATGATGAGGAGAGTTGTTGAAACTATGCAGATATCCTGTTTTCTCAAATTTTTGTCCACTTATGTCAGCATTCATTGGTAAATCTTGCCTGTAACAATTATTATAGTGCTGTTTGCCTGATGATGATTTTGCATTTTTTCATTTTCTTCTGTGTTTATTAATTGGAATTATTCTATAATGAAGAACTGATCCTTCTCCATATTTAGTAATTTGTTTATATCAGTATTGAGTCGTAGACATTTATCTTATTCTACAGCTTACAATCTAATATAATACTGTCATTTTATCTTGCTGCTCAGATTGTTCAGCTGTGACTTTCAGGTTGGCTCTTTGTCTTTTCCATATGCCCCATCCTCTTTTCTTTAGCCAAGCACTTCCTATTTTCTGGCGCCATAAGATATTCCAGGATAATTTTTTATTTTCTTTACTACAGTCCTGTAATCAATTACTTCTCCAAGGAGTTCTGGTTCCTTCTAGGGGAGAATGGTGTTTAGAAATCAAGATGTGGGTGCCATGTGTGCTCATGGCTACTAGGGTGTCATTGCTTCTAGGCCTTCTAAGTGGACAGAACTCAAAGTTTATGTATGTATACTAATCTGTGCATACATAAACATAGATGATTTCTAGATCTGTTTTATTTCTGTGTGTTTTCAAAACCACGAGTTCATACTGATAGACTATGATTCCAATAAAACCCTACGGATTTTATGCTAGTGGTTCCCCTTTATTTGTAACTGCTATTTTCTGACATTGAAAAATAGAGCATACTTGTCTAATAGGTTATGCTAATCATGTAAGTAGTATGAAATTACCAAAGTGATGAATAATGTGACAAGAAAAAGATCCCTAAGTAGTCCTTAACCTTTAAGAAGAATTTTCAGCTATTTCAAAAATTTTTATTTGGTTAAAGTCTATACGAACCAAAAACTGACATTTTTTTCTTCATAGTTGTATCATTTTGATTAGTAAGCATCAATTTGAAGTTTTTAGAGAGCACTTTGCACTGATACTCAGATTCTTTCTCTTGCATTAGAGCTTTGTTGTCCATGTGATCTAAACTTTGAACACTTAAAGACAGTCCTTTTTTTAATATGTATATATTTTTAATGTGGTAAACATACATAACACCATTTTACCATTTTTAAGTGTACAGTTCATTGGCAGTAATTGTGCTCAACCATGCCTTCATAATCATCACTGCTATCTATTTCCAGAACTTTTTATTTCCCCAGATAGAAACTGCAGCAATTATTCAGTAACTCCCCAGTTCCCTTCCTGCCAGCATCTAGTGACTTCTAATCTACTTTTGGTTCTTACTAATTTGCCTCTTTTAGGTCAGAATGTTTAGGATTATATGGTATTTTGCCCTTTTTCATGTGATTTATTTGATTTGATATAATGTCTTCAAGGTTCATCCATATTATAGCATGTATCAGAACTTACTCCTTTTTTATGACTGAATACTATTCTACGTCATATATATATATATGCACCACATTTTGCTTGTTCATTTTTCTGTTGATGACACTTAAATTGTTTCCATGTTTTAGCTTTTGTGAACAATGCTGCAGTGAACATTGGAGCACTATCTTTTCCATTTCCTGCTGTCAGTTCCTTTGGGTACATACCTAGAAGTGCAGTTGTTGGACTCATGGTATTTCTATGTTTAGCTTTTTGGGGACCTGCTTAACTGTTTTGCACAGTGGCTGCACCATTTTACATTCCTACCAGCAGTGCACAAAGATTCTAATTTCTCCATATCCTTGCCAACACTTGTTATTTTTCATTTTTTGTTTGTTTTGATAATAGCCATCTTACTGGGTGTGAAGTGGTAACTGTGGTTTAGGATTGTATTTCCCTAATGATTTGTGATGCTGAGCATCTTTTTGTGTGCTTATTGGCAATTTGTGTATCTTCTTTGGAGACATGTCTGTTCAAGCCCTTTGCCCCTTTTTAAATTGTTTTTGTTGTTAAGGTAGTTATTTACTCTGGATATTAATGTCTTATCAGATATATGATAGTAGATATTCTCTCCCATTCTTTGGGTTGTCTTTTCACTCTCTTAATAGTGTTCTTTGATGCATGAAAGTTTTAAATTTTGATGAAGACTAGTTTATCTGTGTTTTCTTTTGTTGCCTCTGCTTTTGGCATCATATCCAAGAAATCATTGCTAAATCCAGTGTCAGAAAGCTTTTTCCCTGTGTCTTCTAAGAGCTGTTTGTTTTAGCTCTTAAGCATAGGTCTTTGATCCATTTTGATTGAATTTTTGTGTTCGGTTTAAGTAAGGATGGTATATTTTGCATGGATTATCAGTAGATATCTTTATGTTGACACTACAGAGATAGATATCTCCAAACTTTGACTAGCTTGGCAGTTAGTTGTTAGAGGGCTGAAAATAGAGCAGTTACAAAGAAGATAGTAGAGGATGAAGGAAATTGTGTGGCATTATGATATGAAAGGAATTGTATTTTTTCCTATCTGAAACAGACAAATATTAAATAAGCTGCTTATGAGAAAAATGGAGTGAAAGAGAAAGACTTTTAATAGGTAATATGGCAATAAAATATGAAGAAGAGTGGAGGCATAAAGATTTCAGCAATAGTACAGTTTCGGTCTTCATTAGATTCAAAAACATGAATGGAAATGTTACAGAAAAGAGTCGAAAACAATGCAACCTCATTTCAACATTGTTCACCAAACTTGAAATATATTTGCAAATACTGTCTTTTTATACTATTTTTATGTTGTGCAGCTGGAGAAAATGCAATAGCAACTACCCTAGGATCACACTCATTGATTGACAGAGCCAGTTTAGAGCATTAGTTTCCTGATGCACAGCCTTTCATTTTGGGGGCCAGTGATTTTTCATTTTTCCTTTCTTTTATGTTTTGATATCTAACAAACTTCCAGAGCTACTGTAAGATCCTCAACTTTTTGGGTGGAACCTCGTTCTTCTGGAGGACTCCTTTATCATACATTCATTTCTTGTGAGCCAATGCTAATTTCTGCAGTGGCAAATAGTAAAAATGCAGCAGAGAGCAGTGGGGTTAAGAGCTTCACAATGGAGCCAGATGGGTCTGGGTTCAGGTTCTGGGTTTGCTAGGTAATAGTTATGTCTATTTAACCCTGATTTTCCAAGTGTCATCTCTTCATCTGAAACAGGGAGATAATAGTAGCCACTCTAGGGTCTTCCTAAGAAATTAATGAGTTAATGTATAGTGTCTGGAATATATGTGGGTAATAAAAGTTTGCTACTACACTGTTATAATGATGGGAAAAAATGGGCAGAATACGTCCTACTCAAAGAGTCCCTTCTGTGGGAAAATAGGTGTCAAATTATGTTGCATTTATTTTTGTAACTCATTGTGTTGGATTGTCTTTATTCTTTACCTCAAGGGACACATAAGTGAAAGGATGGGATTGTAAGAGGGTTGTTGTCCATACTGAAAGCTGTCTTTGGTATTTTAAATGGGAGGTGGTTGGCAAAGTTGCTACATATATGCCATAGCTCTTTCACCTCTTTTTATTCTCTCATGTGTGTCTTCTGTAGCAGTAACAGGACATAAGTGCAGATTAATATATTGTATAGAAGTGGCAAGTAGATTAATTTGTCTGGAACAAAGGACCAGTTGAGAAAAAGTGTTAAATTTGATAAGAATTGGAAGGTGGGACAAAGACTGCATTTTAATATAGTCAGTAAAGAACCACTAGAAACTGGTTAGAGTGTGCTCCGCTCCTTCTTCTCCATAAAAGCAGTGCAACCCCATAACGACAGCAAAACCCTCAGAAAAACCAAAGAAAATGGCCACTGATCTTAGCATGTTAGTCTTATAATTGTGAGAAAACATTTAAATCTAAGATTTTGAAATATATGTGATTTAATTTCCCTCTCAGAAGAATGGGATAACAAATATTACAAGTCACTGGGTAGTGCAAAGAAAGGATGATTGGAGTAACCCTTTATTAAAGGGTTTTAAAGTATTAAAAGTATCCAAGTATTAAAAATACTTGGATAGAAGATCAGGCCTAGGAAAAACTGTGATCCTAGAGTTTTGATTATGACAAGGCTGGTGGTCACAGCTTTATGTAGCATGCATACCACAGTGATCTTGCTTGCCCATGAGGGACTCAGATAGTTTTAAGTCTCTAACTCATGCAAGATACATACATGAGAGTAGTGTTTTTTTCTTCCCTAAGGCTAGTGTCTTAAATTTCTTGCCTAGATTATTAAAAAAAGAAAAAGTGAGAAAGCAAGTGAAGAAGACATTAAATGTTGAGCTGATAAGAGCGATGTGAAAACTTGAAAGTTCAGTCTGGGAGAATCTCAAGTTCCTTGAGGAGACAGGAGTCTTTAGTTCTGGTCAAGAGGGTTTATTTTGGAAGCAAATGCCTCCTATAACTTAACTGTATGGATACACTCCTCTCCCCACTGTCCCCTTCTCCCTTTTTTGAGACTTAAAGATTTTTTCCTGCAGTATACACTTTGCCAACTGGGATTGATGGAAGACTACAGTATTTCCCTTTACTGTTGTTTATCCAACTTTCTTTCTCTCTTTTTTTTAAACATACTGTTAGAAATTCTTAAGTAAGAAAGTCATGTAACGGAAGTGACATTTGTAGATTACATAAAGTTCAATAAGTCAAATCTTACTGCAACAAAATGCATTGGACTGGAGCCTCCAAATAGCAAAGATATCTTGTCTCTAATGGTTTACACATTTGACACAGTCAGATGAAAGATTTGTTACAATAAGAGGTTTAGATGCATTCTTGGAGCTTATTTTCATATAAAGTGATGGTAGCTGCTTTAATCAGTATGTATCAGAGGCAACATTCTCATGGAAATTACTGCAAAGTTAATAATGTTCTGTATTGAATTGTTATTGTTTCCTTAATTTGTGTATTTAGAATATAACCTGCTCTAAGCCCACTAAATGTCATTTTAAAAACTGTTATGGTATATTGGCTTGTCTGGAATTAAATTAGGCCCCTAGTATTATATCATACTGTTAATTTTTGGAATGGCCAAATTTTTATTTTCAGTATTGATGAATACTGAAATAAAAAGTCATCATTCATTTTTTGTTTTGTTTTTTAACTAAAAAAGAGAATCACAATATTAAGTGTTTGGCCATTGACATTACTGACAGTGTACTTTTGGAAGGCAACTGAAGTGTGGTTTGTTAAAACATTTAGCAGTAGTTAAGGTGTAGTCACAATTACCAGTATGTTAAACATGACTATACATTTTCCTAAAATAGTTTATACTTAAAATATTTATCTAATTATGTACCAACCTCAGTTCTATACTTAAAATGGGATGTTTTGAGATTTTGTCATTGCTTTTACCTACTGAAATACAATTATCCAAATCAGTTCTGTATGTGAAAAATGTCTAAGTGAAGAACAATATCATTCCAAATTAAAATCCATCTGATGATGGCAAAGTTATATCATTTTTACCTCTGCTATTACTAGTGTCTTTGTTTTTTAAAACATTTTTGGGGTGGGAATTTTGTTAGGCTGTGTTAACACGTCATACTTTGGGGGCAATACTGTGCGGTTCTGGAGCTCTCTTTCAATGTTGGAAACCTAAAACTCAATGGTGAGTTAAGATTTTTGGAGGAAGGAAAGAAGATTAAGACCAAGTCAGCTTTTACTTTCAAAGGAGTGAAATGTATGTGTATGGTGAAGAGAAAAACTTAAAAAACAAAAGTTTAGAACATTTCTATCAAATATAGATGGCTTCTTAATATTGTTTTCCTGATTGCTTCTTTATTCTTATCTTCACCTTGTTACCTAGCTACTCTCTTAGAACTGGTAACTGATTTAAAAACCTTTGTTGTCAGAATATTAGTAAAATACTTACCAACTTTTATGGGAAAGATGTCAGAGTCATAAGTGAAAGAACAGAGAAGTTTTATTTTTTCTTAATAAAATACCTGATATGTACTAAAAATTATAAGGTAAAGTTTGAAGTATTTTAAGCAGAGGGTATGGTATGATTTAATAATATTTGCAGTTTGGAAAGCTTACTTTGGCCATTAATATGTGGAATGTACCGAGGGGACAAAAAAACATATAGGCAAATCATTTAGGAGGCTATGGCAGTAGGTGAGAGGTGGTTTGGATTAGAGAAATGTCAGTGTGAATAGGAAGAAGTGGATGGAGTCAAGAAATGGTTAGAAGATAGAGTTGACAGAACTCATTGATAGATTGAATTGATTTGTAGAAGAGTAAGAGAGAAGAGTGATTAACAAACTTCCTAGCTTGAGGAGCTAGGTGGATGATGATAATCATTTACTGAAATGTGGAATAGTGGAAAAGGATGGACATGTTGAGTTTGAGGGGTCAGGTTTATTGAGGTATAATTTACACGTAGTAAAATCCAACCTAAAAAGGTTCACAGTTCTTTGAATTTTGACAAGTTTATATAGTTGTGTAACCACCACAACAATCAAGATAGAGTATTTTATCAACCTCAATTCATCAGAGCCTCTGAAACCAATAATTTGTTCTATGTCCCTATATTTTTCCTTTTCCAGAATATCATATAAATTGAATCATACAATACGAAGTTTGACCCTCCTTTACCCATTTTGCTGTCCTCCCACCCCACCATCCTCTGCATTTCACCCTCTACCTCTGGCAGCTTCCAGTCTATTCTCTGTATCATACAGAAAATAGCTGTGATTCATGCATATTATCAAGTCCTCATCTCCCATTGCAGTCAGAGTCTGTCAGCGTAGTAAGGCACTATAGAGTCATTACTTGTCTTCTCTGTGCTGTACTGCCTTCCCCCTGACTTACCTATAGTTGAAAGTGCTAATTATAGTGCGCTTAATCCCTATGTCCATCCCTCCCTCCCCACCCACCATCTCCAGCCCCTTCCCGTTAGTAACCACTAGTTCCTCCTTGGAGTCTGAGTCTACTGCTGTTTTGTTCCTTCAGTTTTTCTTTGTTCTTATACACATATGAGTGAAATCATTTGGTACTTGTCTTTCTCCGCCTGGCTTATTTCACTGAGCATAATACCCTCTAGCTCCATCCATGTTGTTGCAAATGGTCAGATTTGTTTTCTTCTTATGGCTGAATAATATTCCATTGTGTATATGTACCACATCTCCTTTATCCATTCATCTACTGATGGACCCTTAGATTGCTTCCATTTCTTGGCTATTGTAAACAGTGCTGTGATAAACATAGGGGTGCATCTGTCTTTTTCAAACTGGAGTGCTGCATTCTTAGGGTAAATTCCTAGAAGTGGAATTCCTGGGTCAAATATTATTTCTGTTTTGAGCATTCTGAGGAACCTTCATACTGCTTTCCACAATTGTTGAACTAATTTACATTCCCACAAGCAGTGTAGGAGGGTTCCCCTTTCTCCACAACCTCGCCAATATTTGTTGTTTGTCTTTTCAATGATGGCGATCCTTACTGGTGTGAGGTGATATCTCATTGTGGTTTTAATTTGCATTTCTCTGATGATTAGCGATGTGGAGCATCTTTTCATGTGCCTGTTGGCCATCTGGATTTCTTCTTTAGAGAACTGTCTATTCAGCTCCTCTGCCCATTTTTTAATTGGATTATTTGTTTTTTGTTTGTTGAGGCGTGTGAGCTCTTTATATATTTTGGATGTCAATCCTTTATCGGATCTGTCATTTATGAGTATGTTCTCCCATACTGTAGGATACCTCTTTGTTCTATTGATGGTGTCCTTTGCTGTACAGAAGCTTTCTAGCTTGATATAGTCCCACTTGTTCATTTTTGCCTTTGTTTCCCTTGCCCGGGGAGATATGTTCATGAAGAAGTCACTCATGTTTATGTCCATGAGATTTTTGCCTATGTTTTTTTCTAAGAGTTTTGTGGTTTCATGACTTACATTCAGGTCTTTGATCCATTTGGAGTTTACTTTTGTGTATGGGGTTAGACAGTGATCCAGTTTCATTCACTTACATGTAGCTGTCCAGTTTTGCCAGCACCATATGTTGAAGAGACTGTTATTTCCCCATTGTATGTCCATGACTCCTTTATCAAATATTAATTGACCATATATGTTTGGGTTAATGTCTGGAGTCTCTAATCTGTTCCACTGGTCTGTGGCTCTGTTCTTGTGCCAGAACCAAATTGTCTTGATTACTGTGACTTTGTAGTAGAGCTTGAAGTTGGGGAGCAAGAAACCCCCACTTTATTCTTCCTTCTCAGGATTGCTTTGGCTATTCAGGGTCTTTGGCGGTTCCATATGAATTTTTGATCTATTTGTTCCAGTTCCTTGAAGAATGCTGTTGGTAATTTGATAGGGATTGCATCCAATCTGTATATTGCTTTGGGCAGGATGGCCATTTTGACTATATCAATTCTTCCTAGCCAAGAGCATGGGAGCATGGGATGAGTTTCCATTTGTTAGTGACCTCTTTAATTTCTCTTATGAGTGTCTTATAGTTTTCAGGGTATAGGTCTCTCACTTCTTTGGTTAGGTTTATTCCTAGGTAATTTATTCTTTTTGACGCAATTGTGAATGGAATTGTTTTCCTGATTTCTCTTTCTATTGGTTCATTGTTAGTGTATAGGAAAGCCACAGATTTCTGTGTGTTAATTTTGTATCCTGCAACTTTGCTGAATTCCGATATTAGTTCTAGTAGTTTTGCAGTGGAGTCTTTAGGGTTTTTTATGTACAATTTCATATCATCTGCAAATAGTGACAGTTTGACTTCTTTACCAATCTGGATTCCTTGTATTTCTTTGTTTTGTCTGATTGCCATGGCTAGGACCTCCAGTACCACGTTGAATAACAGTGGGGAGAGTGGGCATCCCTGTCTTTTTCCCGATCTCAGAGGAAAAGCTTTCAGCCTCTCGCTGTTCAGTATGATGTTAGCTGTGGGTTTATGATATATGGCCTTTATTATGTTGAGGTACTTGCCCTCTGCCCATTTTGTTGAGAGTTTTTATCATGAATGGATGTTGAATTTTGTCGAATGCTTGTTCAGCATCTATGGAGATGATCATGTGGTTTTTGTCTTTTTTGTTGATGTGGTGGATGATGTTGATGGATTTTCGAATGTTGTACCATCCTTGCATCTCTGGGATGAATCCCACTTGGTCATGGTGTATGATCCTCTTGATGTATTTTTGAATTCGGTTTGCTAATATTTTGTTGAGTATTTTTGCATCTACATTCATCAGGGATGTTGGTCTGTAGTTTTCTTTTTTGGTGGGGCCTTTGCCTGGTTTTGGTATTAGGGTGATGTTGGCTTCATAGAATGAGTTTGGGAGTATTCCCTCCTCTTCTAGTTTTTGGAAAACTTGAAGGAGAATGGGTATTATGTCTTCTCTGTATGTCTGATAAAATTCCAAGGTAAATCCATCTGGCCCGGGGGTTTTGTTCTTTGGTAGTTTTTTGACTACCGCTTCAATTTCGTTGCTGGTAATTGGTCTGTTTAGATTTTCTGTTTCTTTCTGAGTCAGTCTTGGAAGGTTGTATTTTTCTAGGAAGTTGCCCGTTTCTTCTAGGTTTTCCATCTTGTTAGAATATAGGTTTTCATAGTATTCTCTAATAATTCTTTGTATTTCTGTGGGGTCTGTCGTGATTTTTCCTTTCTCAATTCTGATTCTGTTGATTTGTGTTGACTCTCTTTTCCTCTTAATAAGTCTGGCTAGAGGCTTATCTATTTTGTTAATTTTCTTGAAGAACCAGCTCTTGGTTTCATTGATTTTTGCTATTGTTTTATTCTTCTCAATTTTATTTATTTCTTCTCTGATCTTTATTATGTACCTCCTTCTGCTGACCTTAGGCCTCATTTGTTCTTCTTTTTTCAATTTTGATAATTGTGACATTAGACTATTCATTTGCAATTGTTCTTCCGTCTTTAAATATTCCTGGATTGTTATATACTTTCCTCTTAAGACTTCTTTTGCTGCGTCCCACAGAAGTTGGGGCTTTGTGTTGTCATTTGTTTCCATATATTGCTGCATCTCCATTTTAATTTGGTAGTTGATCCATTGATAATTTAGGAGCATGTTGTTAAGCCTCCATGTGTTTGTGAGCCTTTTTGCTTTCTTTGTACAATTTATTTCTAGTTTTATACCTTTGTTGTCTGAAAAGTTGGTTGGTAGGATTTCAATCTTTTGGAATTTACTGAGGCTCTTTTTGTGTCCTAGTATGTGGTCTATTCTGGAGAATGTTCCATGTGCACTTGAGAAGAACGTGTATCCTGTTGCTTTTGGATGTAGAGTTCTGTAGATGTCTATTAGGTCCATCTGTTCTAGTGTGTTGTTCAGTGCCTCTGTGTCCTTACTTATTTTCTGTCTGGTGGATCTGTCCTTTGGAGTGAGTGGTGTGTTGAAGTCTCCTAGAATGAATGCATTGCATTCTATTTCCTCCTTTAGTTCTGTTAATATTTGTTTCAGGTATGTTGGTGCTCCTGTATTGGGTGCATATATATTTATAATGGTTATATCCTCTTGATGGACTGAGCCCTTTATCATTATGTAATGTCCTTCTTTGTCTTTTGTTACTTTATTTTGAAGTCTGTTTTGTCTGATACTAGTTTTGCAACACCTGCTTTTTTCTCTCTGTTGTTTGCATGAAATATCTTTTTCCATACCCTGACTTTTAATCTGTGCCTGTCTTTGGGTTTGAGGTGAGTCTCTTGTAAGCAGCATAGAGATGGGTCTTGGGTTTTATCCATTCTATTACTCTGTGTCTTTTGATTGGTGCATTCAGTCCATTTACATTTAGGGTGATTATTGAAAGATATGTACTTATTGCCGTTACAGGCTTTAGATTTGTGGTTACCGAAGATTCAAGGTTAGCTTGTTTACTACCTTACTGTCTAACTTAACTCATGTTTTGAGCTATTATAAACACAGTCTGATGATTATCTCTCTCCCTTCTTATTCCTCCTCCTCCATTCTTCATATGTTGGGTGTTTTGTTCTGTGCTTTTTTTAGGAGTGCTCCCATCTAGAGCAGTCCCTGTAAGATGCCCTGTAGAGGTGGTTTGTGGGAGGCCAGTTCCCTCATCTTTTGCTTGTCTGGGAATTGTTTAATCCCTCCTTCATATTTAAATGATAATCATGCTCGATACAGTATCCTTGGTTCAAGGCCCTTCTGTTTCATTGCATTAAATATATCATGCCATTCTTTTCTGGCCTGTAAGGTTTCTGTTGAGAAATCTGATGATAGCCTGATGGGTTTTCCTTTGTAGGTTACGTTTTTACTCTCTCTGGCTGCCTCTAATACTCTGTCCTTGTCTTTGATCTTTGCCATTTTAATTATTATGGGTCTTGGTGTTGTCCTCTTTGGGTCCCGTCTCTCGGGAATTCTGTGTGCCTCCATAGTCTGAGCAAGTATTTCCTCCCCCAGTTTGGGGAAGTTCTCAGCAATTATTTCTTCAAAGACACTTTCTATCCCTTTTTCTCTCTCTTCTTCTTCTGGTACCCCTATAATGTGGATATTGTTCCTTTTGGATTGGTCACACAGTTCTCTTAATATTGTTAAAAATGTTTTATTTCTTACAATCCCAAGTCATCTCTAAGGAGGGATCATGATGTGATTAAAAAATGGTTTTAGTGCTGCTAAGCAGCTTGATGGGTGCATCTTTGCAAATTCCAAGGTGAAGGCCAGAGAGCTGAACTGATGGTTTGGCGATGATTCGAAGGCTGGAGGGATCTGGAAAGAGAAATCTGGGACATTGCATGGGTCCAGGGGTCACTATAAGGCACGTGGGAGGTTTCCCCTGTAGCCACTGGGCCTTGGGTGTTGGGACGATCCAGAGCCCACCTCGCCCACCAAACTCGGTGAAGACCCAGGTTCCCACCACTCCCAGAAGAACACTCTTCTTAGCTTAGTTTTAATGTAACCCACCTAAATTATCCCCACCTCCACTAGAGTTACCAGCTCCTTTCACTGGTCAAATATATTAAGCAATGGAGGGTGAAACGGGAAGGGTCCAGGCAAAATATGCCCCAGGGCCAAATCAGTCCGTCTCCCTATTTTTTTTTTCCCCACGCAAGAGATTTTATTATCTGAAGGAAAAAGTGGCTGCCCCAGAGGGGGGTGGGGGGAGAGAGAGAGGGAGGGAGCAGCAGAGAGAGCAGTGGGACAGAGAGAGCAGAGAGAGAGAGAGAGAGAGAGGGGAGAGCAGGGGGACAGAGACAGAGACAAAGAGAGAGAGGGTAGCAGAGGCAGAGACAGAGATATGGAGGGCAGCAGAGAGAGAGAGCAATGAGTGAGAGAGACAGAGTGAGCAGCGAGTGAGAGAGACAGAGAGAGGCAGAGAGATAGACAGAGACAGAGGGAGGGGTGCAGCAGAGAGACAGAGAGCAACAGAGTCAGAGAGACAGGCAGAGACAGGGCAGCAGAGAGAGACAGAGAGAGAGCAGCAGAGTGAGAGAGACAGAGCAGTGAGTGAGATAGAGAGCAGCGAGTGAGAGAGACAGAGACAGCCAGAGATGGAGAGAGGGGGGGCAGCAGAGAGACAGAAAGACAGAGAGAGAGAGAGAGCGAGAGAGCAGCAGAGTGAGAGAGACAGAGAGACACAGACAGCCATCTCCCTATTTTTTATAAATAAAGTTTTATTGGAACACAACCATACCCATTAATTTTTTTGTTTGTGGCTGCTTTTGTGTTACAGTGGCTGAATTGAGTAGTGGTAATAGATACTGAGTAGTTCTCAAAGCCTAAAATATTGACTAGTCCTTTACAGGATAAGTTTGTTGTTATAGGAGCCCTTTGTTGTTCTGTATCTACATAGACAGGTTGTTTTTAAAATCTGTATAGCTGCTGTTCTGAAAAATTCCTGTTCTTCATTCCTGTGTTAGTCGCCTTGGTTTATGGGACCCCAAGTCTTTCCTGGTTTGTTCCATTCCCTCCCAGTAAGGTTATCTTTTATTTTCCTGAGAAAAAAGGCTGCATAGGAAGTAAATTATTTGGTACCACTCTTGATATACTGGACCAAGGCTATAATATCAGTAGGAATTAGGTGAATCAGTGGGAAGAGGGAGGCAAGGAAGAGAAGAATTTTAGGTACAGAAAAGAATCAGTGTATATGAATCAGCCTGTTGTGTTCAGTGACCTCTAGGCAGAGAGATTACTGGATTATGATGTCAAGGAGGAGTCCCATGAGAAGAGAAAGCTGGAGAGATGCTTAGTCTAAGGGCAAATCACGGAAGCTTGGTGTGCCACATTGTCAATGAACTTAAACCAAATGCTGTCTATAGTAGAAAACACCAAACAGCTTTAAGTGCCAGAGTGGCATGGTCCACTTTTTGGTTTAGGTAGGGTTTTTTTTCTGTCTTTGAGTGCCAGATCCAAGATTCTAACCTTCTTGAAGGTCAGGATCTTTGTTTTATTGACCACTGTATTGTCAGAGCCTCAAATGGTGCCTAGCAAGTATTTAAAGTATTCAGAAGAAATGTTAGTGAAGCAGTATAGTTCAATATAGTGGTTGGGAGCACAGGCTCCAGCACAGGTATGAATTTTCCTGATGCCACCATTAAATAGCTCTTGTGTAGTTAAATTTAACTTTAAAAGGTTTCTCTTTTAATTCTGCTTCTCTGGTATGATATTGAGGAGAATTTGGAATCTAGTTTTTGAACTAAGTTGCTGTAACCTTGGGAACTTTTTGTTGCAGGAACCAGCTAGCTCCCAGAATACAGTTTGTCTGCTAAGCAGAGGAGTCTTAGCTCACCACTAGGCTGGTCAGATTCACTAGAGCTAGGGGTCTATAGGAGAGCAGTACTTTTCATTAGGGAAGGAGGACTTGATATCCTGAGAATCCAAGATGGAGCCCTAAACTCTGCAGCAGTGCTGATATTTCTTTGAAGTCTTTAATTTTTTTAAATCTTAAAAGTTCATGTGAGGCCAACAGACACATGAAAAGAAGCTCCACATCGCTAGTCATAAGAGAAATGCAAATTAAAACCACAATGAGTTATCACCTCACACCAGTAAGGGTTGCCACCATCCAAAAGGCAAACAACAACAAATGTTGGCAAGGTTGTGGAGAAAGGGGAACCCTCCTACACTGCTGGTGGGAATGTAAGTTAGTTCAACCATTGTGGAAAGCAGTATGGAGGTCCCTCAAAAAGCTCAAATAGAAATACCATTTGACCCAGGAATTCCACTTCTAGGAATTTACCCTAAGAATGCAGCAGCCCAGTTTGAAAAAGACAGATGCACCCCTATGTTTATCACAGCACTGTTTACAATAGCCAAGGAATGGAAGCAACCTAAGTGTCCATCAATAGATGAATAGATAAAGAAGATATGGTACATATACACAATGGAATATTATTCAGCCATAAGAAGAAAACAAATCTGACCATTTGCAACAACATGGATGGAGCTAGAGGGTATTATGCTCAGTGAAATAAGCCAGGCGGAGAAAGACAAGTACCAAATGATTTCACTCATATGTGGAGTATAAGAACAAAGAAAAACTGAAGGAACAAAAGAGCAGCAGAATCACAGAACCCAAGAATGGACTAACAGTTACCAAAGGGAAAGGGACTGGGGAGGATGGGTGGGAAGGGAGGGATAAGGGAGCGGGATGGGGGAAAGAAAGGGGGCATTACGATTAGCATGTATAATATGTGTGGGGGGCACGAGGAGGGCTGTGCAACACAGAGAAGACAAGTAGCGATTCTACAGCATCTTCCTACACTGATGGACAGTGAGTGTAATGGGGTTTGTTGGGGGGGCTTGGTGAAGGGGGAGAGCCTAATAAACATAATGTTCCTCATGTAATTGTAGATTAAAGATACCAAAAAAAAAGTTCATGTGAATTTTGCATTGTACTCTATAATTCATCTGTTTAAAATGTTCTTTTCCTCCCTAATCTTTTATCTAAACTGATGCTGCAGGAAACCCTTACATTCTCTTGTGTCTTCTCATATTCCCCTGCATACTACCTTGTTTCCCAGTTTAAGAAGTGCAAACCACTAGGATTTGGGGCCAGATCCTTTATATTGAGTGCCTCTTGTTTATTTCTCATGATGGAAGTTGGCTTTTGGCTAATGGGGGTCTCAGCTTCTTCTGTTAGCACATTAAATGAGGCTACTGAAGCTTTGGAACAATACCTCTTGATTCTAGATAATTTGTACTAAAAGCTTCTGTTTCTTAGAGTTGGTAATGAATGCAGGTATTCTGTGGAATTCCTCGTCTGGATAGCCATCAAAAGATAGCCAATGTTTATTATGTTCTCACCTCTTTCGTCTATCATGTTATTGAATTATGTGGTACTTTAAAAACAACCCATCTGTAGAATTCAAGCTAATGTTACTATTGTTTTTCATTAACAGATTTCAACACTAAACTTGCACAATGTCTTTGAAACCAAGAGTAGTAGATTTTGATGAAACATGGAACAAACTTTTAACGACAATCAAAGCTGTTGTCATGTTGGAATATGTTGAAAGAGCAACATGGAATGATCGCTTCTCGTATCCTTTTAGTGGCATTGATAAATGTTCTTGTATTGATAATGATACTGTATTAATAAATGTATCGATAAAATTGACAGATGTTCTAAAATTGATAAACTTGTTGAAGAGAGAGAACAGGCTTAAGCTTATATAAATGGAAGAACATTCCAGTGTGACTGTTTTCAAATATTTTGTTTATGTTTCTGAGTTCATCACTTGTATGTGGCATTTAACAATCTTTGATAGCCTGTCATTCAACAAATACTTATGTCAGACAGTACTTTAGCTTTGGAAATACAGTTGTGGGCAAAACAAACTACTTTCATTCTAAGGGAAATAGACAATAAACAAATACAAAAACATTAATGCCAATGCTTCTGACAGGTAGTAATAAAGATCATGGGAAAATAAAGCAAGGTGAAGGCATTGGGAATGATCAGAGTTGTGTGTATGTGGCTCCTGTAGATGGTTTCTCCAAGGAAGGCCTCTGAGGATGGTGATGTTTGAGCAGAGACTGGAACAAAGTGAAGGAGCAAGTCATGCAGATGTCTGGGGGAAGGTAGAGTGTTCTAGGTAGAGAGTAAATGGAAGATTAATGGCTTTGAGATGGAAAGATTTTTTAGTTGGGTTGTCTGCATTTGTGAATTAGTTTTATATGGAAATACAAATTTGTGGTTTCTCTAGGGCAGTCTGAACCCCAGTGTCCTGCAATCCTACATGACAGCGCATATATATATATAAAACATTGTGACATTGTGTGACCCTAGGATATAAACTTTGGCAAGAAACCATCCAAAATATTAAAATACTTTAGCTTCATAGTATTTTGTAGGTGAAAGGAGTCTCTAGGCACTGATGGCAGTCCCACCCACTCTGCCCAGTGTCTGCCAGGGGCCAGGGCCAGTTGGGAACAGGTACAGAGTCTGTACCTTGGCACATGTTCACTGGCAGACTCCTGAGCCGCCTCATCCTTTTACTACTGGAAGCACCATCCATGTCATGTCCCATGGTGAAGAAAGGGTGTAGGGTTAAGGCCTGGATGTCTGGGCCCAAATGGTGTGACAGTGCCCCAGGGCCCTGAAGGAGTCCTTGAGGACTGGGTGGGTACTGTAGGAACCAGAGATTCTTTTCTTCAAAAGGGAAGCTGAGACATGAAGGTATTAACCAGGATGTGGCAGTTCTGAATTCTCTCAACCTCTGTGCTGCTCTTTCCAGCACTCTTCTGGGGCTAAGGCATGACTGCCCTCATTATATGGGGCCTCTGCTCTTTAGAAAAGCTAGGATTTCATAAGACAGTGATTCACCTTGTTCTCAATGTCTAGCTCAGTTGTTTTTAAGCTGAATATTGTTGCAAGAACAGTAAAACTCTTTTAGACTAACAGGAAACCATTTAATTCATTACATTTGCAGTTGTCAGTAAGAAACATTTGTTGGGCTACCTACATTCTAGGCACTAAAGATAAATAAAATGGTAATGTTTGTGTGGAAGTCTTCATGGTTTGCAGAGACATCTTTTACATTTTTTATGTTATTTAGTACCTCAAACAAGCCACTCAGATTGGTGGGGCAGGTAGGATTACTGTCTTTATGTAACAGAAGAGGCAGCTGATACTCGGGAAGGGATGCCCAGGTAGTGATGACGGAGCACAGACCTGAACACAAGATTTTTTTTAAAAATATTTTTTTATTAAGATATTACTGATATACACTCTATGAAGGTTTCACATGAAAAAACAGTGTGGTTACATTTACCCATATTATCAAGTCCCCACCCATATTCCATTGCAGTCACTGTCCGTCAGTGAACACAAGATTTCTAACAGCTAATTCCCTATACTTCCATGATATCTAGAGGATAATTGAAATGGATTCTGCCTTTGAAGAGCTTATTGAATTAGTCTGATTTTTCTGTGGAGCATCAGTGAATTGTTTTGGGGATAATTAAACAATAAATATGGGAAAAGTGTTAATGGCTATGTGTGTGTTAATGGGGTATGCTAGGCCAGTACTTAGGTAGTTTTAAGGCTTTTTTAAATAAAAATACTGAGCAGGGAGAAGGAGTTGGGCATAGATGATTACAGGAAGAGGGAATATGAGCATGTTGGCTGGATGCTGCTCTCAGTGACTTGTGGTTGCTCCAGTTTGTGTGTGTGACCCTCCTCTGTCCTTGCAGCCAGCCATGGCATGTCCAGTCTTTCTCTGTTCTGACTTTCTCAGATGCCTCTTCTGGAGCCAGCTCTGGGGTTTGGGGGCTGATGGGGCCTGCTTTTAAAGCAGTCATGCAGTTAGCTTAGGCCCACCTGAAAAGTCCAGGATAATCTCCCTATTTTGGGGTCAACTGGTGAGTAATCACAATTACAGCTACAAAGTTCTTTATGCTGTTTAAAGTAACATGGGCATGATCCCTTATATTCACAGGCCCCTTTATTAGGGTGGGAAGTCTTGGGAAGCCATTTTTAGAATTATGCCTACAAAAATAATAGTGCTGCTTCATAACAAAGCTTTGTGTCAGCTTTGGAGCAATCTCTAGGGTAGTATGGAATTTACCCTTTACTAAGTATGTATATCAAGTGCTTTCCTAAATAGAATAGAGGCTAGAGACTAGGTGTGGGTTTACATTTATTATTTGTTTCTCTGAGTTGGAATTCTCTGGCTGTTTTGGCTCACTTTTATGTGTGGTTTTGTGTCCTTTGGGAGTTGTCAGGACAATTTCCGAACCCCAGCAGTATAATATAAAAGCTCTCCTCCTTAAGGACAAACATTCCAAATGACGTTCTAGAAGTCTGAAGTGATAAATGGAGGAGAGATTGCCTTCATGAATGTATTTCTCCCAGATAGGAAAGCCAGGATTTAAAACCAGGTATAATGTCATCCTAATTTCTAGTATATATCCTGTCAGGCATCTTTTTCAAATACAGACCCATGTTGACCACACTGAAGCATGTTGAGGCAGGTAATCTCCATCCTTGATGATCTTCACAAGTTTTAGAAGAACTTCTTAGTAACCTTGGTATCTGCACCTTGTGGCCCTCATTCTAGGTTGTACAGATCAGAAAAGGCTTCGTCTGTAGTCATCTCTGGGTGGTACATCAACAGTGGTTCACTCTATTCTAAATTAAATCAGACTAACTCGATTATTCTGATTCTCTAGCTGTGCAATTGAAAGTCGTTCCATGTAACCAATCATTTTTTATCCTTGCTTGTTAGTTGATGATTTCATAGGTACTGCATTTTTTACATGTTTCATTTTCACTCTTTCTCATCAGAAATGTCAATAAAAATATAAATTTTATTGTCGATAAATTCTTTTCTGGTCATTGTCTTACCATTTTCAATTTTAAGATAGTCTTTACTTTTATTCCCATTGCAAAGATCATTGTTTTTGCTCACTACTCAAGAGAGGTGATAGTGTTAAAACTCAAAATTAGCCCAAGCATAGAAAGCACCTTTTCTTAGAGAAAACAAACTCAGTAATTTTGCTGCTGGCCAACACTGTCTTCTTCTTGTAACAGAGTTTGAACTTTTGCTCTGGGACAGTTTTGTTTCTAACTGTGAGATTTTTTAAAATTCCATTTTTTTTAAGGTAGACTCCATTAAAAAGAAATACATGAGTACATTCTCACTGACATAGAGTCATACTATATATACATCTGATAAATGAAATGATAAAAAAATGGAATTAACTGAAAAAGGTCATATTTAGATTTAAATACAACTGACTCTTAAACATGGGTTTGAATTGCATGGGCCCACTTATACACACATCTGTTTCAATAAGTACTGAAGAATATTTACTGAACAGTAAATGTATATTTCTTAATATTTTTCTCTAGCTTATCTTATTTTAAGAATATAATACATGTAACATTCAAAATATGTGAACAATTGTTTGTTTTATTGGTAAGGCTTCCATTCAACAAATAGGCTATTAATAAAGTTTTGTGATTACACATAATTTTTGACTCTCCTTGTATTCCATGCTTACCACAGATCATTTTTCCCTAAGCAGAGGGGAGGTATACCTGTGGTATGACTCCTTGTTAGGTGTACATGTGGGGGATATATTGAGATATTAATTTTGGTGATATAAAATATGTGGGTACATAATTAGCATATATCATACTGAAAGTATATTGAATCATTTAAATTTTTCAGTATCAAGTGAGCTGTATATTGTAGTAATAAGTGTGTGTATGGCTTAAGGAAAGAAGGTGGAGCAAATATGCTGGATGAAAATTCTAGAAGTAGGTATTCAGAACTTAAAGCTATTAAATGTATCACACCTTTGCTAAAAGAATTGATCTAGACCTAGACATTTAGTCTTTAAAAATAAAATTTAAATTTAAGTACAATATGCATACTGACTCATGAATGTACAGATGAATTTTCATAAAGGGAACATACCCATGTATCTAATTAATAGAATATTCCTAGCATCCCAATACACTTGGTCCCTGCTCTCAGTCACTAAAGTTAACCACTACCCTGACTTACAGTACATTGAATTCTGACAACCCTTTCATATCTGATTTTACAAGGGAAGTTAGTGATGAGTAATTGAGTATGACTATAAATCTCTATAGTAAAACAAAACAGAACTCTCAGAGATTTAGATTATGTGGTGAGTGAGGACTTTTTTTTCTAAGGAATTTATAGCTGAAACCTGGAGGGGCTCCAGGCTAGAACCAGGAGCTCATAGGATACATTATTTTGAAGCACCTTTCTTTTCTATTGATGCCTTGCTCCCTCTGCCCCAAACCATTATCAATTCTCTATATAATTTGTGTCCAGAGAAATTTCTTAAGTTGTTCTTTCTTTGGTGATGTGTATTCAGATCTCTACTTTGTAATATAGGTTAATATTTTGGTATGTTATTGCTGATAAATAGTTAATTTATTTTACTTATGTAATCTAGTTTATGAAGTTTCATTATGTCTAAGTTTATTTAAAATAATTGTAATAGGTTGTGTATTGAATATTTTTTTCTACAAAAAACGTGGTGCATTGATGTTACACTATTTGGACGATATTTTTGCTTCATGTTTTTTTTTAATACAAAGAAATGCTTTGTCTGTATTTAGCATGTATATATTTGATACAGTAGTAGTATATTGAAGAAATATGTATACATGAAGATATATTATTAGTTACTAATTATAATTAAAAATAAAAGGATTTAGAAGGCAGATGGGAAAGTCTGACAGAAATCCACATGTGGCCTCGTGGAGAGGGCTGTGTGCTTAAATGGAGTAAGGACACTAGGGAAATAGGCAGAGCACGTGAGATGGATTCTGTACCTCCTTTCCATCACCATGCATTTAATAAGTGTTATGTGCCAGGAACTGTGCCTAAGGGCTGGAAATGTAGACATGATTAGGAACAGGCTAGTGTAGATGTGAAAGGTGTAATTTCTATTGTATAAAAACTAGTTCTATAGAGGAAGAACATAAAATGTTAAGGGCTACAGATGAGGAAGAACCTGCATCCTACCTCTAATGTGTTTATATAATAGATAAGCATGGGTTTTTTGGGTAATATTTCTGGTCCTTAGTGAAATACAAATACTTGCCTCCATGTTAAATAATCAACCTTATTTTCAGTTTTTATCTTCATCTGTAACTAGGCCAGGCTCAGATCTCTTCACATGCGCTTTATTTTCCATATCTGGTCAGTGATACACAGTTTAAGAAGCACTTTAACATATACGAGTTTGTTTGGGTCTTAAAAGGATTCTGTACAGATACCAGGAGAGAGTGTATTATCCTTAACTTAGAGATGAGGAAGATGCAGAGAGGTTCAGAGACCTGGTCACGGTCACTGGCTAGTAGAGGTAAAGATTCAATTGGATCCCATTTCCTGACTTCTGAGTGGGAACTCTGCTGTGACATCTGCTGCTTGTGATACCTAGCAAGGTACTTAGTTGGTGTTCAAAACCTTCATTGATATTACTATTCATACTGTAATTCTTCTAATAGAATAAATGCAGGACAATGGATAGGTTGTAGAATAGTTGATGAGTACTATAATGTGGGGAAATGTGTCAAACGAATGATTTTTGTAACTGTTCTGTTTCTCAGAATTGCCTCTAGTGATATTCCATAGTCCTTTGCTTATATTATTTCTATGCCCGTAAACTTGATTTTATAGTTTTCTGGGTAACTTGATTTTCCAGAATCCCCTCTGAATTTTAACCTCTCTGAGAGAACCATTTTCTTACAATGCCATCAGATAATTCTCAGTAGATATTTATTGAATGAGTAAATGAATGACTCTCAGTGCTTAAAGCAAGCCCAGTTATATATTATACCTTTATTCTATAAATATACTATGTAATTCTAAGCTGCCGACCATGAAAAAGTGATGTTTCATTTTTTAATGCCAAATTCAAGTTAAATCTCATTTTTTGAAAAGTAGTATCTCTGATGAATATGAAAACCTTAACAGTTTAACTAGAGATATCTATGCTTTATGTGTGGCCTATCCTGAACCCCTTGGAGAAAGACTTTATACAGAAACTAAGATTTTTTTGGAAAATCATGTACGGCATTTGCACAAGGTAAGGGATGATGCATACTTGATATAAATATGTTTGTAGCTGCTCAGTAATTTGACTAGTTCACTGTTTTCTAGTCCAGAACTTGTATCAAGTTAAAGTTGTTTTGTTTCCTAAATAGCATTTAATGTATATAATTTTTCTGATTATATATATTTAAGATCCATGAGGCAGGCACTGTGTTGTTAAAGTCTCCATGGGAAATCAGTTGACTTTTCAAAATCATATTACTGGTAAGTCAAAGAGCAGAGTTTCAAATCAAGATTTGTTCAGCTTTAAAATGTGCTCCTGTGTCCTCTGGATGGTGTTTGTAGAACAAAGTTTTCTCTTACTGTGGGTTCCCACCTCTTGGTAAATCTCTATTATTTTCAGCCTTTTAACTGCTTCCTCATAATCCTACATAAAGTCTTACAGAAACCTAAAATTAAAAAGTATGATAGAAACTGTCTCTGTGACCAGTTATTTTCGTTAGTATGCTGTATGTATGAGAGAACAGCATTGTAGACTTGATCAGTATATAAACAATGAATGAATTTTTCAGTATTTGGCTATAGACAGCATTTCTAACTTATTTTGGACTACTGATCTTGTCAAAAACTGGATGAGGTCATTTATTGTCTGGGCTAGGAACTTGACTGTACCTTTTATTAGCTGTGTGACCATGGGCAACTCACTTAACCTACCTTATGGATTGAGGTTTAACTTTATCTATAAAAGGGAGATAAAACAACACTATATAATAATGTTTCTAACCTCATGGCTATGAGCAGATGCTCTTTAAAATGGTAATAATCCGTGAAGTAGAGCACATACACTTTTTATTATATGTGGCAGACAGTTTAGTGTTCCAGTATGTGCATTTATCAGCTCATAAAGTGGTTTTGGTAACAAGTACTTCTTTTTTTTTTTTTTTTTTAGATAACTATTTTTTATTGAAGGGTAGTTGACACACAGTATTACATTAGTTTCAGGTGTACAACACAGTGATTCATCATTTATATACATGATAATTCTAGGTACCAGCTATCACCATACCAAGTTGTTACAATATTTTGACTATGTTCCTTATGCTATACATTACATCCCGGTTACTTACTTATTTTACAATTGGAAGTGTGTACTTTTTTTTTTTTTTTGTGAGGGCATCTCTCATATTTATTGACTAAATGGTTGTTAACAACAATAAAATTCTGTATAGGGGAGTCAATGCTCAATGCACAATCATTAATCCACCCCAAGCCTAATTTTCGTCAGTCTCCAATCTTCTAAAGCATAACGAACAGGTTCTTACATGGAGAACAAATTCTGGTAACAAGTACTTTAAGTTGGTCTTAAAATGTTTAATTTGTTAAGTTAGTTTTAAAGTTCTTCTATGGTAAGCTGATGAGCTTTGGTTATACTGTAATTGACAACTGTATAAGGCACTTATAAATTTTACAGTTTTATATTTTATCATAGGTTTGTATTCTTTTTAACTTCTTATTTTGAAATAATTTTAGACTTACAGAAAGTTGCAAAAATAGTATGAAGAGTTCTTGTATACATTTTACCCAGTTTCTTAGTGTTAACATCTTGTATAACTGGTATAATTTTTAAAACTAAGAAATTAACATTGGTATAATTTGTATGATTTAAAAATGATATTGGAAAGTAGTCTTATGAAAGTTTAGAATACTTATATAATTGTTCACCATATGTTCTCTCAGATCCAGTGACAAAAAAGAAGTTGGCTAATGTGTAGATGACAAATTGTTAATACAGGCAACAGAATTGAAACAGATTCACCTGTGAGAAGAAGATTTGATTGGGGGAGGGAACTTTTTAATTACAAAGTACTGAATTACCATTGTGTATAATTTAGAACATACAGATAAGCAAAACGAAGAAAATCATCACCCGTAACATACCTCCAGAATTAGTCACTGTTAATATTTTTGATATATCTATATTTAAATATATCTTTTTGTGTATATATATATTAATATATATAGTTTTAATTTTTTTATTGTTAGACTAGATTTCCTTTGAAAATAACTTTAGAAATTAAACCTCAAATTGCAGTTTGACTTTCACTTTTCAAAAAATAAAAGGTTTCTATGAAGTAAATATAAAACAACTTATATGGAGAATGTGGAAAAGGTGTCAACTTCCAGTAATAGTTTTATTTAAAAAAATGAATAATTTGGAGTGACGGTATATAACTAGCAGGCTGACCAAAGGGGGGGATTTGAAGATATGTGTGGGGCAATAGAATTATGTTCTATTTTAAACTTATCTTAATTTAATATTCTAGGCCAAAGGTAGCATTAAACCATTACCTTTTGTTCTTTTATCTTAGAGAATGAAATCATTTACTCTCCAGTATGAATTCACTTTCTTACCCAAGACTCATATCTTTTTTCTAGCTATTTCATTGTTACTTGGGGTAAATTAGAATGTAATTTATAATGTTTGAATAATGTCAGATACTTTAGAGCATCAATTTTTGATAAATTTCATAGCTTACAAATGAAAATGATCAGTGCTTTCCAAGTGAAAATATTTTTCTTTTTTATATAGAGAGTTCTGGAGTCTGAAGAGCAGGTACTTGTTATGTATCATAGGTATTGGGAGGAATATAGCAAAGGTGCAGACTACATGGACTGCTTGTATAGGTAAGTATGCTTTTAAACTCTTGACAGTCTAAACAATATCTCCTGCATTGAAATACACAGAACCAAAGCATCCCTGTTATATGGAGTTTGCTATGGGGAAAGGTCTGTAAGGCTGGTCATGTGGTTATTTGGGACCAGGCAGAGTGTGGAATGGACAGCTACTCTTTGAAAAGTAAAACTGTGTTTAGAGGCATAGCTCTATTTCTTCAGATTATCTGGGACTATATAGTACATATTAAATCTTGACTGAGTTTCAAAGTGAAACTTCAGCTTAGTTGAAACTTAATGGAGCAAATCTAAGCCCTGTACCCCTCCAAGAAGCTTGTAATGGACTCTGGGATTCATGTTTTATGTTACGTGGGAACACTGTTAGTCATAGTACGGGCAGTTTTCCCTTGCATCTGTCCTCCTCATACTGAATCCCCTGAAGCCCACGGTCTCTCACCTCTTCCTGTCTTTCCTCTTGCTCTTCTCCCTTCCTCTGAATGACTGATTTTGATGTGTTTCTCCACATTCCCCTCCCTGAACTTCCTCTCATGTGGAGACCAGCTCTGCAAACCAGCTGAACCTGAGAGGAGTGGGTGGGTGATTAAGAGAAACACAGAGATAGATACAAGAAAGACACAGAAACTATGGTTGGTATCTGGAGGTTCACTGACCGCTGGTGGTGGACAAGTGATGCAGTTTAATTTCTGAGCACAGCTTATATACACAGGTTCACAATGAATCCACTTCTGGGCTGATCTCATATCCGGTGTTGTCACTTCCAGTTCCAGCATTATCACGTCTGGGGGCCAGATCCGGTGATCTCACTTCCGGCCCTCCACATATTCCCCTGCTCTGCCCAGCCTCCTGTTTAGATCTTTTGTGTTACCTCTCGCTCCTGCATGATCCTCTGGCATTCTGGGCCGATCCTGTCTGACCCATTCACGTAGATGATGGAAATAAGAACTTGAGGTCCCTAAGGCAGAGACCTATTTGTGGAAGAATAGTGGTTATGTAAGGGATAGTGGCATCAGGCCCCTGAGCATTTCAGTCTTTGAAGTGGAATGTCTGCCCTGGAAATGGCCTGGCCTGTAGCAGATGCAGTGATCATTTCACCTTGTGCATTGTGAAAAGCACAAGTGCATTTCACCTTGTGAGACTACCCTGCGTCAGTGTCTCACTGGGGAGAAACAGGAGTGAAACTGGGTCTCAGAGCATTGTCTGTATGGCTGCACTGGGCACTGCAGGAGCACCACACCAGGGCCAGGCTTGGTTCTCTTGGTGTGTTTGTCCTTTGTTGTAGTGGTTCATGCTTCCTTAGTTTTTATAGCAACACTGGGGTTTTTTAATAGCAACAATGGAAGTTGTCTGTGTTAGAAACTGGAGCTTTAATGGCCAATAGCTTTTATTTCTTTATAGAAGAGCCAAATGTACTAATACCAGTAATCAGAAATTGCTGACAAGCACAAGGTTCACTGTGGCTCTGGCTCTTATAAAACAGTGTTGGCTATACATGAAATATCCAGATATTTGATTTTGTTTTCCTCATCTGCCAAAGTGAGGTAGTCTAAACAGAACTTTAAGAATTCCCTAGTAAAATTGTCGGGAGAGTTGGGGGAGTTTTAAGGATGAGAGTGACAGCATATGCATGCCTTTCCATTGCTGAGAAGCTTGGAGCACTGGTATATGGATGACAGGAGAGTGTTCAGGCAGTGGGCCATGTGTGGGGATCCCCTTCAAGCTGAGACAGTTCAGTAAAGATTTGGAGATTATGAAGATAGTTTTTCTGTTTTCTTAGTTTTCTAGGACACAGTTCCCTTGATTCTCCTTCATCTCTGTTGACCAAAATCAATTAATTTGGGACTATTCAAATTAACACTGTTAAATGGTACTATTATTAAGCTTTTGTTAAATGTTGTAGTATGTATGATATATACACACACACACGTGTGTATGTGTGTGTGTGCATAAAACTGTGTGGGGTAGTTGATATCTCCATTTTTACAGCTGAGGAAACTAAGGCTCAGAGAGGCTAAATGACTTTGCTTAAGGTCACTCAGCTAAAAAAATCTCAAGGGCAGAATTTAAACCCAGATCAATCAAAGCCCATTTAACTTCATTCTACCTTAGTCTCATTTTGGGTACACTCTTTTTTTGTCACTAATGGAGATTCTCTTCTCATCCCTTTCTTACACTATGTGTTCTTAGGATTTCAGTTATTCCTGGTTTTAGCCACAATCTATATACTGACAACCATGAAAGTATGTTTGTTTATTCCAGGTGGTCTAAGTTTCAGAGGAGCATTTTTACCTAGCCTGCCTACAACTCCAGGATGTTCTCTGAGTGCACTGTGCTATTCAGAATTGTGCAGAATTGTGCAGATTTCAGAACTGTGCTCCTTCTGCTGCTGATTTAATTAATGGTAATACTGCACACCCAGACACATGTTCCAGAAGTCTCAGATACCCTTCACTTAGAGTTCTCCTGAATCCCCCTGAGTCTTTTAAATTCATTATTTCTTTTGCACTGTTATAATTCATGCTTTTTATCATTTATTACCTGGATGTTAATGATGAAAACCCTGTAACCCATTTTCCAGCCTTTGATTTCTAATTTATTCTGTTTAGTAAACTCATATTTATTTTTTTCTAAAGTACAAATTTGATCAGTCTCTAAAATCACTTAGTAATTTTTCCACTGCCTGTAGCAGAGACCTACAACTGATGGCTCATTGGATTCACTCAGATGTCCTCTGTAGTGTTGAAGTCATGTGGACCATCATTTACTAGTTATATAGGTAAAACAGGTGGTGAGAGAGCCTTTTTATAGAGGTTGTAGTCGACAGTAATTAGATGAAAACTGCCTGATAGTCTTTACTTGATGGATGGTCAGGTTATCCAGGCTCTATTTTTAGTCACAGTCTATGAAGAAATCTGTGAAAAGAAATACAGGAGAAATCATCAGTTTTGTTTCAAAAGTATTTTTCGATATTCTTATGAAGTAATTTCTACCTTCCTCTTTTACTCTGATTGATTTGTAAGATGGATATGTATTAGCATAGGTAACTTAAGGGTTCTGATTTTAAAGAAAAATAACGACACTCCTGACTCACCTTTCCTGGGACTGCACAGCTATTTGGACCCTGGTGGCCCTTGAAGTTGTATACTTGAGGTGTTAGCTTGAAAACTAATAACTCTTGAAATTCAGGAGGCACTAGCATGAGAACAGTTCTTATAATGGAATTTGCTAACATAGATTGAAATGCCTGGTTTCCTAGAGGCTTCTGATTTACCTTAGGCTATCAGTTCCTGTCAAATAATATTATTGTGTTACTGCTAATACTCTGAAAAAGCAAAGAATACTTATTAGCCACTTTGTTCACAGAATAAATTATAAAAATATATTGCTGTATTATGTGAGTGGAACATTTGGGCACTGCTTATGAGGGTGAGTATGAACTATTTTAAGAAGTTGTTAGGAGCTATTTTCTTTTATGATTTTCTAGAACGTATGTCTATTTAAAAACATGTGTTTAATAAATTGAGTGTAAAATACTACAATGACTTAGAAATTAAGACAGGTACCCATATCAAAATGAACAATTTAAAATGAACTATTCACATTTTAAATTACATCTTTAAATTATTTTAGAAGCTTGTCTATCAAGCTTAAACTATCAAGAGTAGAAATATGGAATGAGAAAGGTGCAGTTACTATAAGTTAGTTTAAATTTTACTCCATGAGGGAAAGAGAATAGTGACTTGTCCTGTCTGATATAAACAGAAGTCCCACTAGAACTATGTATTGGCCCAAGAACATACACACAGATCTTTAGAACAGATGAGTGAGTCTAGGCCTTGCAGATCTAGCAGTTGCTTCTTCAGAGTAACAAATCCCTGTGCCTAGGTAGCTAACACTACCATACAGGTGGGAAAGAGCTATGGTAGGATTCTGAATAGGGAAGGGACATCCTGAAAGCAAAGTTTTAGGTGATTTGGAGATGGTAGAAATGGGAAATAGAGGCGAATTATGACAGTATTGCTTATGATCCAAACAAAAATCAAACAAATGGCATTGGAAATGGAAAGGAAAGTAGTGGGAGATGGTAAGTAAAGTGGTTCAGGAGAACATGAAGGCCGCCTGATTAGAGGAGCGATGGCAGGTTAAGTGATTCTGATATGTAGGGTGGGGTTACCGGGACAGTCATAGTACCACTGACCAAAAACGAAAGTGGTTTGGATAAAGGTATCCATATAGGAAGGCACCTACCTGTAAATAGTGAAGATAGCGACAATTGAGTTCCCTCAGCTTGGAGCACATGTCATGTTTAAAACATTATGTTTGTTTGTGTTTGTATATACTACCAGATATATAAGCTCTGTGTGGGCAGACCACGTTTTGTTTTTATCTTTCTGTCCCCAGGGCCTTGCATAGTACCTGACATATAATACACACTTGGTCAGTACTTGTTAAATGAGGGGAAGAAGGATGAATTTCTGTGCCAGCTCTGCCACTTACTAGTAGAGTGACCTTTGGCAAGCTCTTTAAGCTCTCTAAGCTGCAGTGTCTTATATATATAAAATGAGGCTCAAAATAGTACACATGTATCTACCTCATGGTATTCAACCAAATTGTGTGCTTAGGGCTGTGTCTGACACATGATATGAGCCCAGTAAATGGTAGTGATTACTTTTATTTCCTGGCATTCATGACTCTTCGAATCTGGCTCCAGGCTCGTTTTCCAAGTTTGTGTTCTAATATTAGCTACTATCCCTGCTGTCTGGAATATGATTCATTTACTTATTCAGTAATTCGTTGAGGAAGCTTCGTATTTGCCTGCCACTGTTCTGGATGCTGTCCACAAAACAAGGTCCTGGCTTTGTAGTCCTTGTATTCTAGAAAGGAGACAGAGTACAAAACAAGTAAACAAAAGAATAGGATTGTTTCACATAGTAGCAAGTACTCTGAACAAAGTAAAACAGTGTGTTGTGTACATAATTACTTCATTGGGGTGTTAAGTTAAAGCTCATTTGGGTTGGGGTCAGATCAAACATGAGAGACTATGTCTGAGCTGAGATAAATACCTGGGATTGGCCAGGGGTATTGCAGGCATCTCAAGCTCTCTCTCAGAGACTATTCCAAGTGAAGAATTCACTCTCTAGTCTGTACTTCTGCCTCTCAATCCTACTGCACTCGCCTCAGCTGGAAGGCATGGTGGGAAAACCAGCATGAAATTCTGAGGGTTACAGGGTTACAGTGAGAAGGGAAGGAAAGATGAAATGGCATTTTGAAGGAAGAAAATTTAATTCAGTGTTGTAACCTATGAGCCAAGGAGACCAGAATGTCAAGAGGAGCACCAAGGTTGTAAGCTTTGGAATGAAGAACCTTGAAGTCAGTGAATGTGGGAGTGGAACTTACACCTATACCACTTTGGAGTTAATAACCAGGAATTATATTTTTTTATCATCTCCTGGGAATGCTGGTAGAGTTACACAGTTGAAATTTTTGGTCTTTGCTTTCAGTTTCAAGTGTCTGTAAATGGTAAGTGGACTGTTCATTTTGGTGCAGTGAACATTGGAAAGCATGTGTTCTAATAGATTTTGTGGTTGCTCCCTAAATACTTGTATTGTCAGTAGCTATTCACACATTGGCAGATCCTTTCAATGGACAGTTTTATTAGGTGGTGAGCATTTAAATGCATTCTAATGAAATCCAGGATTGTGAAAAGTGACTGCTTGAATATTACAGGCCCTTTCAGCACATTTTATGTAATTTTAAAACTTTGTATTGGTTTTAGTAATCCTTAAGGGTTCATCATGGTCATTAGTCTTGGAATGTGTGGGAACATTTCTTTATAAAGCTGTTTTTCCTCTGGTAGACAAAGTGATCTTAAATCTGCCAGTTTTGCCCATACCTCTACTGTTTGTAACAATTGACTTCATTGTCTTACCTTACCAATTATGATCTTTTTTGTTTTTTTGTTTAAAAATGAAAAGTTACATTTTTTCCTGATAATGAAATATAAATTAGGAAACTTCTTGAGTTTGATCTTTTAACCAGTTTTTGTGTAATTCTTTGTAAAGTGATCTTATCTTGGCTTAACAGGAAGAATCTGGGAATGAGTAAATTAGAAAATCTTATGCTACTCTAGAGATCTTATTCTTGTCTTAGGTTCTTGCGGAAAGAGGCTGATAATTTCGATCTCTTAAAATTATATTTCCAATTTCTATATAATTAATTTCTCTTGGATATATTATTAAACTATTTTGTATTTGATTTCTGACCCTATAACTATTGTTAAAATTTTTTTAACAAGTTACTTGTTAAGTTAACAAGCAAGTTGTTTTCCTGCTGATTTTGACATAGTGCCCAAATGATATTTAACATTTGCTTTTCAGGTATCTCAATACCCAATTTATTAAAAAGAATAAATTGACAGAAGCTGACCTTCAGTATGGCTATGGTGGTGTAGATATGAATGAACCACTTATGGAAATAGGAGAGGTAAGAAATTCTTTAAATGATTGGCAAACAAAAGAATGTTTTATATATTGAGGCAATTTGATTCACTCTCCTTTTTTTAAGGATATTGAGTTGACTATCTTAAAATTGTCCAGATTTAAAACATACTAAGATAACCAAGTAAAATACTACAATAGTTTCCTAAGAATCTTGAGATAGATTGGAAGAGAAAAGATGTGATGAATATTATTTTAATAATTAAATCAGTAATGGATGAATGAATGACAAAAGTTAATAGGTCAACTATATGAAAAAGCTTATAAAACATATTATAAAATTCTGAAACTCTTATAGTTAAAAAATGTAAAGTACATGGATTAGCCTTAAAGAGGAAATACAAATTAATGGCTGTAACACATGTATTTTAACTCTGAAGAGTAATTAATGGAAGTTCAGAGTAAAACAGTTAATTATGCAGTTCAAGTAATTCTTGAGGTACAGTGCAAAATCTAAAATTCTTATAGTTCAGTACAAATTTAAATGTGGAAAATTATAATATATACTACATACACTGATTATGAAAGAAGTACTCTAGTACAAGGTTTGTTTATTCATGTAATAACATATTTATTGGGTAGCCAGAAATTGGAATACAATGGTGAACGGATAGAAGGCCCCTGTTCTCATGGGGAAACAATGCCAAATAAATTAATTAATTAATGTTAAATTGTGTTGAGTGTTAATGAAGGAAGTAAAGAGCTAAGATGCAGCATTAGTAGAAACTTAAATTAAAATAATCCTTTTAGAAAGAAATTTGTCAGATTAGTAGATTTTAAAATGTTCAGTACTGGTTGACCAGGTAATCCCATGACTAGTAATCTGTACTATGAAAATAATAAATATGGGAGAAAAGTTTGAATATTTACAAGTATTTCTTAGAGTCATTGTTAAGAAGGGTGACTAATGGGCAAACATTCTAAATTTCCAATACCCAACAATAAAATCGTGCATGGAAGCACATGAACAGTATGATTTTGTTATAAAGATAGGTGAAGAGATAAATTTAGTAGTAGAAAGTAGTTCATAGAAACTTTAATAAAGGGGAAAATGGTTATGAAAATATTTGGACACAACACTGTACGTTTAATAGGAATAAAACTGTAGGGAAAAAGAGTGTAGAGAAATATATCAGTGGGAAATACCAAAATGTTAACAGTTGTTTTACTTGCTAGGATTACAAATGAATATTGTACCTAATAATCATCCCTTATCATCAACACTGTCAAGGCTGCTCCTCTTCCCAGAGGAACGCTAGTAACAATTTAGTTTATATCTTCCCTGAATTTAACCTGTGCATTTGCATATAAATATACATACACACATGCAGTTTTATTTTTTAAACACTATTGGTATATGTTATATGTAAAGTCCTTCAACTTGTGTTTCTTTCTTATTTGGGGTAATATGCTTAGGATTTCTTTTCAGTAAGTTTGTATTTTGTGAGAGCTCAATGTTCTATAATAGGGATATAGATCTGTAAATAGGTATATAGAATAATGTATTAGTTATTTATTAAACTCTTCCTTAATTTTCCGTTTTTTTGGTTGTTACAAATAATGCTGCAGTGAACATCATCTGTTCATTTGTACATTTATTAAATAACTTTTGAACTCCTCGGGGCCAGGCACTATTCTGTATGCTGGGAATACAGTAAACAAAAATCTTACACTAATGGAGTTACATTGATGTATATATCTTTTTGTACATGAGCAGAAATTTCCATAGAGTGTGTAACTGGAAGAGGATTTTCTGGGTCAGAGCACAATCTGAGTTTTGATAGCTCTGTCAATATGCCTTTCAAAAGCCCTGCCAACTTGGCCTTCCTACCACAGCTATGAGATCCTGTTTTCTTGTGTATTACCTTCTTTTTTTCCCTGTTTGTGCTATTTAAAAAGAAACAAAAAATGAGGCAAAACTTGAAGGATGGTCCTTTTGGGCGACAGGCGCTTTTACTTAATTAGAAATGGAATACCCATGGTCAGAATAAAGTGACACCAGGGAAACAGAATAAAGAGTCTGAAAACGGACTAATGCCTGTGTGGATGCAATTAAGCTGGAAACAGAGAAGCAATCAATTTTTGATACTGGAGTAATTTGTACTCTCTATGGGAAAAATATATTGTAGTTTATAAAGGCTTATATATGAAAGGCAAAACTTGAAAATGTTTGGAAGGCAGAGGCCATATATGAAAACCCACAGCCAACATCATACTTAACAGCGAGAAGCTGAAAGCTTTTCCTTTAAGATCAGGAACAAGACAAGGATGCCCACACTCCCCACTTCTATTCATCATAGTACTGGAAGTCCTAGCCATGGCAATCAGACAACACAAAGAAATAAAAGGCATCCAGACTGGCAAGGAAGAAGTTAAACTGTCCCTGTTTGCAGATGACATGATATTGCACATAAAAAACCCTAAATAAAAAGACAGAAAAAACCCTAAAGAATCCACTCCAAAACTACTACATCTAATATCTGAATTCAGCAAAGTTGCAGGATAAAGAATTAATACGCAGAAATCTGTAGCATTCCTATACATTAACAATGAACTAGCAGAAAGAGAAACCAGGAAAACAATTCCATTCACAATTGCATCAAGAAGCATAAAATACCTAGGAATAAACCTAACCAAAGAAGTGAAAGACCTATACTCTGAAAACTAGAAGACACTCATGAGAGAAATTAAAGAAGATACCAATAAATGGAAACACATCCCGTGTTCATGGATAGGAAGAATTAATATTGTCAAAATAGCCATCCTGCCTAAAGCAATCTACAGATTCAATGCAATTCCTATCAAAATACCACTAGCATTCTTCAACGAACTAGAGCAAATAGTTTTAAAATTCATATGGAACCACAAAAGACCCCGAATAGCCAAAGCAATCCTGAGAAGGAAGAATAAAGCTAGGGTGATTACTCTCCCCAACTTCAAGCTCTACTACAAAGCCACAGTAATCAAGACAGTTTGGTACTGGCACAAGAAAAGATCCATAGAACAATGGAACAAACTAGAGAGCCCAGATATACTAGCGAGTCCAGATATAAACCCAAGCATATATGGTCAATTAATATATGATAAAGGAGCCATGAATATACAATGGGGAAATGACAGCCTCTTCAACAGCTGGTGTTGGCAAAACTGGACAGCTACATGCAAGAGAACGAAACTGGATTATTGTCTAACCCCATACACAAAAGTAAACTCAAAATGGATCAAAGACCTGAATGTAAATCATGAAACCATAAAACTCTTAGAAGAAAACATAGGCAAAAATCTCTTGAATCTAAACGTGAGCAATTTTTTCCTGATTGCATCTCCTCTGCCAATGGAAACAAAAATGAACAAATGGGCTACATCATGCTACAAAGCTTCTGTACAGCAAAGGACACCATCTGCAGAACAAAAAGGTTATCCTACAGTATGGGAGAATATATTTGTAAATGACATATCCAAGAAGGGGTTAACATCCAAAATATATAAAGAACTCACACACATCAACACCCAAAAAGCAAATAAACCTATTAAAACATGGGTGGAGGATCTGAACTCATTTCTCCAAAGAAGAAATTCAGATGGCCAACAGACACATGAAAAGATGCTCCACATCACTAATTATCAGGGAAATGCAAATTAAAACCACAATGAGATATCACCTCACACCAGTTAAGATGGCCAACATAGAAAAGACTAAGAACAACAAATGCTGGCGAGAATGCAGAGAAAGGGGCACCCTCCTACACTGCTGGTGGGAATGTAAACTAGTTTAACCATTGTGGAAAGCAATATGGAGGTTCCTCAAAAAACTAAAATAGAAATACCATTTGACCTAGGAATTCCACTCCTAGGAATGTACCCAAGGAAAACAACTTCTCAGATTCAAAAAGACATGTGCACCCCTATGTTTATCACAGCACTATTTACAATAGCCAAGAAATGGAAGCAACTTAAGTGTCCATCAGTAGATGAATGGATAAAGAAGAGGTGGTACATATACACAATGGAATACTATATAGCCATAGAAAGAAACAAATCCTACCATTTGCAATAACCTGGATGAAGCTAGAGGGTATTATGCTCAGTGAAATAATTCAGGCAGAGAAATACAAATACCAAATGATTTCCCTCATTTGTAGAGTATAACAATGAAGCAAAACTGAAGGAACAAAATTGAAGCAGACTCACAGACTCATAGACCAGTGGTTACCAAAGGGGAGGGGTAGGGGAAGGCAGATGTAGAGGGAGGGGAAAGGGGATTGTGGGGTATCATGACTGGTGGATATGGTCTGTGTGGGGTCATGGGGAAAACAGTGTAGCTCAGAGAAGACAAATAGGGACTCTGTGGCATCTTACTATGCTGATGGACAGTGACTGCAATGGGGTATGGTGATGGACTTGGTAATAAGGATGAATGTAATAACCACATTTTTTTTCTTGTGAAACCTTTGTAAGAGTGTATATCAATGATACCTTAATAAAAAAAAAAGAAGAAAATGTTTGAAAGGCAGTATAGGGGCACACATATTCCTATGGCCTTAGGATAGGGAAGGAGTTTCTGAAAAGGTAACGTAAAATACAAATGATAAAAGATTGATAAATTTGAGTACATTCACATTATATTTTTACTAAGAAAAAGACTGTAGAAACTCAAAAGTCATATCACAAACTGTGACAAACTGCAGTATGTAAAACTTTCAAGGGATTAATTTATACAATATATAAAGAACTCCTAGGTTTCATTAAGAACGAGACAACTGGGGTGGAGCTAAGATGGCGGAGTGAGTAGGACAGTGGGAATCTCCTCCCAAAAACATATATATTTTTGAAAATACAACAAATACAACTAATCCTAAAAGAGAGACCAGAAGACACAGGACAACAGCCAGACTACATCCACATGTGCGAGAGCCCAGCGCCTGGTGAAAGGGGTAAGATACAAGCCCCGGCCCGGCGGGACCCGAGCAACCCTCACCCCAGCTCCCAGTGGGAGGAGAAGAGTCGGAGCGGGGACGGAGAGGGAGCCCAGGACTGCTAAACACCCAGCCCTAGCCATCCGCACCAGAGCGCAGACACAGTGCATGCTTGGAGGGCTGGAAACTAGGGAAACAGAGCAGCAAGACCTCTGAGCAGGTCCCGAAGCTGATGCCCCTGTGACAAAGAAAAACGAGTGCTTTTTGAAAGTCTTAAAGTGAAAGGGACGCAACAGCTGGATGGAAACAACCCAGGTCACAGTACAGCAGCTGGAAACTCCAGGGAAACCCGGGTGCACTAACCCCCTGGGCAACAGCTCTGAGACCCCTCACGGAGGTAAACAGCCAAACAGCTCCCCGTCCATTACCCCTCCGGGGCGCGGCCATAGCAGAGAAGCAGCCTGAGCCTGCCCACGCCCTCAGCAAGGGAGCTTCCTCCATACTGGCCGGGCAAGACACAAAGACCCAGTCTATGCGCAATTGCCCAACACAAGCCACTAGGGGTGGCAGTTGTCCCAGTAAAGAAAGGCCAGTAGCAAGTGGAAAGTTTGGCTCTCCCAGCTGACAGTCAATAGGACCTATCAACATGAAAAGGCAAAAAAATTTGATCCAGACAAGACTAACACAGACAGCTTCGGTATCTGCTACATCTTCCCCTGAGAAGGAACCTGGGGAGATAGATTTAACCAGTCTTCCTGAAAAAGAATTCAAAACAAAAGTCATAACCATGCTGATGGACTTTCAGAGAAATATGCAAGAACTAAGGAAGGAGAATACAGAAATAAAACAAGCTCTGGAAGGACTTCAAAACAGAATGGACGAGATGCAAGAGACCATTAATGGACTAGAAAACAGAGAACAGGAATGCAGAGAAGCTGATGCAGAGAGAGATAAAAGGATCTCCAGGAATGAAACAATTCTAAGAGAGCTGAGTGACCAATTGAAATGGAACAATATCCGCATTATAGGGGTACCAGAAGAAGAAGAAGAGAGAAAAACGGATAGAAAGTGTCTTTGAAGAAATAATTGCAGAAAACTTCCCCAAACTAGGGGAAGAAATGGCCTCTCAGACCACAGAGGTACACAGAACTCCCATGACAAGGGATCCATGGAGGGCAAGACCAAGACACATAATAATTAAAATGGCAAAGATCAAAGACAAGGACAAAGTGTTAAAGGCAGCCAGAGAGAATAAAAAGGTCACCTACAAAGGAAAACCCACCAGGCTATCATCAGACTTCTCAACAGAAAACTTACAGGCTGGAAGAGAATGGCATGATATACTTAATGCAATGAAACAGAAGGGCCTCGAACCAAGAATATTGTATCCAGCACGATTATCATTTAAATATGAAGGGGGATTAAACAATTCCCAGACAAGCAAAAGTTGAGGGAATTTGCCTCGCACAAACCACCTCTACAGGGCATCTTACAGGGACTGCTCTAGATGGGAACACTCCTAAAAAGAGCACAGAACAAAACACCAAACATATGAAGAGTGGAGGAGGAGGAATAAGAAGGGAGAGAAATAAAGAATCATCAGACTGTGTTTATAATAGCTCAACAAGCGAGTTAAGTTAGACAGTAAGATAGTAAAGAAGCTAACCCTGAACCTTTGGTAACCACAAACTTAAAGCCTGCAATGGCAATAAGTACATACCTTTCAATAATCACCCTAAATGTAAATGGACTGAATGCACCAATCAAAAGACACAGAGTAATAGAATGGATAAAAAAGCAAGATCCATCCATATGCTGCTTACAAGAGACTCACCTCAAACCCAAAGACACGCACAGACTTAAAGTCAAGGGATGGAAAAAGATATTTCATGCAAACAACAGAGAAAAAAGGTGTTGCAATACTAGTATCAGACAAAACAGACTTTAAAATAAAGAAAGTAACAAAAGATAAAGAAGGACATTACATAACGATAAAGGGCTCAGTCCAACAAGAGGATATAACCATTATAAATATATATGCACCCAATACAGGAGCACCAACATATCTGAAACAAATACTAACAGAACTAAAGGAGGAAATAGAATGCAATGCATTGATTTGGGGAGACTTCAACACACCACTCACTCCAAAGGACAGATCCACCAGACAGAAAATAAGTAAGGACACAGAGGCACTGAACAACACAGTAGAACAGATGGTCCTAATAGACATCTACAGAACTCTACATCCAAAAGCAACAGGATATACATTCTTCTCAAGTGCACATGGAACATTCTCCAGAATAGACCACATACTAGATCACAAAAAGAGCCTCAGTAAATTCCAAAAGATTGAAATCCTACCAACCAACTTTTCAGACCACAAAGGCATAAAACTAGAGATAAACTGGACAAAGAAAGTAAAAAGGCTAACAAACACATGGAGGCTTAACAACACGCTCCTAAATAATCAATGGATCAATGACCAAATTAAAATGAAGGTCCAGAAATATATGGAAACAAATGACAACAACAACACAAAGCCCCAACTACTGTGGGATACAGCAAAAGCAGTCTTAAGAGGAAAGTATATAGCAATCCAGGCATATTTAAAGAAGGAAGAACAATCCCAAATGAATGGTCTAATGTCACAATTATCGAAATTGGAAAAAGAAGAACAAATGAGGCCTAAGGTCAGCAGACGGAGGGACATAATAAAGATCAGAGAAGAAATAAATAAAATTGAGAAGAATGAAACAATAGAAAAAATCAATGAAACCAAGAGCTGGTTCTTCGAGAAAATAAACAAAATAGATAAGCCTCTAGCCAGACTTATTAAGAGAAAAAAAGAGTCAACACAAATCAACAGAATCAGAAACGAGAAAGGAAAAATCACGACGGACCCCCACAGAAATATAAAGAATTATTAGAGAATACTATGAAAACCTATATGCTAACAAGCTGGGAAACCTAGGAGAAATGGACAACTTCCTAGAAAAATACAGCCTTCCAAGACTGACCCAGAAAGAAACAGAAAATCTAAACAGACCAATTACCAACAATGAAATTGAAATGGTAATCAAAAAACTACCAAAGAACAAAACCCCCAGGCCAGATGGATTTACCTCGGAATTTTATCAGACATACAGGGAAGACATAATACCCATTCTCCTTAAAGTTTTCCAAAAAATAGAAGAGGAGGGGGTACTCCCAAATTCTTTCTATGAAGCCAACATCACTCTAATACCAAAACCAGGCAAAGACCCCACCAAAAAAGAAAACTACAGACCAATATCCCTGATGAACGTAGATGCAAAAATACTCAACAAAATATTAGCTAACTGAATTCAAAAATAACATCAAGAGGATCGTACACCATGACCAAGTGGGATTCATCCCAGGGATGCAAGGATGGTACAACATTCGAAAATCCATCAACATCATCCACCATATCAGCAAAAAGAAGGACAAAAACCACATGATCATCTCCATAGATGCTGAAAAAGCATTTGACAAAATTCCACATCCATTCATGATAAAAACTCTCAGCAAAATGGGAATACAGGGCAAGTACCTCAACATGATAAAGGCCATATATCATAAACCCACAGCCAACATTATACTGAATAGTGAAAAGCTGAAAGCTTTTCCTCTGAGATCGGGAACTAGACAGGGATGCCTACTCTCCCCACTGTTATTTAACATATTACTGGAGGTCCTAGCCACAGCAATCAGACAAAAAAAAGAAATACAAGGAATCCAGATTGGTAAAGAAGAAGTTTAACTGTCACTATTTGCAGACGACATGATATTATACATAAGAAACCCTAAAGACTCCACCCCAAAACTACTAGAACTGATATCGGAATACAGCAAAGTTGCAGAATACAAAATTAACACACAGAAATCTGTAGCTTTCCTATACTCTAACAATGAACCAATAGAAAGAGAAATCAGGGAAACAATTCCATTCACAATTGCGTCAAAAAGAATAAAATACCTAGGAATAAACCTAACCAAAGAAGTGAAAGACCTATACTCTGAAAAATATAAGACACTCTTAAGAGAAATTAAAGGGGACACTAACAGATGGAAACTCATCCAATGCTCGTGGCTAGGAAGAATTAATATAGTCAAAATGGCCATCCTGCCCAAAGCAATATACAGATTTGATGCAATCCCTATGAAACTACCAGCAACATTCTTCAATGAACTGGAAACAAATAATTCAAAAATTCATATGGAAACACCAAGGACCCCGAATAGCCAAAGCAATCCTGAGGAAGAAGAATAAAGTAGGGGGGATCTCACTCCCCAACTTCAAGCTCTACTATAAAGCCATAGTAATCAAGACAATTTGGTACTGGCACAAGAACAGAGCGACAGACCAGTGGAACAGACTAGAGACTCCAGACATTAACCCAAACATATATTGTCAGTTAATATTTGATAAAGGAGCCATGGACATACAATGGTGAAATGACAGTCTCTTCTATAGATGGTGCTGGCAAAACTGGACAGCTACATGTTGGAGAATGAAACTGGACCACTGTCTAACCCCATATACAAAAGTAAATTCAAAATGGATCAAAGACCTGAATGTAAGTCATGAACCATTAAACTCTTGGAAGAAAACATAGGCAAAAACCTCTTAGACATAAACATGAGTGACCTCTTCTTGAACATATCTCCCCAGGCAAGGAAAACAACAGCAGAAATGAACAAGTGGGACTATATTAAGCTGAAAAGCTTCTGTACAGCAAAAGACACCATCAATAGAACAAAAAGGTACCCTACAGTATGGGAGAATATATTTGTAAATGACAGATCCGATAAAGGCTTGACGTCCAAAATATATAAAGAGCTCACATGCCTCAACAAACAAAAAACAAATAATCCAGTTAAAAAATGGGCAGAGGAACTGAACAGTTCTCAAAAAAAGAAATTCAGATGGCCAACAGACACATGAAAAGATGCTCCACATCGCTAATCATCAGAGAAATGCAAATTAAAACTACAATGAGGTATCACCTTACACCAATAAGGGTGGCTACCATCCAAAAGACAAAGAACAACAAATGTTGGCGAGGCTGTGGAGAAAGGGAACCCTCCTACACTGCTGGTGGGAATGTAAATTAGTTCAACCATTGTGGAAAGCAGTATGGAGGTTCCTCAAAATGCTCAAAACAGACTTACCATTTGACCCAGGAGTTCCACTCCTAGGAATTTACCCTAAGAATGCAGCAATTAAGTATGAGAAAGACCAATGCACCCCTATGTTTATCGCAGTGCTATTTACAATAGCCAAGAATTGGAAGCAACCTAAATGTCTATCGGTAGATGAATGGATAAAGGAGATGTGGTACATATGCACAATGGAATATTACTCTGCCATAAGAAGAGGGCAAATCCTACCATTTGCAGCAACATGGATGGAGCTGGAGGGTATTATGCTCAGTGAAAGAAGCCAACCGGAGAAAGAAAAATACCAAATGATTTCGCTCATCTGTGGAATATAAGAACAAAGGAAAAACTGAAGAAACAAAACAGCAGCGGAATCACAGAACCCAAGAATGGACTAACAGTTACCAAAGGGAAAGGTACTGGGGAGGGTGAGTGGGTAGGGAGGGATAAGGAGGGGGGAAGAAGAAGGGGGGTATTAAGATTAGCATGCATAATGGGTGGGTGGGAGGAAGGGGAGGGCTGTACAACACAGAGAAGATAAGTAGTGATTCTTCAACATTTTGCTATGCTGATGGACAGTGACTGTAAAGGGGTTTATAGGGGGACCTGGTATAGGGGAGAGCCTCGTAAACATAATATTCTTCATGTAAGTGTAGATTAATGATAAAAAAAAAAAAGAAAGAAAGAAAGAAAAGGGGGATTACTCCCTGATAGGGTAAAACTAACTGTAAATCGACAATTAATGCATGCTTTTAGATATCCTTACATTTTTCTGATAATATTCCTTTCTCTTAAAAAAAAAAAAAAGAAAAAAGCAGTTCCTGTGTGGTGACCTCCAATGAGTTCTACACAACTGTATAAAGGGCATATCAAAGTGTGGCCAAAGGGTCTGTTTGCGTTTATACAGAGGATCAAAGCCTAATTTGGCTACCCAGAAAATGAACTAAGATACAATATGACGAAGAACTTCCAACATCGGCACTCTCTGGAAGAGTCATACCAGAAGATGATCATCAAAAAACCTCAACAAAGATCCAGGCGCTGCTACAGTTGTAGCTGCATTCATCCCACTGGTTCCTGGACTTGCCATGGGAATGAAGAAGAAGATATCTAAGCTGGCCTGTGCATACAGTAAAACAACAAATTTGAATGGATCTATACTGTTGGAACTCAACCAAGAATTAGGAGAAGTGCAAGTTGTAGCGCTCCAAAATCTTACAACTACAGACCAGCTACTGTTAAAAGAACATATGGGATGTGAACAGTTCCCAGGAATGGGTTGTTTTAATTTGTCTGAAATCTCTCAGACTGTTCAAGTTCAGTTGGACAATATCCATCATATCATAGATAAATTTTCATAAATTCCTAGGATGCCTACCTGGTTTTCTTGGTTTCACTGGAGATGGCTCGTACTTATAGGGCTGCTTTGGTTATGTAACTGTATTCCTATTATGTTAATGTGTGTGCACAATTTAAGTAGTAGTTTAAAACCTATACATGCTTATGTTACTCTACAAGAAGATATGTCAAAGAAATAGTCAATCTTCCCATGTTTTCTTCCGCCTGCTACTTCTATAGCTTTTCTTCTTCTTTCCTTATTACAACCCTTAAATAGAATTCGTGCCTCATATCGAATTTACTGAGTATCCTAATTCCTCCAAGTGGTAAAGATTCCTCAAGACAAATGCTGGGCATAGAAGCCACAGGGCGTAAATCTGCAAAGAAGTAAAAAGCTAACCTTTTCAAACAATATTGCTTCTCTCTCACTTACCAACTATACAGTTCCCTGTATGGCCCCAGAAGATGACTGGTTAGCCAGAGATGGGTAAGATTCCTCAAGGAAGGAACTACCTAAGACAGGCGCAGTTGCAGGGGGCCATCGGGTGAGAAATTGGGGATCAACAGAGTTGAGGCTTAGAACCTCACCCCCCCGTGTTTTGAGAGAAACCTCCTGCATCCGTGGATGTTTTGTTGCCCTTGTCTAGCTTGGATTAACACTTAGTCTACAGGCACACACCTGATCATCTACATTTGCTCTCTTACAACACTAAACTATGTTTTCTACCTTTATCTTGCATCTACCTACCACTTCAGCATTTTATTAAAAATAATAATAATAATAATAAGGGAGAAATGTGGGATTCACATATAAATCAAGTATAAAAATCAAACGAATATTCATATTTGACCTGATTGTTCATAGTTCATAATGCGTGATCAAAACCGAAAGTTTCTGTGATGACTGCCCTTGTACTGTTCACCATGTAAGAACTTATTCACTATGTAAGAATTTGTTCACCAGGTAAGAACTTGTTCGTTATGCTTCAGAAGATTGGAGAGTGATGAGAATTAGGCTTTGGGTGAATTAATGATTGTGCATTGAGCATTGAGTCCCCTATACAGAATTTTATTGTTGTTAACAACCATTTGATCAATAAATATGAGAGATGCCCTCTCAAAAAAAAAAAAAAAAGAACGAGATAACCATCAACAGAATAATGGGCAAAGAGATGAAAGATAATTTCACAGAAAAAACTGAGTTATACAATTAACATATAAAAAGATGCCTACCTTTATTCAAGAAAATGCCAGTGAAGACCACAAGGAGATACCATTTTACATCCAACAGATTCGCAAAGTTTGACTAAAGTCTGACAGTACCAGTTGTTGTTAAGGATGTTGGCTGTGGAGACTCTCTTTCATTGGGTATCTGTGTGAACTGCAAAACCATTCGACTTCTTTTAGTAAAGCTGCGTGTGTGCCAGCATCTCCACTCCCAGGTGTACTTCGGGGACTCTTGCTTATGCACCAGGCAATAGATGCAAGAGAAGCAGCATTGTTCTCAGTAGCACAAAAGTGGAGTCATAAACAGATGTCATCAATAGTAGAAAGGAAACATAAATCATGGTGCACATTCATACATTTGGATTCTATATCGCAAGATCGGTCATGTGACTGTAGCTACATCTTTCATTGTGGATGGATTTCAATAACAAAGCTAACATTTAAAAAATCACACATAGAATAGTATAAATGTGATTTTTGTATCAAAGTCAGAAGTGGTTTACCTAAAAAATATTGTATGAGGGTACTTAACACATTTGGTAGAACTATCAGCAAGGGAATGATTTAACACAAAATTCAGGTATTTCTTGCACTGGGTGGTGAATACAGAGGTGTTTTGTTATTTTTTTAAATTGACTTACCTTTTCATGTTTGTGTGAGGGGTTTTATAATTGAAAAATCAGCCAACCGCCTAATCACATTATTTAACATAACTCCTTTGTTTCTGTTCTAGTTTTGATATCTATAGCCTTACCTTAACAGTGGGCATTTAACAATCAGCAAATTACAGTTTTATAAAATTTAATTACTTCTGTAAGACTTTTAGTCAGTGATAATTTTTTGTATGTCATTGTCATTTTAAGGTAGAAATTTATTTTCTAATTGTCATTGTCATTTTAAATTAGAAATTTATTTACCTTATGTGTATTCAATTTTCATTTGAATTTTGAAATATCAGATGTAAATACTACTTCGATGGGTGTTTTTGCTGCTGAAAATAGCCCTAAACAAATGTTAAAAGTGAATACTAAGTAATTCAGCCTTGATAATTTTTATTTTTCCTGGCAGCTAGCATTGGATATGTGGAGGAAATTGATGGTTGAACCACTTCAGACCATTCTTATCCGAATGCTGCTCCGAGAAATCAAAAAGTGAGCACTGACATTATCTTCTTGAGTCCATTCTAATTTGCTGTTTGAAATGGTTTAAAATAGTGTGCAAGTTGTAAGGTTGTTGACTGGAGTAGGCCTTGTTTTACTTTCACAAGGCTTAGTTTCCATCCTAATGTCAAATTAAAAAATTTATTTTTGGGACAGGTCTTTGGTCTTTACTCTAATGTGCTTAGTAAACAAGTATGTCCCTGAAGCAATTGCCTCGTTCTGTAATTCTGGAACTTCTTGATCTTCCAGGCAGTGCTGAGTTGTTTGAACCTATCCCCTCAGTTCAAATCTGTATGAGGATAACCTGTTCAGGAAAACAGATCCTTCCTGTTAGTTACCTCTTAGCCAGTGTTAAACCAGTAACTTGCCACTATTGTGAGGTAAATTCATGGGAAAATGATTTCCCATTCTACTCATGGTCCAGAGTACTTGGCTCTTTAGCTGACTGCTGTGTGAACTGAGTTTGGGGCAAAGAGAGTTTTTCTGTGGAGTCCAGAATAGAACATCCTTGGGTCAGCTCTGGCTGGGGAAATCAAAAGGCACTGAAAGGCAGTCACACAGATGTGTGTATAATAAATTGCAGGTTACTGGATCCACTGTTACAGGAATTATTTACTGGGGAATTGCAGTGTGAAATTACTTTCTTTAAGAAAACCCACATGTGGAGTTCTTATGTGAAAGAAAAAAATCATTGTTCTTATGGGACTCCTAATAGGAAATAAAGGGTTAAAAAACAGACCCAAAAAACAAGCCACGTAAGGACATGAAAGAATATTTTAGAACCTTAATGATAATGTAAAATAGAAGGTAGATGGTAGCATTTAATGACTTGATTTTCAAAAGTTGTTACTCACCCTTTAAATGATTCCATGTTTTCCAGAGATAGCAAGATGGAGAAAAAAGGCAATAGTGAAGCAGTAAGGTGGAACAATTTTTTCCCCTCCTCTTTTCTCTTCTAAACTGTGATGAACTAAAAGAGTACTCCCAACAAGACTGATATGTTCTAATATAATTTCTTTGCTAAGGAATACTTTTTTCTTGACTTGAAATTAAGTTACTTTACATTAAAAATATATTGAAAATATTGTTATAATTTTCTGAATGTACTTTTGAAAAATATCTCTTTTGTCCCAACCAAGCAAATTTTTCTTACATGTGACTGCTAGCTTGTTAAAAATGAATTTGATGAATAATTAAAGAAAACCTAACTGTGTAAGAATATAATACAACTACAGGATATTAATTCTGGAAAAGACAGATTTTCTGGTCAGATATTAGGCCAACTTGTATTAGTTTTGTTGTTAGAATCAGTTTCCATTAGTGTTGTTTGGCATGCTTTACGAATACCTCATTTTTTTGTGTGTCTACACTATTGGATAGGTGTTTTCCTGCATTTTACAGCTAAGGAAATTAAGACTTAATTAATAAAAAATAAGTATGGGAACTGTGTGCCAAGGAGTGTTCTAAAAGCTTTATCCCTTACATTATCCATTTTAATCTTCACAATCCTAGGAGGTTGATACTATTACCATTATAATTTTACAAAGAAATCAAGGGTGGTGCTCTAAGACAGGTAATTTGACTCCAGCCCCATCTTCAGTTCCAGGATTTACATCTATTATGACTATCTTTTTAATCCATAGAATAGTTCTTCGACTTGTACAATAGTTTAGCTTAGTGGTGAATGCATTTTGTTTTATAATGCTTTGTGTATTCTAGTGTTTTCACATGTATTTCTTTATTTGATATTACAGAGGCAGGGCAAGTTTTATTATTAAGTAAGTAAATTGAACTTCAGCAAAGAAAAATGACTTATTGAACTTGATAGAGCTAAAGGAAAAGGACTCCATGCCTTTCAGCTTCCAGTTTGGGTCTTCCTCTGTGTTGCTTTAACATCTGTTTACCCACTGTAATTTGAGATAATATGGCCAGATATCATATAATATGGCCAGATATCATAACTTTGATTATATGATGAGTTCCGGTGGCAGGTTCTCCCCATTTGTAAACTTATCTGATCCTTATAACAGAATGTGATGGGGAATGTTATCACACGCTCATTTTGCAACTGAGGAAAATGAGGCTTGAGAGGGTTGTCGACTTACTTGTGTCACATAACAGTACATGGCAGAATGAGAGTTAGAACTTAGGTCATTATGGTCCTTAAGTCTGTGGTGTTGCCTATAGGTTATGTATTCTTTTTTTTTTTTTTTTTTTTTTTTTAAATATATTTTTTATTGAAGGGTATTTGACACACAGTATTACATTACATGAGTTTCAAGTGTACAACACAGTGGTAGAACATTTATATACATAATTCTAGGTTCCAGCTATCACCCTACCAGGCTGTTACAATATCTTGACTATATTCCTTATGCTATACATTACATCCCGGTTACTAATTTATTTTACAATTGGAAGTCTGTCCTTTTTTTTTTTTTTTTTTTGTGAGGGCATCTCTCATATTTATTGATCAAATGGTTGTTAACGACAATAAAATTCTGTATAGGGGAGTTAATGCTCAATGCACAATCATTAATCCACCCCAAGCCTAATTTTTGTCAGTCTCCAATCTTCTGAGGCATAACAAACAAGTTTTTACATGTAGAACAAATTCTTACATAATGAATAAGTTACATAGTGAACAGTACAAGGGCAGTCATCACAGAAACTTTCGGTTTTGCTCATGCATTATGAACTCTAAACAGTCAGTTCAAATATGAATACTCATTTGGTTTTTATACTTGATTTATATGTGGATACCACATTTCTCTCTTTATTATTATTATTTTTAATAAAATGCTGAAGTGGTAGGTAGATGCAAGATAAAGGTAGAAAACATAGTTTAGTGTTGTAAGAGAGCACATGTAGATGATCAGGTGTGTGCCTGTAGACTATGTGTTAATCCAAGCTAGACCAGGGCAATAAAACATCCACGTATGCAGAAGATTTCTCTCAGAACGGGGGGGTGAGGTTCTAAGCCTCACCTCTGTTGATCCCCAATTTCTCACCTGATGGCCCCCCTGCGACTGTGCCTGTCTTAGGTTGTTCCTCCCTTGAGGAATCTTACCCGTCTCTGGCTAACCAGTCATCTTCCGGGGCCATACAGGGAAATGTGAAGTTGGTAAGTGAGAGAGAAGCCTTATTGTTTGAAAAAGTTAGCTTTTTACTTCTTTGCATATTTATGCCCTGTGGCTTCTATGCCCAGCATTTGTCTTGAGGTATCTTTACCACTTGGAAGAATTATGATACTCGGTAAATTTGATATGAGGCACGAATTCTATTTAAGGGTTGTAATTAGGAAGGAAGAAGAAAAGCTATAGAAGTAGCAGGTGGCAGAAAACATGGGAAGATTGATTATTTCTTTGATATATCTTCTTGTAGAGTAACTTCAGCATGTATAGGTTTTAAGCTACTACTTAAATTGCACACACACATTAACATAATAGGAGTATAGTTACAAAACCAAAGCATATCTGTAATTACCAGCCATCTGCAGTGAAACCAAGAAAACCAGTTAGGCACCTTAGGCATTTGTGAAAACTTATCTATGATATGGTGGATATTGTCCAACTGAACTTGAACAGTCTGAGAGAAATCAGACAAATTAAAACAACCCATTCCTGGGGACTGTTCACATGCCATATGTTCTTTTAACAGTAAATAGTTTGTAGTTGTAAGACTTTGGAGCGCTACAATTTGCACTTCTCCAAATTCTTGGTTGAGTTCCAACAGTATAGATCCAGTCTAATTTTGTTGTTTTACTATATGCACAGGCCAGCTTAGATATCTCCTTCCTCATTCCCATGGCAAGTCCAGGAACTGGTGGGATGAGTACATCTACAGCTGTAGCAGTGCATGGATCTTTGTTGGGGTTTTTTGATGATCATCTTCTGGCATGAGTCTTCCAGAGAGTGCAGATGTTGGAAGTTCTTTTTCATATCGTATCTTAGTTCATTTTCGGGGTAGCCCAATTAGGCTTCGATCCTCTGTATAAACACAAACAGACCCTTTGCCTACACTTTTATATGCCCTTTATACCCTTGTGTAGAACTCGTTGGAGGTTACCACACAGGAACTGCCCTTTTTTTTTTTTTTTTTTTTTGCTATCACTAATCTACACTTACATGACGAATATTATGTTTACTAGGCTCTCCCCTATACCAGGTCTCCCCTATAAACCCCTTTACAGTCACTGTCCATCAGCATAGCAAAATGTTGTAGAATCACTACTTGCCTTCTCTGTGTTGTACAGCCCTCCCTTTTCTCCTACCCCCCCATGCATGTTAATCTTAATACCCCCCTACTTCTCCCCCCCTTATCCCTCCCTACCCACCCATCCTCCCCAGTCCCTTTCCCTTTGGTACCTGTTAGTCCATTCTTGAGTTCTGTGATTCTGCTGCTGTTTTGTTCCTTCAGTTTTTCCTTTGTTCTTATATTCCACAGATAAGAGAAATCATTTGGTATTTCTCTTTCTCCGCTTGGCTTGTTTCACTGAGCATAATACCCTCCAGCTCCATCCATGTTGCTGCAAATGATTGGATTTGCCCTTTTCTTATGGCTGAGTAGTATTCCATTGTGTATATGTACCACATCTTCTTTATCCATTCATCTATTGATGGACATTTAGGTTGCTTCCAATTCTTGGCTATTGTAAATAGTGCTGCAATAAACATAGGGGTGCATCTGTCTTTCTCAAACTTGATTGCTGCGTTCTTAGGGTAAATTCCTAGGAGTGAAATTCCTGGGTCAAATGGTAAGTCTGTTTTGAGCATTTTGATGTACCTCCATACTGCTTTCCACAATGGTTGAACTAACTTACATTCCCACCAGCAGTGTAGGAGGGTTCCCCTTTCTCCACAGCCTCGCCAACATTTGTTGTTGTTTGTCTTTTGGATGGCAGCCATCCTTACTGGTGTGAGGTGATACCTCATTGTAGTTTTAATTTGCATTTCTCTGATAATTAGCGATGTGGAGCATCTTTTCATGTGTCTGTTGGCCATCTGTATTTCTTTTTTGGAGAACTGTCTGTTCAGTTCCTCTGCCCATTTTTTAATTGGGTTATTTGTTTTTTGTTTGTTGATGCGTGAGAGCTCCTTATATATTCTGGACGTCAAGCCTTTATCGGATGTGTCATTTTCAAATACATTCTCACATACTGTAGGGATCCTTCTTGTTCTATTGATGGTGTCTTTTGCTGTACAGAAGCTTTTCAGCTTAATATAGTCCCACTTACTCATTTTTGCTGTTGTTTTCCTTGCCCGGGGAGATATGTTCAAGAAGAGGTCACTCATGTTTATGTCTAAGAGGTTTTTGCCTATGTTTTCCTCCAAGAGTTTAATGGTTTCATGGCTTACATTCAGGTCTTTGATCCATTTTGAGTTTACTTTTGTATATGGGGTTAGACAATGGTCCAGTTTCATTCTCTTACATGTAGCTGTCCAGTTTTGCCAGCACCACCTGTTGAAGAGACTGTCATTTCGCCATTGTATGTCCATGGCTCCTTTATCAAATATTAATTGACCATATATGTCTGGGTTAATGTCTGGATTCTCTAGTCTGTTCCATTGGTCTGTGGCTCTGCTCTTGTGCCAGTACCAAATTGTCTTGATTACTATGGCTTTATAGTAGAGCTTGAAGTTGGGGAGTGAGATCCCCCCTACTTTATTCTTCTTTCTCAGGATTGCTTTGGCTATTCAGGGTCTTTGGTGTTTCCATATGAATTTTTGAATTATTTGTTCCAGTTCATTGAAGAATGTTGCTGGTAGTTTCATAGGGATTGCATCAAATCTGTATATTGCTTTGGGCAACATGGCCATTTTGACGATATTAATTCTTCCTAGCCACGAGCATGGGATGAGTTTCCATCTGTTAGTGTCCCCTTTAATTTCTCTTAAGAGTGACTTGTAGTTTTCAGAGTATAAGTCTTTCACTTCTTTGGTTAGGTTTATTCCTAGGTATTTTGTTTTTTTTGATGCAATTGTGAATGGAGTTGTTTTCCTGATTTCTCTTTCTGTTGGTTCATTGTTAGTATATAGGAAAGCCACAGATTTCTGTGTGTTGATTTTGTATCCTGCAATTTTGCTGTATTCCGATATCAGTTCTAGTAGTTTTGGGGTGGAGTCTTTAGGGTTTTTTATGTACAGTATCATGTCATCTGCAAATAGTGACAGTTTAACTTCTTCTTTACCAATCTGGATTCCTTGTATTTCTTTATTTTGTCTGATTGCCGTGGCTAGGACCTCCAGTACTATGTTAAATAACAGTGGAGAGAGTGGGCATCCCTGTCTAGTTCCCGATCTCAGAGGAAATGCTTTCAGCTTCTCACTGTTCAATATAATGTTGGCTGTGGGTTTATCATAGATGGCCTTTATTATGTTGAGGTACTTGCCCTCTATTCCCATTTTGCTGAGAGTTTTAACATGAATGGATGTTGAACTTTGTCAAATGCTTTTTCAGGATCTATGGGGATGATCATGTGGTTTTTGTCTTTCTTTTTGTTGATGTGGTGGATGATGTTGATTGACTTTCGAATGTTGTACCATCGTTGCATCCCTGGAATGAATCCCACTTGGTCATGGTGTATGATCCTTTTGATGTATTTTTGAATTCGGTTTGCTAATATTTTGTTGAGTATTTTTGCATCTACGTTCATCAGGGATATTGGTCTGTAGTTTTCTTTTTTGGTGGTGTCTTTGCCTGGTTTTGGTATTAGGGTGATGTTAGCTTCATAGAATGAGTTTGGGAGTATACCCTCCTCCTCTATTTTTTGGAAAACTTTAAAGAGAATGGGTATTATGTCTTCCCTGTATGTCTGATAAAATTCCGAGGTAAATCCATCTGGCCCGGGGGTTTTGTTCTTTGGTAGTTTTTTGATTACCTCTTCAATTTCGTTGCTGGTAATTGGTCTGTTTAGATTTTCTGTTTCTTCCTGGGTCAATCTTGGAAGGTTATATTTTTCTAGGAAGTTGTCCATTTCTCCTAGGTTTCCCAGCTTGTTAGCATATAGGTTTTCATAGTATTCTCCAATAATTCTTTGCATTTCCGTGGGGTCCGTCGTGATTTTTCCTTTCTCGTTTCTGATACTGTTGATTTGTGTTGACTCTCTTTTCTTCTTAATAAGTCTGGCTAGAGGCTTATCTATTTTGTTTATTTTCTCGAAGAACCAGCTCTTGGTTTCATTGATTTTTGCTTTGTTTTATTCTTCTCAATTTTATTTATTTCTTCTCTGATCTTTATTATGTCCCTCCTTCTGCTGACCTTAGGCCTCATCTGTTCTTCTTTTTCCAATTTCGATAATTGTGACATTAGACCATTCATTTGGGATTGCTCTTCCTTTTTTAAATATGCTTGGATTGCTATATACTTTCCTCTTAAAACTGCTTTTGCTGTGTCCCACAGAAGTTGGGGCTTAGTGTTGTTGTTGTCATTTGTTTCCATATATTGCTGGATCTCCATTTTGATTTGGTCATTGATCCATTGATTATTTAGGAGCGTGTTGTTAAGCCTTCATGTGTTTGTGAGCCTCTTTGCTTTCTTTGTACAGTTTATTTCTAGTTTTATGCCTTTGTGGTCTGAAAAGTTGGTTGGTAGGATTTCAATCTTTTGGAATTTTCTGAGGCTCTTTTTGTGTCCTAGAATGTGGTCTATTCTGGAGAATGTTCCATGTGCACTTGAGAAGAATGTATATCCCGCTGCTTTTGGATGTAGAGTTCTATAGATGTCTATTAGGTCCATCTGCTCTACTGTGTTGTTCAGTGCTTCCGTGTCCTTACTTATTTTCTGCCCGGTGGATCTATCCCTTGGGATGAGTGGTGTGTTGAAGTCTCCTAGAATGAATGCATTGCAGTCTATATCCCCCTTTAGTTCTGTTAGTATTTGTTTTACATATGCTGGTCCTCCTGTGTTGGGTGCATATATATTTAGAATGGTTATATCCTCTTGTTTGACTGAGCCCTTTATCATTATGTAGTGTCCTTCTTTATCTCTTGTTACTTTCTTTGTTTTGAAGTCTATTTTGTCTGTTATTAGTACTGCAACCCCTGCTTTCTTCTCACTGTTGTTTGCTTGAAATATGTTTTTCCATCCCTTGACTTTTAGTCTGTACATGTCTTTGGGTTTGAGGTGAGTTTCTTGTAAGCAGCATATAGATGGGTCTTGCTTTTTTATCCATTCTGTTACTCTGTGTCTTTTGATTGGTGCATTCAGTCCATTAACATTTAGGGTGACTATTGAAAGATATGTACTTATTGCCATTGCAGGCTTTAAATTCGTGGTTACCAAAGGTTCAAGGTTAGCCTCTTTAGTATCTTACTGCCTAACTTAGCTCGCTTATTGAGCTGTTATATACACTGTCTGGAGATTCTTTTCTTCTCTCCCTTCTTGTTCCTCCTCCTCGATTCTTCATATGTTGGGTCTTTTGTGCTGTGCTCCTTCTAGGAGTGCTCCCATCTAGAGCAGTCCCTGTAAGATGTTCTGTAGAGGTGGTTTGTGGAAAGCAAATTCCCTCAGCTTTTGTTTGTCTGGGAATTGTTTAATCCCACCGTCATATTTGAATGATAGTCGTGCTGGATACAGTATCCTTGGTTCAAGGCCCTTCTGTTTCATTGTATTAAATATATCATGCCATTCTCTTCTGGCCTGTAGGGTTTCTGTTGAGAAATCTGACGTTAGCCTGATGGGTTTCCCTTTATAGGTGACCTTTTTCTCTCTAGCTGCCTTTAACACTCTTTCCTCGTCCTTGATCTTTGCCATTTTAATTGTTATGTGTCTTGGTGTTGCCCTTCTTGGATCCTTTCTGTTGGGGGTTCTGTGTATTTCCGTGGTCTGTTCGATTACTTCCTCCCCCAGTGTGGGGAAGTTTTCAGCAATTATCTCTTCTAAGATACTTTCCATCTCTTTTCCTCTCTTTTCTTCTTCTGGGACCCCTATAATACGGATATTGGCCACACAGTTCTCTTAATATTGTTTCATTCCTGGAGATCCTTTTGTCTCTCTCTATGTCAGCTTCTATGCGTTCCTGTTCTCTGATTTCAATTCCATCAATGGCCTCTTGCATTCTATCCATTCTGCTTATAAACCCTTCCAGAGTTTGTTTCATTTCTGCGATCTCCTTTCTGGCATCTGTGATCTCTTTCCGGACTTCATCCCATTTTTCTTGCGTATTTCTCTGCATCTCTGTCAGCATGTTTATGATTCTTATTTTGAATTCTTTGTCAGGAAGACTGGTTAGGTCTGTCTCCTTCTCTGGTGTTGTCTCTGTGATCTTTGTCTGCCTGTAGCTTTGCCTTTTCATGGTGATAGGAATAGTCTGCAGAACTGGGACGAGTGACGGCTGGAAGGACTTCCTTTCTTGTTGGTTTGTGGCCCTCCTCTCCTGGGAGAACAGCGACCTCTAGTGGCTTGTGCTGGGCAGCTGCGCACAGACAGGGTTTCTGCTTCCTGCCCGGCTGCTATGGAGTTAATCTCCGCTGTTCCTGTGGGCGTGGCCTGGCTCGGGCAGCTACTCTAAAATGGTGGAGTCGCGTTGGAGCAGGAGCTGTTGGGAGGCTATTTATCTCCGTAAGGGGCCTCCCTGCTCCCTGCAGCCCAGGGGTTAGGGTGCCCAGAGATCCCGGATTCCCTACCTCTGGATTAAGTGACCCGCCCTGCCCCTTTAAGACTTCCAAAAAGCACCCGCCAAAACAAAACAACGACCACAAAAAAAAACAAGAAAAAAAAATTTTTTTAATTAAAAAAAAAAAAATTTTTTTTTAATTAAAAAAAAAAAAAGGTGGTCGTTCGTTTTTCTTTATTCTCCGGTGCCAGCCTCAGGCCTCTGCTCACCGGTCTTTCTGCCCTGTTTCCCTAGTATTGGGGTCCCTGTCCCTTTAAGACTTCCAAAAAGCGCTCGCCAAAACAAAGCAGCAAAAAAGCAAAAAAAAAAAATGGTCGCGTGCTTTTCTTATGTCCTCTGTCGCCCAGCCTCCAGTGCCTGCTCACTGTTCTTGCTGCCCTGTTTTCCCAGTATCGAGGGCCCTGCACTCTGGCCCGGATGGCTGGGGCTGGGTGTTCGGCAGCCCTGGGCTCCGTCTCCCTCCCGCTCTGCCTGCTCTTCTCCCGCCGGGAGCTGGGGGGAGGGGCGCTCGGCTCCCGCGGGGCCGGGGCTTGTATCTCACCCCCTTCGCGAGGCGCTGGGTTCTCTCAGGTGCGGATGTGGTCTGGATATTGTCCTGTGTCCTCTGGTCTTTATTCTAGGAAGGGTTGTCTTTGTTATATTTTCATAGATATATGTTGTTTTGGGAGGAGATTTCCGCTGCTCTACTCACGCCGCCATCTTCCGCCCCTCTCAGGTTATGTATTCTTAAAAATATTTTGCTCAAGTTGCATCTTATTGCCATTGCTGCTACAGAGAAATGCTTTATTTTGTGTACCTACAGCTTCTTTGTGGGAAGAGGTCCACCCAACTTACAGAATAAAATATTTTCAGATCTAGTGGTGCATATTGCAGATTTGATTTCTGTTCAGTTTATTCATAATTTCCTTTCCACACATTCATCTCTTGGTTCCTAGATTTCTCTACAAGCGTCTAATACGCATTATTATATACTAGTGGTTTCCCAAACCTGGCCACTGAAAACCAAGCTTACACAGGGAATAAAGTAATATATGCTGATTGTAGGAAATCAAAAATGTGTAGAATGTTGAGAAGAGAGAAGTAAAAGACCTTGCACTTTTCCCATCGTACCTTCAGTTCTGTTATTTAAAGGAAACCACTATTAATGATTCTCTATGCACTTAAGATTGTATATATGCACATATATGTATATGTGTGTATATAACTACATACCTACATATATTTAATATTACACACATATGTACATACATTTGCGGAGTTTCTTGAAAGGTAGATATTTGGGTCCTGACTCATATCTCCTTAATCATGCTCTAGGGAGAGTAGGAACCTTTATTTTTACAAAGGTCCCAGATGTTTGTACATCTAGTCTGGATCACCATTTGTGAAGTACTATTCTACACTAAGTGATTTTCCCTCCATTTATTCAGTAAAGCTTTTATTGGCACAAAGATTGTATATATGCACATATATACAGACTATGACTAATGAATGACATAGACTAATGAATGAAACAGAAAAGAAACCTGATGTGGAAGCACAGTTGGAGGAAACCTTGATATTTAAGAGAGGTATGGTGTTACAACAGTGGGGAAGTTAGGAAGAGTTAAAAAATAAATGGAGCTAAGGGAGAAGGATTAAAGATGGCGGTGTGAGAGGTGAGACAAGGGCTTCCTCCTAAAACTGCATATAATACGAAAATATAATTAATACAACTAACCCCGAGAGAGCAACAGGAAAGAGTACTGCACCAGACTGCACACACCTGGAGAAAAGAGCAGACCTCACTGAACAGGGTAACGTACCAAAGCGGTGGCCTGGTGGGACCTGAGCCCCTCCCCCACCCCAGCTCACTGGCGCGAGGAAGAGAAACTGAGCAGAGAGGGAGTGGAAGCCTGGGACTGCTGAAGACCTAGCTCCAGAGATCTGCTCTGGGAGCACAAACCTACATTTCATGGTGCTTTCATGAGACTTGCATGACTACCGGGTTGGAAAGTTAATACAGGCAGAGTCCCTGGGGAGACTGTGATTCTGGCTGTTTGTGGAAAGCAGGGATCCATATCCTGCTGCTCTGGAACAAAAGTTTACACCTGTGTGGTCAGCCCACTGGTTCAGGCAGTGGAGGCATGCATAGCAGCCCGGAAGCAGGACTCTTTTCTACCCCAGACACCAATACCACTCCCTGCGACCCCCGACATTGCTTCAGAGGCTGAGCAACTCCAGAGAGTAGAGCTTCTGGACACTAGAGGGCGCCATATACAAACATGAAATGCCAAAGGAACCTTGTCCAGAGTAAAATCATTAATACAACTCCTGAGAAAGATATAAATGACATGAACCTCGTGACTCTTCCTGAAAGGGAGTTCAAAATATAAATCATTAACATGCTAATGGAGGTACGAAAAGATATCCAAGAACTCAGGAATGAATTCCGGTCAGAGATCCAATTGTTGAAGAATGCAATGGAGGGTATTAAAAGCAGGTTGGATACAGTGGAGGAGATGATAAATGAAATAGAAATCAGCGAAGAGGAATACAAAGAAGCTGAGGCACAGAGAGAAAAAAGGATCTCCAGAAATGAAACAATATTGAGAGAACTGTGTGACCAATCCAAACGGAACAATATTCGCATTATAGGCATACCAGAAGAAGAAGAGAGAGAAAGGGATAGAAAGTGTCTTTGAGGAGGTAATTGCTGAAAATTTCCCCAATCTGGGGAATGAGATAGTCTCTCAGGCCACAGAGGTGCACAGATCTCCCAACACAAGGGACCCAAGGAGGACAACACCAAGACATAGTAATTAAAATGGCAAAGATCAATGATAAGGACAGACTTAAAAGCAGCAAGAGAGAGAAATAAGATCACATACAAAGGAAAGCCCATCAGGCTAACATCAGACATCTCAGCAGAAACCTTACATACCAGAAGGGAGTGGCATGATGTATTTAATGCAATGAAGCAGAAGGGCCTGGAACCAAGATTACTTTATCTGGCAAGATTATCATTTAAATTTGAAGGAGGGATTAAACGATTTCCAGATAAGCAAAAGCTGAGAGAATTTACCTGCCATAAACCATTTCTTCAGTCTCTATTTTGGAGGGACTGCTATAGATGGAAGTGTTCCTAAGGTTTAATAGCTGTCAACGGAGGTAATAAAACCATAGTAAAGAAAGTAGAACAGCTAATTACTAAGCAAATGCAAAATTAAATTAACTATCCCCAGAGTCAATCAAGGGATAGACAAACAGTACAGAATATGAAACCTAATATATAAAGAATGGAGGAGGAAGAAAAAGGAGGAGAAAAATAAAAGAACCTTTAGATCATGTTTGTAATAGATTAAGTGAGTTAAGTTAGACTCTTAGATAGTAAGGAAGTTAACCTTGAACCTTTGGTAACCACAAATCTAAAGTCTGCGATGGCAATAAGTACATACCTATCGATAATCACCCTAAATGTAAATGGACTGAATGCACCAATAAAAAGACATAGAGCCACTGAATGGATAAAAAAACAAGACCCATCTATATGCTGCCTACAAGAGACTCACTTTAAACCCAAAGACGCACACACACTAAAAGTGCAGGGATGGAAAAACATATTTCATGCGACTAATAGAGAGAAAAAATCAGGAGTTGCAGTACTTGTATCCAACAAAATAGACTTCAAAACAAAGAAAGTCACAAGAGACAAAGAACAACATTACATAATGATAAACGGGTCAATCTAACAAGAAGATATAACCGTTATAAATATCTATGCTCCCAACACAGGAGCACCTACATGTGTGAAACAAATACTAACTGACTGAAAGAGGAAAAGAATGTTATGCGTTCATTCTAGGAGACTTCAACACTCCACTCACTCTGAAGGACAGACCAACCAGACAGAAAATAAGTAAGGAAACAGAGGCACTGAACAACACATTAGAACAGATGGACCTAACAGACATCTATGGAACTCTACGCCCAAACGTAGCAGAATACACATTCTTCTCAAGTGCACATGAAACATTTTCAAAAATAGATCATATATTAGGCCACAAAAAGAGCCTCAGTAAATTCAAAAAGATTGAAATTGTACCAACCAATTTCTCAGACCATAAAGGTATGAAATAGAAATAAATTATACAAAGAAAATGAAAAATCCAACAAACGTATTGAGGCTTCACAACATGCTCCTAAATAACCAATGGATCAATGACCAAGTAAAAACAGAGATCAAGCAATATGTGGAGACAAATGACAACAACAGTTCAACACCACAAAATCTGTGGTACGCAGCCAAGGCCGTGGTAAGAGGAAAGTATATTGCAATACAGGCCTCCCTCAGGAAAGAAGAACAATCCCATATAAGCAGTCTAAACTCACAATGAAACTAGAAGAAGAAGAACAAATGAGGCCCAAAGTCAGTAGAAGGAGGGACAGAATCAAGATTAGAGCAGAAATAAATAAAATTGAGAAGAATAAAACAATAGAAAGAATCAAGAGCTGGTTCTTCAAGAAAATAAACAAAATAGATAAACCCCTAGCCAGACTTATCAAGAAAAAAAGAGAGTCGACACACACAAACAGAATCAGAAATGAGAAAGGAAAAGTCACCACGGACACCACAGAAATATGAAGAATTATTAGAGAATACTGTGAAAAATTATATGCTAACAAACTGGATAATCTAGAAGAAATGGACAACTTTGTAGAAGAATAGAACCTTCTAAGGCTGACCAGGGAAGAAAGAGAAAATCTGAACAGACCAATTACCAGGAACGAAATTGAACTGGTAATCAAAAAACAACCTAAGAACAAATTCCCTGGACCAGATGGCTTCACTGCTGAATCTGATTAAATATTTAGTGAAGACATAATATCCATCCTCCTAAAAGTTTTCCAAAGAGTAGAAGAAGAGGGAATACTTCCAAACTCATTCTATGAAGCCAGCATCACTCTAATGTCAAAACCAGGCAAAGACACCACATAAAAAGAAAACTACAGACCAATATCCCTGATGAACATAGATGCAAAAATACTCAATAAAATATTAGCAAACCGAATTAAAAAATACATCCAAAAGATCATGCATCATGATCAAGTAGGTTTTATTCCAGGGATGCAAGGATGGTACAACATTCGAAAATCCATCAACATCATCTGCTACGTCAACAAAAAGAAGGACAAAAACCACATGATCATCTCCATAGATGCTGAAAAAGCATTTGACAAAATTCAACATCCATTCATGATAAAAACTCTCAACAAAATGGGTATAGATGGCAAGTACCTGAACATAATAAAGGCATATATGACAAACCCACAGCCAACATCATACTTAACAGCGAGAAGCTGAAAGCTTTCCTTTAAGATCGGGAACTAGACAAGGATGCCCACTCTTCCCCCTTCTGTTCAACATAGTACTGGCGGTCCTAGCCACGGCAATCAGATAACATAAAGAAATAAAAGACATCCAGATTGGCAAGGAAGAAGTCAAACTGTCCCTGTTTGCAGATGACATGATATTGTACATAAAAAAAACCCTAAAGAATCCACCCCTAAACTACTAGATCTAATATCTGAATTCAGCAAAGTTGCAGGATACAAAATTAATACACAGAAATCTGTGGCATTCCTATACACTAACAGTGAACTAACAGAGAGAGAAATCAGGAAAACAGTTGCATTCACAATGGCATCAAAAATAATAAAATACCTAGGAATAAACCTAACAAGGAAGTGAAAGACCTATACCCTGAAAACTACAAGACACTGTTAAAAGAAATTAAAGAAGATACCAATAAATGGAAACACATCCTGTGTTCATGGGTAGGAAGAATTAATATTGTCAAAATGGCCATCCTGCCTAAAGCAATCTGTAGATTCAATGCAATCCCTATCGAAATACCAACAGCATTCTTCAACGAACTAGAGAAAATCATCCTAAAATTCATGTGGAACCACCAAAGACTCCGAATAGCCAAAGGAATTCTGAGAAGGAATAATAAAGTAGGGGGCATTATGCTCCCCAACTTCAAGCTCTACTACAAAGCCACAGTAATCAAGACAATTTGGTACTGGCACAAGAACAGACCCATACACCAATGGAACAGACTAGAGAGCCCTGACACAAACCCAACCATATGTGGTCAATTAATATATCATAAAGGAGCCATGGACATACAATGGGGAAATGACAGCCTCTTCAATGGCTGGTGGTGTTGGCACAACTGGTCAGCTACATACAAGAGAATGAAACTGGGTTATTGTTTAACCCCATACACAAAAGTAAACTTGAAATGGATCAAAGACCTGAATGTAAATCATGAAACCATAAAACTCTTAGAAGACAACATAGGCAAACATCTCCTGAATATAAGCATGAGTAACTTCCTGAATACATCTCCTCGAGCAAGGGAAACAAAAGCAAAAATGAACTCATGGGACTACATCAAACTAAAAAGTTTCTGTACGGCAAAGGACACCATCAACAGAACAAAAAGGCATCCTACAGTATGGGAGAATATATTTGTAAATGTCATGTTTGACAAGGGGTTAACATCCAAAGTATATAAAGAACTTATACACCTCAACACCTAAAAAGCAAATAACCCGATTAACAAATGGACAGAGGATATGAAGAGGCAGTTCTCCAAAGAAGAAATTCAGATGGACAACAGACACATGAAAAGATGCTCATCATCACTAATCATCAGGGAAATGCAAATTAAAACCACAATGAGATATCACCTCGCACCAGTAAGGATGGCCAGCATCGAAAAGACTAGGAACAACAAATGCTGGCATGGATGTGGAGAAAGGGGTTCCCTCCTACTCTTCTGGTGGGAATGTAAGCTAATTCAACCATTGTGGAAAGCAATATGGAGGTTCCTCAGAAAACTAAAAATAGAAATACCATTTGACCCGGGAATCCCACTCCTAGGAATTTACCCAAAGAATACAACTTCTCAGATTCAAAAAGACATATGCACCCCTATGTTTATTGCAGCACTTTTTACAGTAGCCAAGAAATGGAAGCAACCTAAGTGTCCGTCAGTAGATGAATGGATAAAGAAGAGGTGGGTACATATACACGATGGAATACTATTCAGCAGTAAGAAAGAAACAGATTCTACCATTTGCAACCACATGCATGGAGCTGGAGGACATTATGCTCAGTGAAATAAGGCAGGTGGAGAAAGACAAATGCTAAATGATTTCCCTCATTTGTGGAGTATAACAATGAAGCAGAACTGAAGGAAGGAAATGGCAGCAGATTCGGAGACTCCAAGAATGAACTATTGTTTACCAAAGGGGAGGGGTGTGGGAAGGCGAGTGGGGAGGGAGGGAAAAGGGGATTGAGGGGTATTATGTTTAGTACACATGGTGTGGGGATCACACGGAGAACAGTGTAGCACAGAGAAGGCACATAGTGTATCTGTGGCATCTTGCTGCACTGATGGACAGTGACTGCATTGGGGTATGGGTAGGGACTTGATAATAAGAGTAAATGTAGTAACCACATTGTTTTTCATGTGAAACCTTCATAAGAGTGTATGTCAATCATACCTTAATAAAAATAAGTAAAAACAAATGAAGGCAGAATAAAAACATTTCTAGATTAAAAATAAATAAATAAATAAATAAATAAATGGAGTTATGAAGTCACTATTTTTTCCATAAGTCACTTAACTCTTACCTTTGTTTATGATGTTCACATGCAAACAGAAAGAGAATGCTTAAGTCAAGAGTGCAAACAGAAAAGGATTGCTGTTGGGTTGTAATTTCAGAATAAATAAAACTTTTCCAGTTCAATGAAAATTTAAGTGTGAAGATTTATTTCAGGTTACAATTTGCCAAATGATTCTCTTGCAGACAGAGAAGTCCACCAAGTAAATGCTAAGAGAGCAATTCTGATCTTGGGAATCCATAAACCTTCCATAAAGTATGCAAAGTTTTATGTACATATGCATATCAAGTACCACTTATTTATTAAGTACAGTGGCTTTCATCCTTTTTGGGGGGATCTTTAAATTCTTTAGGAAGATGTTGAAAGCTGTGGAACCTGTCCATGTCATGTCTCTTTTCTGTTTCATTCATTAGTTTGTCTGTCTTTGTGCCTGTATCTCACTGTGTTTATTATTGTAGCTTACTGTATCTTGATATACAGTATGATAAGCTTGTCCTTCATAGAAGCCAAAAGTGTTCTTGTTGTGCTTTGGCCCTTTACTCTTTCATATACATGTTATAATCATCTTTTTATATTTTATTTTATTTTATTGGTTATTTTTTTGTTGTATCATTGATATACAATCTTATATTGGTTTCAAATATATAACACAGTGGTTCAACAGTTATGCGTATTATTAAATCCTTATCCCCACTAATGCAGTTGCTGTCTGTCAACATAAGAAGATGTTAGAGAATCAATGGCTGTATTCTCCATGCTGTACTACTGTCCTTGTGACCAGCTTACATTATAGTTGAAAATTTTTGTGCCCCTTTATCCCCTTTTATAATCATTTTTAAAGGTGATTTTATGAGCTACCTTTAAAAAATTTAATGGGTTTAATTTGAATTGAATCTGTATGTAGTTTGGAGAGAATTTACATCTTTGTTGTTTTAAGTCTTCTTATCCATGAATATAGTATGTCTATTTATTATGCCTTCCTTATTATCTTATTATCTCCTAATAAGTTCTTATAAATCTGTTTGTAAAGGTTCTGATTTCTTTTTGTTAGATTTATTTCAAGATACTTGGTATTCTCTGATAATATTAGTGAAAGTTTGCTTATATAATTATTCATTGTTTTCTGCTAGTGTATAGAAATTCAGCTGACTTTTATGCAAATTTTATATCCCATTACTTTGTTAAATTGTCATTTCTAACAATTTGTGCATATTTTTGTTTTCCATGTAAGGTATCAATTTGTAAATAATGATCGTTTTGTTCCTCCTTTTACATGTGTGCACATGTGTGTGTGTGCCTCACTGGCTAGGACTTTCAAAGCAGTGTTGAAGAGAAGTGATGGATAATAAGCGTCTTTGTCTCATTCTTGATTTTAAAGGTTACATGTATGAAGTTTCCTCATTTAAGATGATGTTTCTTCTAGTTTTATAGTAGATACTCTTTTTAAGAATAATGAAGTTAATTTGAATTGCTATTGAATTTTATAAAATGACTTTTCTATTTCTGTTGAGTGATCCTTATGGTTTTTTAATTATTTTAATCTGTTAAAGTGGTGAATTACAATTATGGATTTTCTAATACTAAGCTAGCCTTGTATAACTGGAATAAAATCCAAGTTGTTTGTTGTCTGTTGTAGTTTTTACACATTGTTGCATTCGGTTGACTAATATTTTATTTAGAATTTTGCATCAACATTTATGAGTTGACTGAGCCTGTAATTATTTGTTCTCATGCTGTCTTTGTTTGATATCAGGGTCATCCTTACAGGATGAATTAGGGCATATTCCCTGTTTCCTTTGAATAGAAGAGTTCGTATAAAATTGGGATCATCCATTTCTTGAGTGTCTAGTAAAACTCATTGCAAAACCATCTGGATCTAGAGTTTTTTAGGATTTTTGTAGAAAATATTTTTAACACTGCTGTAGTTTTTCAGTAGTCTTAAGATTAGTCAAACTTGTAGTTCTTAAGTCAGTTGTGAGTTATTTTTTGAAAATTTCTGGAAAGTTGCTGTTGGCAGTATTCTCTTTAAAAAAACTTTTTATTTGACATAGTTTTAGATTTCCAGAAGAGTTGGAAAGCTAGTACAGTATGGAAGTTGAGACAGATTTTCTAATGTGAGACCATACCTTTCTATTGCAGTAAGTAGAATTCCTAATACTTAAAAATTGTCTTCTATGTGGTAATCTCAGTTAAAGGAAATAAAGACATTAATAATTTACTTAGCATATTGTAGAGCTGTGTTAGGCTCCATTAATATTTTTTCTTTTTTATTGAAGTATCATTGATATATAATCTTATATTGGTTTCAAATATACAACACAGTGGTTCAACAGTTACCCATATTATTAAATCCTCACCCTTACTTGTGCGGTTACTATCTGTCAACATAGGAAGATATTACAGAATCATTGACTATATTGTCTATGCTGCACTTCCATCCCTGTGATCAACTTATATTATGATTGAGAATTTTTGTGCCCCTTTTTCCCCTTACCCACCCCACCCCCATGGTAACCACTAATCACTTCACAGTGTCTGTGAGTCAACTGCTGTTTTGTTCATTCTATTTTGCTTTGTTCTTTTATTTTTTATTAAAGTATCATTAATATACAAGCTTATGTTGGTTTCATATGTACATCAGTGGTTCAGCAGTCCCTGTGATCAACTTATATAGTGATTGCAAATTATTGTGCCCTTTTATCTCCCTCTCTGTCCCTCACATCCATGCCCTCCCCTTCCCCTTGGTAACCATTAGTCACTTATCAGTGTTGTGACTCTAATGCTATTTTGTTCCTTCAGTTTTGCATTGTTTTTATATTCCACAAATAAGTGAAATCATATAGTATTTGTCTTTCTCTACCTGGCTTGTTTCACTGAGCATAACACCCTCTAGATCCATCCATGTTGTTGCAAATGGCAGGATTTCTTTTCTTTTTATGGCTAAATAATATTCCATTGTCTATATGTACTACATCTTCTTTCTCCATTCGTATATCAATGAACATTTAGGTTATTTCCAGATCTTGGTTATTGTAAATAATGCTGCAGTAAACATAGGTATGTATATATCTTTTCAGATTAGTGATTTTGTTTTCTTTGGGTAAATTACCAGATGTAGAATTGATAGATCATATGGTATTTGTAATTTTAGTTTTTTGAAGAACCTCCATACTGCTTTCCACAGCAGTTGTACCAATTTACAATTCTACCAACAGGGTAGGAGGGTTTTCTCTTCTCCACATCCTTGCCAGCACTTGTTATTTCTTGTCTTTTGGATAGTGGCCATTCTAACTGGTGTGAGGTGATATCTCATTGTAGTTTTGATTTGCATTTCCCTGATGATTAGTGATGTGGAGCATCTTTTCATGTGCCTGTTGGTCATTTGTATTTCTTCTTTGGAGAAATGTCTGTTCAGGTCCTCTACCCATTTATTAATTGGCTTACTTGTTTTTTTGGAGTGTTGAGACATATGAATGAGTTCTTTATATATTTTGGATGTTAACCCCTTATCAGAGGAGTCATTTACAAATATATTCTCCCATACTGTAGGTTGCCTTTTTGTTCTGTTGATGGTGTTTTCTGCTATGCAGAAGCTTTTTAGTTCGATATAGTCCCACTTGTTCATTTTTTATTTTGTTTCCCTTGCCTGAGGAGATGTGCCCAGGAAAAAATTGCTCATGCTTGTATTCAAGAGATTTTTGCCTATGTTTTTTCCTAAGAGTTTTATGGTTTCATGTCTTACATTCAGTTCTTTGATCCATTGGAGTTTCCTTTTATGTATGGGGTTAGACAATAATCCAGTTTCATTCACTTCATGTAGCTGTCCAGTTTTTCCAATACCAGTTGTTGAAGAGGCTGTCTTTTCCCCATTGTATGTTCTTGTATATTGTATATTAATTGTATATTATATTGTATATTAATTGACCATATATGCATGGATTTATATCTGAGCTCTCTATTCTGTTCTATTGATCTATAGGCTCCATTAATCATTTTTAAAAACACTTAAGAATAACTGTAAGAATTAATAGTTCAGTAACTGCCCATTTTTCCTACTTCAAGTAATGACATTTGTTTTTTAAAGAGAGCAATTAGGAGTAAGAAATAAAACCAAATTAAAATTAATTGAAAATAAATAGTTTTTCAAACACCAGAGTTGAATAATTTGTTCCTCAGGGGATATTTTTACACTTCTGTGACTTGGCTGCCAACTGTTTTTCATTTGATACCAAAAGGATTTTGTCCCCAAAGTAAATCAAGTTACCAAAAAAGTGTTAACAGGACCTATACTGCATTGCTGTTCTTAAGATGAAATGAGATGCTTATATAAAGTATTTACCACAGTGCCTGAGGCATAGTAAGACACAGTAATGGTAATGTTCAATACGATTAGCTATGTCCAATTAGCTATGTCCAAGTGAAAACTTTCCATAATAATTCCCTAAAGTAGTCCTATTTGTGTAGGTGTTCTTTAAACAGGTTCTAATGTAAAGCTTGTGGTAAGCCAGTGTAACTAACCCTTTGATACTTGCTAATGGATGTGATTAACTTTTTTATCTATTATTTTTCAAATCTGTAGTATATGGTAGGATCAAGGTTTATGTTTTTGTTATTTTACCTTTGGGGATTATACTATTCTACTTCCCAGGACTGACTACAGACTCTTGACAACAGTATACAAAGATGTATTCAGAAGAAGAATTCTCAGCCTTCAAGATTTGATTCTTTCTTGATTTCCTAGGTCTAGGTTGCTGGCCCCACCTCTTTTTCAATTTTAAGCAAACCTCTCTGAATCATTTGTATGAATAGCACAGAGTGGAAATCGGGGGATTTTAGTTCCCTTCACAGATTCTGTTGCCTATGTAAATAACTTCAGTGGATCCTTCACTGTACAATAGGGAAGGTTTGTTCAGCTCACTTTTGGAGGCCCCTTGCAGCTCTAAATTTCTGTTTTGTGACATATGGTTTTATATGAGGTCAAATTAGATTTAAATAAAGAACCAATAGCATAAATAGGATGCTAATAAAATATGATATCATACAGAAATATTCTGTGAGGAGAGACCGGTAACTTGCCTAGAGCCCTTCCTGGTGGATTGAAAGAGATGAGAGGAAGTGGGGAGAGCCTTTGCAGTGAAAAGACTTCAGAGCAGAGACTGGTAACATGCCAGCAATCCCTAACAGAATGGCTTTGTTCCTGCTTAGAGGGGTTTCGCTTAGTGCTAACATCATTTAATGTAGTCCGAGTGGTTATTTTTATAATGGCCAAGATTGCTACAAGAAGACATGTATCTTTCCTAATTCTTTTTTGTACTTAGTAGATTGTTTGCACTTAGTCAACATTTATTAGATTATGTTCCAGCAGCTGTTTATAGCTGTTTAGCCCTGTGATTCTTAAGCACTTGTCTTTAGCTAAAATGCTTCTATCACACAGGTGGATCTGATGCTAAGGAGATAATCCTACCTCAGTTATTTTTATAATTCTTGTTCTTTTTTTTAAACCAGAATAATGTACTTTCTTCCTCTTTTAGCAGCATAGTCTTAGACTCATCAGTAGATGAATTAACTTGGTTGATATCTTTAGAGAAAGTAGTTCTTCCTAATGTAACTTTGATTATGTGAGGAGTATTTTATACTGTCCTACCACCTACACCTCTAAGGGTTGTATAAAATCAGACATGGAATAATTGTTCCATTTTCTTGTTGTAAGAAAAATGTATGGATCATAAAGATTCCCCAACTCCCAAAGAAGATAAGTTGTTAGTCTTCTTTGAAATTTTCAGAAAATTGAGAGCCACCTCCAGCTTAAAGAAGTTATCTGTTAGGCTAATGGTAGATTTGTCTTTATGAGATCACCAACACTCTCCACTAAGTGAAAATTCTTAACAAGCATGAATGCTGAAATACTCAGTAAACTGTAATCAGGATCTCATGACTCTTGAAAAGAGCTGTAATTGAGTGGAGCAGGATCTCTGCAGGAAAGCCAAAAAGAAGGTCTGAAAGGACACAGACAGAAAAACAAGACAGCAACATAAAGTGATGTAAAGGGAGCAAAAGAGGAGCCTTAGTTTACAGAACCAGGCCTCATCTGCTTTTAAGGTACAAACTGGGACCAGACTTTCTGCTTAATCATATTCTTGTGAAGGTGGTACCTCTTGAGATACATGAACTCTGTAGGAATAATGCCAGTTTCATGTGTTTTGAAACACTGTTTCAGAGAAGTGTTATATTTGAAAGTAGAATGCAGTTTATAGAATTTTTTTGTTGAGAGAATCAGTTAAACAGCTGTTTAAATTTTTTTCACAGTATCATCAAATCTGTAAACACAGACTTCAGTTGATAATCCAAAAAGTAAAGATGTTCCTCCTATATAATATAGGAAAGAGAAAAGCAATGTAACCATATGTGTATATCTGCATATTTTTTGCAGTGTTTACTTCACTTGGAAAGATAAAAGTAATTGTATTCATATAATAACTTACCTGTCTTTTTTATTAATGTAATAGAATTGCCAACTGGGACTCTCAATGTTTTAACAACCTAAAATTGTTTATAATTTTAATAAATATTTAAGCAACAGGTTCCCCCTCCATCCTTTTTTTTTCCTTTGTAATTTATATGTTGATGAATCCTGACCATTTGATATTTTATACTTTCCATTATCTGGATTTTGCTGATCGTGTACATTAGGCACATTTAATTATGTTCCTTTGTCCTTAGTATTTCCTACACCTGGGCAGTCCAGGGGCTTACACAGACTCTAGGTGATTCCTCTGGCAAAATTATAGGCATTTTGTTCTTTCAGAATGTCTGACTTTTACAGTTTTTTTGATGTAAGCAGCCACTAATGCTAAATACTTTTTTTTAGTTTATTGAGTTTTATGAAGCTGTGTCACTTTAATTCTGTCATTTTGTTTTCATTTTCTTACCTGAAATAAATCTGATAAAGACGTGCTTTCCCTCATATGCTATTTGGCTACCTGATGTAAAGTTCACACAGGAAGGCAATAATAACAAATGCCCATTTCTTGCCTTTTCTTTATGTATCAAGATAATGAGTTGGTTTCCTGTCGTCCTCAGGAAGTGATTGATTAGTTCTTTCTTTTTTTTCAGTATATTATGAATTTATAGACTTAAATATATTTGACTCATTTCCATTCATTGTCATATTGTATTGAAGCTTGACTGTCTTTGGTTACTTGCTTTCTGAGCTGATCCTAGTAATCCTTGGTAGCTTTCTCACTATCTGAGATGTTAGGATGTTTCCTACTCATCTTGTACATTTCCTTCCCCGGGCATGGTGGTCAGCTACTCAGTGAGAAACTTAGTTGTAAATAAGCAAACGCTCCAAAAAATGCATTCTGAAAAACTGGGTGCTCCAGGTGCTTTCTTCAAGCCTCCTCTCCACAGAGGTAATCCCTCTTATCATTTGGTTGCCTGTCTTCCCAAACCTTTGCCTATGAATTTTTGTATCTACATGCAGAAATAAATATAATGTGGATATTGTTTTGTTTCCTTTTCTTTAAGTGATTTTTTTTTCCTTCTAACTTTAGAAATCATAAATGATACTTATACTTATTAACTTCTTACTTTAATTCAATTATGTATCTTGGTAATTTTTCTGTGTTAGTACATAAAGATCTCATTCTTTTTATACTGCCCCATAATACTTGGTGTGGCTCTGCCTCACTTTAGTAAACTGTCCTCCTTATGGTGTCTGTCAACCAGTTTCCCCATTAGTGTGCCTCCTGTTTCTGTCACGCACACATGCAGGTGTGTGTTTGGAGCCATAGAGTTGGTGCATTTAGAATTTTCCCTCTTTGCCATCTAAAGCGCCTGTTCTTCCACCAGCAGACTGTTTTTCTACCACTCAGCAGTGTCTTATATTATCACATCTTGCCAATCTGGGAGGGAACCATTTCCGTAATTTCCCAGTGACTTACTGAGGTGAGAATTGGGGGGCTTAGGAGGTGCTGTGAGACAAGAGCCCATAGCAGTCTTGCCCCTCCTCTTAGGGCACCACCTCTGCCCAAGCACCACACTTACTGAGCCAGTGGGAACACTTAGCTGCTGCTTGTTGCCAGGCTTCAGAGACTGGCTTGTTCTCCTGATGACCCAGCTGGTTTTGTCAGCCCATGTGCCATCCAGCTTCCAGTGTCTGCCACTTGTGGCCTGTCTCCCTCCACCATCTTCCTACCCTCTCCTGTAGCAGTGCTTTCTCTTGTGCATTGTGGTCAGTGGTTTTATTTCTCTACACTGTCCAGTCTTCATTTCCATCTTTTTCCAATTTCTGCAAGTCTAAGGGCTACTGCCAACAATGGAATATTAAAAGGTATCCTCCAGTCATTTCTTAAATTTAGAGTGGGAGCAAAAGGCTGCAGTTAGTTTGCTGGGACACTGTTCTCATTTTAAACATGGGGGTAAATGAAGGTTTCACTAAGAGATTAATTTGTCCATTGTCATATCCTGGTATCAGGACTTTTCAGAGTTACAGCCTAACTTTTGATGACCATTGCAAGCCTGGCCTGCTATCTGAGTTAAATGCTCAGTTAATTGGCTTTAAATGCCTTGCTTTTAAAATCACAACCAGTGCTTTTTTGGTCTCTTAGCTTTATTCTTCTCTTTAATATACTGAAAATGCTTCCATTTTGCTCCTACAATACTTAAAATACTAGCTAATGTTTATTGATTGTTTACTCATATGCCAGGCTACGTGCTTTCCTGGATTATGCTTAATCTTTATCACATCCTCACATCCATGAGGTATAGGTACTTTTATTATTATTCCCACTACAGAAGAAATCTCTGAGTACTAAGAGATTAAACATTGCTATCGGTGACATATTAATGAAGTCAAAACTCAAACCCAGGCAGTCTGACTCTAAAATTCTGGTCTTATGGGCTATGTTAAGCTATTCCTATTAGTCCCCATCATCCCAGCTGAGTGGTTTCATTGTCTTGGTAATGTCATCATGATTATCATAGGCATTTTCCATGCAGTCCTGATAAGGTCAAATAATAAGCCATATTTCTAAAAAATTTTTCATATCCCTTTCTCAGGATTTATCTCTTGGGACCACTGTTCTTAGCTGAGACCAGAGTTTTATCAGATGACCAATTTAATCAGTTTTCTTTAGCTGACTAGCTAGCTTAGTATCTTTTCATAGTTTATTTTCATTATCTGTCAGCCTAATAAAAATGTGTATTTATAATGATTTTGTGTAGTACTTTCTGTGCAGTGATAAAAATAAGTGGTCTTAAAAATTGAATCATTATGCCCAAGGGTTTCTGAATACAGATGTTATTCTTACAGGGAGGACAGCTTAGTTATTGAATACTAGGAATATCAATGTGTTTTCTAGTTAGTGCCTTACCTGATTCTAGCTTATCTGGGCCTTTTGGGATTAGAGAAAAATGGCAGGAGTGCTGAGAATAGCAGGAGTAGAAGTTTGCTGATGGTGAACAGGGATGGTAGGATTTGGTCATGAAAACAATTTTAGGTAACCTGATTTTCCAGTTATTTAGTTATTTTTCATCCTTGACTGAAATTCAAATATTCTTAGTACTCACTTAGTTATTTTTCATCCTTGACTGACTTTCACTTGGGCCTCGGCAAAGTTAAAAGGAAAGTGATGTGTTCCTAATAGCTAAGAAAGGTTAGATCATTATTTCGCCAGATTTAATTTGGGTTTAAGAGGCTACTAATGGCAGATGAGCAGAGGAAATGAGCTCCCTGGTATTATATGTACCTAATGGTTTTTATTAGTCCTATCAAAATGTAGACTTTGTATCTAAGATTCTGTGACTGACAGAATTACTGTAGCCATATTAATTCATGTACAAAAATTTTTCCCATAATATCCAGATAATTAAAGGAAGAATGAAAGAGGATTAAAGGGACATAGAGGTGGAGGTTGGGGGACACTAATAAATAAAGATAATTGCCTCAACACTTTTCTTAAGTTTAGAAAATCTTTGTATCCTACTCTAAAGAATAAGGAATGATGATAATACATTTTCTGTTGCTCTCTATAAAATAATTATTAATGTGAAGAAAAAAACATGTTAATCTTAATATGGAAGATTACCATGGAAGGTTAAGCTGTACATATGGTTTGATTTGAGCATTAGTGCTGGGGTCAGAAACTCCCAGCCTAGGTCAAACTGTTTTACTGTGCTTTAGGCAAATTTTTGTTTTCTGCTTCGTTTTCCTATTTCTGTAATTAGGCTAACATTCATCTACATTTCTTATGGTGATTAAGACTTGCATTACAGTACTGCCTTGACTAAATAGTAACTTACCAAATGTCACATGAATAATTGGAGATAATTTTAGCTCCCTTTGCAGTGTAAAGAAATATAGAAATACCCATCTCACTAAATGCCTAAATAGAGAAATACCCTTGTGTTTGAATGGAAAACAATTCATGGCTCTAGCAGGTCTCTCAGGGACAGAACAAGAGCTATTAGTCATTTTGGTGAGTGATACATTATATAGAGAGTGCTATAGGCCTACTTGTAATGGTTCAAAGACTGAATTTTCAGACCAAATCCTCTCATAAAAGAGTTTGTAGTGAGTGAAATTCAAATATTCTTTACCACCAGTCTTAACATCTCAAACTGATGGGCTCATTCATAGCTGCTCTAAAGAAGTATCTTAGTATCCATACAATGTCTTTACCTTCACAATCAAAGCTTTTATTTGTTGAAGTGATATCTAATGTATACATTATTATAAATATTAACTCATCTGTGATATGAAAAAATTATCTTTAAGCATCTAGTACTCAATGACTTTTAAAATGCTTTATAATCTGATAAGACCAATAGAATAAGCAGCCATATTTTGACATTCTTTGGTGTATTTCCATGGATAATTTATTTTCTCAAGAATATTTTGTTATATCTTGTTCCAGTGATCGTGGTGGAGAAGACCCAAACCAGAAAGTAATCCATGGGGTTATTAACTCCTTTGTTCATGTTGAACAGTATAAGAAAAAATTCCCCTTAAAGGTAAAAAGCCTCCTTTAAAAACAAATAATCAGACCTTTGATTTCTTAAATTACTTGTTCTAATTTTTTAATATGGTTTAATTGATTTATTTAGTTTTATCAAGAAATCTTTGAGTCTCCCTTTCTGACTGAAACAGGAGAATATTACAAACAAGAAGCTTCAAATTTATTACAGGAATCAAACTGCTCACAGTATATGGAAAAGGTAAGAAAGAAAACATGGTAAATACTTAATCTATTATATATCAGGGATGGTTTTATTTAAAATTAGTTCTCTTATTAGTGTATTTTCTTGGATGTAAAAAGGCTTTGTTTGATCTTTGCTCTGAGTTATAGTTAATGTACAACACCTATTGATAAATCATTGTTCTTGCTATAGCATTCTCAGTGAGAAAAAGTGCTCTTCCAGTTTTCGTCATGGTTGGTGCTTTTTGATCCATCCTGATTGCTTGATTAGCTTGTCTTTAAAAGTTAATGTATGTGCACATTCATGGCAAAATAATAAACTATGTTTTGTGCTTAGTAGATATGTTTAGGCAGTAGGATAAATATAGAAACTAGGTGTTTGGGTTATCCTTTTTCCTTTGAAATGGAAGGGAAAATAGAGTAATACTTGGATAGGTTACTCATGTTCAGTTTCTGGAAGGCTAAGAAAAATCTCCATTGGAAATTAATCATTAAACTAACACATACTGATTCCTGTATTTAAAATTCCAGGCATGTTTTCTCAGTAAAAGACTAGTCATGTTGTAATTTCAGTTATCATACAAGATATATTAAAAATTTTAAGGTTTTTCTTCTGTAGTGTTGGATTTGAAGCATTTTATTATGGGGTGATTTTTGTTAGTTTAGCCAAGAAATATAAAATACAAGCAGAATAGCAGTTGTATGTCCTCCGTAGTACATAGGTTAAGAAATATCAGTATTTACGGACACACTTTATATATTCTAAAAAACCCAGGTCTACAGGTTGAATTGTTTAACTCTCTTCCTGCTATTTCACTAGTTATCTCTGGGACCTTGATTGAGTAAGTCATCGAGGACATTTTTCTCCCATTTATTGAGTATGTTTACACTAAGTCAGTGGTTCTTAGCCTTTCTGCATCTTAGAAATTTTTTAAAGGTTCTAGATCCAGTCCTGAAAAGTGCACTGAGAATCAGTGATGCGTATGCTCCTCATTATATCTGGCTTTCAAAAAGGCCACTGGCAAAAATATTGTATGGTTCTACTTTGATAGGCCTTTTTACAGATTGTGAAGTTTCTAGAATAGGCAAATTCAAAGTAGAAGTTCCTGAGGCAGGGAAAATGGGGAGTTCCTGAGATTGATTACAGAGCCTTTGTTGGTGTAATGGAAAAGGTTTTGGAAATAAACAGTTGTACAACATTGTGAATGTAAATAATGCCACTGATTTGTATATTTAAAAATGGGTAAAATGGTAAATTTTAGGTTATATGTATTTTACCACAATTTAAAAAACATTAGTAATGCAATATAGCAAAGCCCATTGAATTGTATACTGTAAATGAGTGGATCATATGATATGTAAATTATATTTCAAACAGTTAAAAGGAGGGCCATTGGAAATTATGTTTGGAAAATAGAGTTTATAAAAGTAGTTCATTTAACTAGACAAATGTCACCTTCCTGCTTCCCTTTCTGTATCTTTCCTCTGGTTTGGCTTTGTCCCCCTTCTGCAGGTGGTTTTATAGCTGTTTGAAGCACTGAGTTAAGATACTCCAGCCTTATCTGCCTTTGTCTTGATATGTATCCCTGTGCCCTCGGCCTCCGTTATCATTGTTTTATTTTTTTCCTTTTCTCATGCTCCCTCATCCCCCTCAGACCCAAACTCTAATTCCTTTTGCATTTAGTTAATCTGTAAATAGATTAAAGTTCTTATAGTATACTATAAATGACTAGTATGCATAATCCTTTTAAGGACTATTTTTATTTTATAAAATCGGGTTGACCCAAATGACTTTCGTAGTTGATGCAGTATCTAGTGAACTCCATTGTTTTGGCCCTCTTGCCCACCTTTGGTTTCTATGATTTCATCCTGAACTTCTGGTTCAACAGGGAAATACAGTAGAAAGATAGGACCATGAGTCTCTCCTCAGTCTTGAGCCTCATTTCCAGCAAAGATATCAGAGGCAACCAGGAGTGATGTGTTACCTCCCCCTCAACATCACCTCTCCCAGCATAACTCCTTCTGCCCAGATGCACTCAGCAGTTCTTCACAAAGGCCTAAATGTACTAGTTCCCTGGGGCCAGTTAAGTTCAGAAACTCTAGTTACAAGGCCTTACATTGCAGAATATTTTCAGTCTAAACATTTGTGTGTGTATGCACTATGCTAGCATAATTTTCATTGCAAATATAGTTTTAAGGTAGAAATTGGCCAGATTTTCTGGCTATTATTTTTATTGGCTGGTTCTTGTTATTGTCAATCCATGTATTTTTTTGAACTCGGTGTTTTTTTATGTAGGATAAGCTTAAAGTAAAGGCCTTGATTGACATAGTTAACATGACTAAATATATTTGACTTTAAAAATTTTAATGAACTCTTTAATGTGATAGTTAACTGTCATTATTTTTTAGTTTGTTAGTTAAACATTCATAAACTAACCACCTGTTCTGGTTTTTAATAGTCTTTCCCCACTTTTCCCATTGCATGTTAGGTTGTCTATAAATTAAGACAAAATGCACACTTTACTTGTTCATAAGACTGTGGTGAAATGTAGGTGATAGCTAATAGTTTAAATGAAAATTTGAAATGATTTATGGAATAGGGATTTTAAGTGGTTATGTAATCCTTATTTATTACCTGGTCATATTTAATCAAACCATTAAAATTAGGCTACCTAAGTTATTTACTGATACTGCATACTTTTCCTTATAGTAGGTCATGATTGTTAAGAATATATTTCTAAAGGTTCTAGGTAGATTAAAAGATGAAGAAATTCGATGTCGAAAATACTTGCATCCAAGTTCATATACTAAAGTTATTCATGAATGTCAACAACGAATGGTAGCAGACCACTTACAGTTCTTACATGCAGAATGTCATAATATCATCCGACAAGAGAAAAAAAATGGTAAGTGATATGAAACATAAATGGGAATAGAAATGAAATCATAAGCCCACTTTTTATATCATCTTCAAGCGACCTTAGATTCAAGCCTATTTTAGTAATAGTCTCTAAAATTTTGATATGCCCTTTTACAGATTATTAATAATCTGTATAAAAGACTATTTTAGAAAAGTGTATTTTCAAAAATATTCTAAAGTCAGAAGAAAATCTGAGAAAATGTGTTTGCACATTTTTATATGTCACCAGGGCTAATTTCCTTAACACATTAAGAGTTTTTAATAAACAGGAAAAAAGGCAAAGAATATGAAAAGGAAATATAGATTTTAAATGTATGGAAACGCTCAATCTCATTCAAGATAGAAATACAAAATACATATACAGTGGGATGCTAGCAATAAGTAGTGAAAAAATGAAATTTTTTAGAAAAAGAGAAAATAGCACTAAGAATTTTCAAATAGCAGGGATTAAAACATAACAGGATATGTGCCAGACCTACATAGAAAACTAGACACTATTGAAAGCAACATTGATTTACACAGATCCAGGGTAATCTACTCAAAACTGAAGATAAATTCTTTTAGTTCTAAAAGCTGTACTCTTTGAACAGTCAAGACCACAATGGGAAGCCTTTGCAGAATAGCATGACTTATGCTAAAACCACAGTGTTTAAGACTGTGAGGCACTGGTGCAAGGATAGGCAAATAGACCAGGGGAACGAAACAGAGAGCCTGGAAATAACCCATCATGCATAGATCCTTGATTGAAGACCAGAATGACACTGCAGAGCAGTGGGTGAAAGTCTTTTTGACACTGAATGCTGATACTTATTTGGAGAAAAAGTGAAATAGTCCTCAGACACTATATACAAAATCAACTAGTTCATTTTAGGCATTTAAAGCAGTAACACTTTTAGTGTTAATAGAGGAGAATAACTTCATGACCTTGAGGTAGCTTGTGAAAGGTATTTTAAATAAGACACAAAAAGCCCTAACCACAAAGGAAAGATTGGTCAAGTGGCCTGCATTAAAATGAAAACCTTTGGATCAATAAAAGGCCTTTCAGACCCACTGGATCATCAAAAGAGCATCAAGAGACAGTCATAGGGTACTATATTTGCATTGTCTGAGAAAGGTTTATGTCCCAAATATAAAATGTCAAGAAATTTGAATAGGTACCACAGAGCAGAGGATATCCAAATGGCCAATAAACACATAAAAGGCACTCAACCTCATTAAAATAGGGGACTGCAAATTAAAACCATGCTAAGATATCAATACTTGCATTTTGATATGAAATGTAAAAGACTGAAAATAATAAATATTGGGAAGTGTGTAGAATAGGATCTTGTGATACACTGGTAATGAGAGTATTAATTGATGCAACCATTTTGGAAAACTGACATTGACATTAAAACCAAATATATGCATTCTTATGATCCAGTCATTCCTCTCTCAGATATACTACCTGCCTGCCCCCCCCTCCAAATGCATGCACATGTACAAAAAGACATGAACAAGAATGTTTGTAGCAGCATTATTTGTAATAGGTCCAAACTGGAAACAACTCAGTTGTCTAATAACAGTAGAATGGATAAAGTACTTCATACAATGAACTGTTATAGAGGACTGAAAATGAACAGATTATAGCTAATAGAAAATATAGATGAACCTAATAAACATATTGAACAAAAGAAACCAAACATGAAAGACTTGTATGATTCCATTTTTACAAAGCCAAACAGATGAAACTAATCTGTGGTTTAGTAGGACAGCAATCACTTTGCAGAAGAGCAAGAGGACGGTGATTGGGAAGAGGTGTGGAGGGACTGCTGGGTGTAGGGCATGTGCTTGCTGGTGAAGACATGGGGCAGGGGGTGTTCACTTGTCATAATGCACTGAGATAAATACACTTAACGGTTTGTACACTTTTGTGTATGTGTGTTACACTTCAGTAAAGAGTTTAAAATAAAAACTACTATTCTGAAACATCATTTTCACCTCTCAGTGGCAAAGTTGACAACGTTTAATAAACGCATTGCTGGCAAGGGAGCTCCTTGTTTTGGGGAGCTCTGTTTAAAAAGATCTATCCACAAGATTAAGCTTTGACAGAGCAACCCCACTTCTAGGGATTTATACTACAGATATTGTTGCCCATGCACAGGATTATTAATTATAACATTGTAATATCAAGAGATTGGGAACAATATAGTTATTTGCTTAAATGTCCATGAAACATTTTGAAAAGATATTGAACAACCACAGTATTGCTTTCCCAGTAAGGACTGGGTGGTTGGGAGGTCAGTGTGGGAGACTTTCTCTTACATGTTTTGAACCATCTATTGCCTAATTTATTAAAAATATTTTTTGAACTATGTTGAAATTAATAATGAAGTTTCCTTCTTCCCTCAGACATGGCAAATATGTATGTCTTACTTCGTGCTGTATCCACTGGTTTACCTCATATGATTCAGGAGCTGCAAAATCATATCCATGATGAGGGTCTCAGAGCAACCAGTAATCTTACTCAGGAAAATGTGAGTTGTATAAGGAACTGGAAAATATTTCTCCAAATCAAATTATCATGGAATTTTTCTTTTGACCTTACTGTTTTAAACCATGAAAGGAAACTCCTACCATGCCAACAAAAGAAACAAGTTTATTAAAATGTTTTAGACCTAGAGTTTGTTGGACTCACTGTCAACAATTTTTTTCAAATTATTAGAAGTCATTGAGTGAGACAGCCTTCTTAGCCACATTGATATGTTCATTTGGCAATTGTTAATTATCTTCTCACAGAAAAATGTTTGCTGTTTCTAAATCATTGAGTTTCTATGTAACTGGCAATAATATTCATTGAAGTGGTAATGGTATTAATCAGTAGTTGTATAGACAACTGGCAATATTCTTTTTTTTTAATATGTGCTCGGAATTTGGTAGCCCAGGAAGCAAATTTAGATTAAAACAGTCTTCCCTAATTATTTGCTTGCTACCCAAAATAGCCACCCACCAGTGATCCTCATATCCTTAACACCCATCATTCTCTTGAGTTCCTTGCCAGTCAAAGGACTGTTTACAAGGTGTCTTTCCTATCAAAATGTATTCCTACCATCAAATCTTGTTGGATCACCTTTCTTATCACTAGTGGTGGTTGATGAAGAAGAGAGACAAGATATGGAATGTTCCCTCTTTTTCATAAGTAGAGCTGTTTGCTTTTCGTCTGTAATGTGTTATGTTGTGTATAGACGTCATTGTTCAGGAGCATTTATTAGATGCTGAACACCTTAGTTGTAGATGATTCTATTTATCTTTGGCAAATAAATCTTAGGTTTTATGTTCTGCCACAGTAATGCATAAGTTGTCCATTTTGTAAATGTAAAACAATTAGGTTTTATTATTTAGGTTTATTGCTCTGTACTTATTTATTAGGTTTGTTAGTTTATTTATTAGTTTTTTTGAAGGTTCAAGGTGTTGAATGACATTGGGCATAGTGGCATAGAGTTCATGTCAAGGACTGGGAGATGGAAATATGAGAGAATACATTGGTAGTAGACTCACATAACTGCAGCTGACCTAGTTAAATCTTAGGTACTAATTTCACAGTTATCTCCCTTAAGAGTGAAAAGTCCATTTAACTCAAGGCATGTCTGCCCCCTGAGATGTGAATTGTTCTGCTTTACACTAAGGTCTCCGTTCTCACAGATCTAGCTCTTTAACTTTCCTCTCTCTCAGCCCTCAGGTGCTTTGAAGGCAGTTTTGTTATGTAATCCCCTATGAATGTGATAGGCCCAATAGCTCAGAGACTGTCCTGTGTCTTTAAGGTACAGTATTACAGCACCAGAGAGTTCATGGTTTTAGTGAGTTCTTCCAGCAGAGGAACTACAGTCCTGCCTTCTAGTTGTTGAAGGACAAGCAAATTTCAACATCAAAATTTTAGATTTTTAAGATCATCTTAGCTAAAAATATTTTTGAGAGAGAGAGAGTGTGTGTGTGTAACATTAATTAGCGTGAAGAAAATTTTACTCTTAAGTACACTTTAGTAAGCCTAATTTTATCCTTGAACATCTTAAAATGTGGTTTTGTACTCTGCACTTCTTATTTTTAGATGCCAACACTATTTGTGGAGTCAGTTTTAGAAGTACATGGTAAATTTGTTCAACTCATCAACACTGTTTTGAATGGTGATCAGCACTTTATGAGTGCATTAGATAAGGTAACTTTTTAATACATGTATATAAATCTGTATGTAATTTTCCTTGTTTAATCATTATTCCTTAGGCAGCTTCAGAAATAAGGCTTTATTAATTAGAAGTATGTGATTTCTAATCTAGATATGGAGATTAACCGTAACTAACAAAGGTGAAAAGCAAATGGAAATAACAAAACTGAATAGTAGAATTGAATGCTTGAATTACATGGGAAATTAATTTTCCATGAATATTGCTATTCAAGGGGAATTATTAATAAACTAGTATCTTTTGAAAAATACATGTATAATTTTAATATTAAGCACTGGATTATCCTTTGAATATAATAAGTTACTGTATTGAATAATGTTTGAAAGAAAAATACTGTATTTTGCAAACTTTTGTATGTGGTATGCTTTAAAAGAAATTTGTTTACATGGCTGTTGTAAGATTTTTAAAAATGTAGTCATATTTTATGTGTTCAAATACCAGTAATGAGTTATAAAGAATATCTTTCAGTAGCAAGAAGATATATAATTACCATATAATTATGAGGGATAGTTAGAGAAGTTAACCATTTCTTAGATATGATGACAACATTAACAGACTACCACTAAATGCCATATTTTGTGTGGGATGATAATTTTTGGATGTAGAGATTATAGCATACTATGTTGAACAAGCTGTACTTTTACCCTTTCGCGGTGGCTAATTACTGGCCTGTTTTCTATTTAGGCTCTTACATCAGTTGTAAATTACAGAGAACCCAAGTCTGTTTGCAAAGCACCTGAATTGGTAAGTTTAAGTAATCTTATGGAAAATCAGTATTAGAAAAAGAGAACTGAGGAGAACATCAAATTCATTTTTGAAACATTTTTCAGAAAAATAGGTGAAACTAAAATATTAAAAATAAAAGTGATTATATACATTGTGTGTAATTTGGCATTTATTTAAGGAGCGTAGTAGGCCTTTTACTACAGCCTTTTCTTAAAAAATAACAAGGAGAAAATACTGTTTTACAAAGTTTGGGTTTTAAAGTATTTCTGCTTTGAAATAATTTACATTACTACTCATAGAGATTTTATTTATCTGAAATCTAAAGGTAGTTTGATAAATTTTTATAACCTTTAAAGGAAACTTGCATACAAGGTTGTTAAAGCTTTTTAACAAGTACTTACTTAATATCAAAAAATTACAGAACCTCTCAAAACTCAGCTCGGTGTTAGTTTGAAACATAGTACTTGTATCAGTGTGTTATTAGTTGCTAAGTGTTGATTCGGTTTTTTACTTGCATATAGTTTTTTTCTCTTAATTTACCTTATGATATATACTTGAGATCTTGAGTGCATGTTCATGATTTTTAAAACATAAGCTTCAGGGCAGCGAAGACGCTGCCCATGGATCTTATTTTGTGTTGTCACCACTTTGCCTCCTTTGAGGCAGGATACCTACAGAAAGCCCTTTATACATTATGCTGTCAATTTCTCTTTGAGCTTGCTAAGTACTGTGACAACTTACTAAAGAAATCTGCAAAGGGGATGACGGAGAATGAAGTAGAAGACAAACTCACAAGCTTCATCACCGTTTTCAAGTACATTGATGATAAGGATGTTTTTCAAAAGGTAAACTGTGAATAGAGAAGTTGTATTTGTGAATCAACTTTGTTTTTGAACTTCAAATCATCAGAAAGGAAGTAATCTAAAAAATTTTTTTAACATAGTTCTACGCAAGAATGCTGGCCAAACGCTTAATTCATGGGCTGTCTATGTCTATGGATTCTGAAGAAGCCATGATCAATAAATTAAAGGTAATTGAAACCTGTGATCTGATAATGTCCCAGAAATTACTCCACTAACACACAAGGGTGTTCTCTGCAGCATTATATGTAATAACAGGAAATAATTGATCAACAGGGGACTGGTTAAATGTACAATGGCATATTCATATGGGGAGATATACAAATACTGTATGTATTAAAAGGACAAAATCTTTATATATGTTAATATGGGATCATCCACAAGATAAACAATGTTAACAAAAGACTTGTATTATTTATAAGGTGTTTCAAATGAATACACGTATATTTTTCCTATAAGTACAAGTTTTGGAGTGCAGTTGAATTTCAGTTCAGTTTCACATCATTTTAGCTTATGCACTGATGAAAAAAGTAACAGGTGATTCATATTTATTCTGAGTTATTCAACAGATAATAAATTTCCTATATAGTAGACATTTAATATAGTGTGCAATCCTTTTTAAATGTACTAAAACCTGACTTTTAATTTTTAGAAGGAATGTTAACACAAAGTTTTTTGTGTCCCGGGATTAGAGATCCACATTTTCTAACCTGATGATGACAGAATTTTGGATAATGTTTAAGAAATAGATTTGTTCATTCCTCAGTGGATGGTACTGAAAATATGCCCAAGTACCTTCCTTTTTAAAATCGATTTCTGGCTCAAACATTCCCAGTTATCTTTCATGTGTATTTAGTATTATCTATTAACCTTATAAGGTATTGCATAAAGTAATGGAGCATTTGTAGTGTTGAAATAAGATATACATCTGATTTATAGAAAAGTTTTTGTTTTAAAGGAAAATGTGTGGTTTCATAAATACATAATGCTTTTAATCTGCATGAAAAAAGAAAGGAGTTTTTGAATAGGTGCTTTTAGTTAGGAGTAATTTAGGCCTTTGGTGTAAGCATACAAGCAGGACCTTTGACCATAGACCTAGCAGTAGCCACACATTCTTATTAATCAGTATGATTTATTATTTTTCTTTTAAAATCACGTATTTTTATAAACTTTTTTCATTACAGCAAGCCTGTGGTTATGAGTTTACCAGCAAGCTACATCGGATGTATACAGATATGAGTGTCAGTGCTGATCTCAACAATAAGTTCAACAATTTTATCAAAAATCAGGATACAGTAATAGATTTGGGAATTAGTTTTCAAATATATGTTCTGCAGGTATGTATGTGTATTTTATTGTGGACATTTACTAATCATTTCAATATCTGATTCAAAGGATTCGTAATGTATGCCTGATTACATTTCTTTGAATCAATGGATTGTAGTTTCTAAAGGTACATGTTATATTATTTGGAATAATTTGGAATAATATGCAGTCATAATGCTGATGGGTATTATCAACATTTTGAGGAAGGAAAAAAAAGGTGCTTTAGTTGCTTAAATCATTTGATAAATATTTACTTTCAAGCTAATGTTTAACTTTTTTATTTTACATTTTTCCTTCAGGCAGGCGCGTGGCCTCTCACTCAGGCTCCTTCCTCTACATTTGCGATTCCCCAGGAATTGGAAAAAAGTGTACAGATGGTAAGTTTGTAAGAAATATATGAGGAGACCTAAAGAATTTTAATAATTTCTTCACGTTATATCACTTCAAATACTTCAGATGTTTCCCCGTAGTCTTAGGGGCTCATGCGATATGAAAATATGTTCACAAATTATGGTTAATCTGCCTTTTTGGGAGGAATGTGTATAGTTCCCAATGTTAAAAGTAAAATGCTTAACAGTGTCATACTTTTGTCAAAGTAAATCTGCTTTAAAGCAGTTAAATTATAAAGCTTTTGACATTAGAAGAAAGTTCAGTTCAGAACCTGGTACTTAAACGCATAAATTTCTAATTTTTCATTTGACTTTTGAGCTATTTTTATGCATTTATCCCTTGTAGTGGTTATTTTTATTCTTGGGCTGTGTAAGTTAGGTAAATATATGTATATAGAATATGAAATATTCTAGAAAAAATTTATCAAAGTTGGAAAATTTAAAAATTGCCTTAAATACACATTTAAAGTAAAAATTTAAAGAATAGAATCTCTAAAGTGCTTATTAAAAAGCTTTTAAAGAGACTGTGGGGACTGTTTTTAACAGCTTTATGGAGATATAATTCATATACCATATGTCTTATTACATTCAGGCTGCTATAACAAAATATCACAGTCTGGGTGGCTTAAAAATGTAAATTTATTTCCCACAGTTCTGGAAGCTCCAAGTCCAAGATCAAGGTGCCAGCCTGGTGGGGGTGAGGGCTTTCTTCTGGGTTGCAAGCTTCTCACTGTGTCCTCACATGGTAGAGAGCACTAGGGAGCTCTGTGATGCTCTTTTATAGTAACACAATCCCTTTCATGAGGGCCCCACCCTCATGATCTGAACATCTCCTAAAGGCCTGACCTGCTAACACCATCACATTGGGTATTAGGATTTCAACATATGAAGTCTGGGGGACACAGACATTCAGACCACAGCACTATGAGACTCACTGATTCACAGTGTACAATTTCAGTGGTTTTAGTAAATTGACTAACCTGTGTAACCATAACCACAATTAATTTTAGAAGATTTTTATAACCCCAGAATTACCCCAAAAGAAACTCCCTACCCATTAGTAGTAACTCCCATTTTCCCCTCTACCCTCCAACCATGGGCAATTTACTTTGTTTCTCTGGAGATTTGTCTATTCTGGACATCACATAGAGTCTATCATTTGTGACTGAGTTCATTCACTTAGCATAAACACGAGGTTTGCCCATGTTGTAGCATGTATCAGTAATTTATTCCCTTTTATTGCCACATACTATTCCTTTGTATGGATACACCACATTTTACTTATCCATTCTTCAGCTAATGGACATTTGGGTTGTTTCTGCTATTTTGGTATTTGAATAATGCTGCTGTGAATATTGATGTACAAATTTATGAGTGGACATGTTTCATTTCTCTTGAAACTGACCTTTTTTGATTTCTAACTCACCAAAAGAGGCTCTGTATTTCTTCATTGGATGGAAGTTTGGATAGAAATTTTCTCTAGAGAAATCTTCGTTATCTTTTAATCATCCCTTATTTGGGCAGTGACTTGAGGTTGTGAAGCAGTGACTTATATATACATTTATGAAGTATAAAATTAACATAGTATTATTTCATTACACTTTTTCCTAGAGATGTTCACAATGTGTAGTTGGAATCACTTTTTAAAGAACTGTGCTGTTTTGCTTTTCAAAACAAGGATTATAAATAAAAGCACCATGTAGGCTCTGGAATCAAAGTTCATGACTACAGATGTCTTTCATTTATTTTGCTCTGTGACTTTGGTCAAATAACATTCTCATTTTCTGTTAACTGCTAATAGTATACTACTGCACGATGTTCATATTAAGATAAAATTAGGTAAAGTAAAGCACTTAGCCTGGTATATAGTAAGTATTCAATAAATGGTAGCTGATAGTAGAAGTAAGAGTTGTAGTAGTAGTGGTAATAGCAGAGTAGAGTGGTATGAACAGCCAGATAGATTTGAAGATACCAAGCATAAAGTAGAGTTTGAGAATAGGAGTCTAATGTGGGACTTGCTGCATCCTCTTTGAAAAGGCATGACAGCACAAGCCATCTTAGAAGTGGTATGATGAAAAACGTTCATTTGGAAGGGACAGAGTATGAGCCCAAGTTACTGTGGATTTTGCAAAGAAGATAAATTCAAGGTAGAGGCAGGGGATGGGTAGCCAGGTAAAGCAGTTTGGTGTGTTTGTGACCAGAAAAGAGAAAGAAAACTAACCTCTCACCTTTGACACTCTTAAAACTTCTTTTATCTTAAGAGCCTGCTTTTCCAATCAAAACAAAGACAGAGAGTAGGGACTGACAGAAATAAAGTTTCTTCTAATTTTGTTGCTCATCTCCCTTCCCTTGAAATAATTGTTTTCCAGTAATAATGCTTTAACCCCTTAAGCTATATTTATTAATGTATGACCTTCATCAGTATCAGTTCCCATAATTACAAACAGGAAGCAGGTTTCTTTCTGACCATAAAATTATGATTCCATGAATACTGTTCTCTCCATTTGGATTTTCTCTAATTAACACTAGAGGGAGTTTGTCCTTAAAATTTTTCCTAGTGAATCCAAGTTCTCAATTACATAGGAATGAAAATCCATTTGTATACTTAATAGTGCACATTTTCCACATGTAAATTAATTTATCGTGCCTTAGTGATAATTTATATATATTTTACATCTTAATCTTATATATAGCTGTTTTTCAAAAATTACTTTCATTTTACACATATGGAAATTAAGCTTTAATTAAAAGTAATTTATTTTGCACAGTAGACCAGTACATCTTAATTGTTATATTTCTTTTGTCTCTAGTCCACAAACCTGAATAATACTGAAGAAATAAAAAGTTTTTTTTTAAATTTTTTATTAAGGTGTTATTGATACACACTCTTATAGTTTCACATGAAAAAATAATGCGGTTACTACATTTACCCATATTATCAAGTCCCCACCCAAACCCCAATGCAGTCATTGTCTATCAGTGTAGTAAAATACCACAGATTCACTATTTGCTTCCTCTGTGTTACACTGTTATCCTCATGATCTCCCATGCCATGTGTACTAAACATAAGACCCCTCAATCCCCTTCTCCCTCCCTCCCCACACGCCCTCCCACACACCTCCCCTTTGGTAACCACTAGCCCCTTCTTGGAATCTCTGAGTCTGTTGCTATTTTGTTCCTTCAGTTTTGCTTCGCTGTTATACTTCACAAATGATGGAAATAATTTGGCACTTACCTTTCTCCGCCTGGCTTATTTCACTGAACATAATACCCTCTAGCTCCATCCATGTTGTTGCAAATGGTAGGATTTGTTTTCTTCTTATGGCTGAATAATATTCCATTGTGTATATGTACCACATCTTCTTTATCCATTCGTCTACTGATGGACACTTAGGTTGCTTCCATATCTTGGCTATTGTAAATAGTGCTGTGATAAACATAGGGGTGCATCTGTCTTTTTCAAACTGGGCTGCTGTATTCTTAGGATAAATTCCTAGAAGTGGAATTCCTGAATCAAATAGTATTTCTGTTTTGAGCTCTTTGAGAAACCTCCATATTCCTTTCCACAATGGTTGAACTAATTTACATTCCCACCAACAGTGTAGGAGGGTTCCCCTTTCTCCACAGCCTTGCCAACATTTGTTGTTTGTCTTTTGGATGGTGGCAATCCTTACTTGTGTGAGGTGATATCTCACTGTGGTTTTAATTTGCATTTCTCTGATAACTAACGATGTGGAGCATCTTTTCATGTGTCTGTTGGCCATCTGAATTTCTTCTTTGGATAACTGTCTGTTCAGCTCCTCTGCCCATTTTTTAATTGGATTGTTTGCTTTTTGTTTGTTGAGTTGCATGAGCTCTTTATATATTTTGGATGTCAACCCTTATCGGAACTGTCATTTATGAATATATTCTCTCATACTGTAGGATGCCTTTTTGTTCTACTGATGGTGTCCTTTTTGGTACAGAAGCTTTTCAGCTTGATATAGTCCCACTTCATTTTTGCTTTTGTTTCCCTTGCCCGGAGAGATATGTTCATGAAGAAGTTGCTCATGTTTATGTCCAAGAGATTTTTGCCTATGTTTTTTTCTAAAAGTTTTATGGTTTCATGACTTACATTCAGGTCTTTGATCCATTTCAAATTTACTTTTGTGGATGGGATTAGACAGTGATCCAGTTTCATTCCCTTACATGTAGCTGTCCAGTTTTGCCAGCTCCAACTGTTGAAGAGGCTGTCATTTCCCCATTGTATGTCCATGGCTCCTTTATCATATATTAATTGAGCATATATGTTTGGGTTAATGTCTGAAGTCTCTATTCTGTTCCATTGGTCTGTGGCTCTGTTCTTGTGCCAGTACCAAATTGTCTTGATTACTGTGGCTTTGTAGTAGAGCTTGAAGTTGGGGAGCGAGATACCCCCACTTTATTCTTCCTTCTCAGGATTGCTTTGGCTATTCGGAGTCTTTGGTGGTTCCATATGAATTTTTGAACTATTTGTTACAGTTCGTTGAAGAATGCTGTTGGTATTTTGATAGGCATTGCATTGAATGTAGATTGCTTTGGGCAGGATGGCCATTTTGACAATATTAATTCTTCCTAGCCAGGAGCATGGGATGAGTTTCCATTTGTTAGTGTCCTCCTTAATTTCTCTTATGAGTGTCTTATAGTTTTCAGGGTATAGGTCTTTCACTTCCTTGGTAAGGTTTATTCCTAGGTATTTTATTCTTTTTGATGCAACTGTGAATGGAATTGTTTTCCTGATTTCTCTTTCTGTTAGTTCATTGTTAGTGTATAGGAAAGCCACAGATTTCTGTGTATTAATTTTGTATCCTGCAACTTTGCTGAATTCCAGTATTAGTTCTAGTAGTTTTTGAGTGGAGTCTTTAGGTTTTTTAATGTACAATATCATGTCATCTGTTTTGTCTAATTGCCGTGGCTAGGACCTCCAGTACTATGTTGAATAACAGTGGGGGGAGTGGGAATCCCTGTCTTGTTCCCGATCTTAGAGGAACAGCTTTCAGCTTCTCTGTTAAGTATGATGTTGGCTGTGGGTTTATCATATATAGCCTTTATTATGTTGAGGTATTTGCCCTCTATACCCATTTTGTTGAGAGTTTTTATCATGAATGGATGTTGAATTTTGTCGAATACCTTTTCAGCATCTATGGAGATGATCATGTGGTTTTTGTCCTTTTTGTTGATGTGGTGGATGATGTTGATGGATTTTCGAATGTTGTACCATCCTTGCATCCCTGGGATGTATCCCACTTGGTCATGGTGTATGATCCTTTTGATGTATTTTTGAATTCGGTTTGCTAATATTTTGTTGAGTATTTTTGCATCTACGTTCATCAGGGATATTGGTCTGTAATTTTCTTTTTCTGTGGTGTCTTTGCCTGGTTTTGGTATTAGGGTGATGTTGGCTTCATAGAATGAGTTTGGGAGTATTCCCTCCTCTTCTATTTTTTGGATAACTTCCAAATCTTCTCTGATCTTTATTTTGTCCCTCCTTCTGCTGACTTTAGGCCTCATTTGTTCTTCTTTTTCCAATTTCGATAATTGTGACTTTAGACTATTCATTTGGGATTGTTCCTCCTTCTTAAATATGCCTGAATTGCTATATACTTTCCTCTTAAGACTGCTTTTGCTGCGTCCCACAGAAGTTGGGGCTTTGTGTTATTGTCATTTGTTTCCATATATTGCTGCATCTCTATTTGAATTTAATTGTTGATCCATTGATTATTTAGGAGCATGTTGTTAAGCCTCCATGTGTTTGTGAGCCTTTTTGCTTTCTTTGTACAATTTATTTTTAGTTTTATACCTTTGTGGTCTGAGAAGTTGGTAGAATTTCAATCTTTTGGAATTTACTGAGGCTCTTTTTGTGGCCTAGTATGTGGTCTATTCTGGAGAATTTTCCATGTGCACTTGAGAAGAATGTGTATCCTGTTGCTTTTGGATGTGGAGTTCTACCACTGAACCACCAATGCTCCAGCTAGATGTAGAGTTCTATAGATGTCTATTAGGTCCATGTGTTCTAGTGTGTTGTTCAGTGCCTCTGTGTCCTTACTTATTTTCTGTCTGGTGGATCTATTCTTTGGAGTGAGTGGTGTGTTGAAGTCTCCTAAAATGAATGCATTGCATTCTACTTCCTCCTTTAATTCTGTGAGTATTTGTTTCACATATGCTGGTTCTCCTGTATTGGGTGCACATATATTTATAATGTTTATATCTTCTTGTTGGACTGACCCCTTTATCATTATGTAATGTCCTTCTTTATCTCTTGTTACTTTCTTTGTTTTGAAGTCTTTTGTCTGATACTAGTACTGCCACACCTCTTTTTTCTCCCTGTTGTTTGCATGAAATATCTTTTTCCATCCCTTGACTTTTAATCTGTGCATGTCTTTGGGTTTGAGGTGAGTCTCTTGTAAGCGGCATATAGATGGGTCTTGCTTTTTTATCCATTCTGTTACTCTGTGTCTTTTGATTGGTGCATTCAGTCCATTTAAATTTGGGGTGATTATTGAAAGATATGTACTTATTGCCATTGCAGGCTTTAGATTTCATGGTTACCAAAGGTTCAAGGGTAGCTTCTTTACTATCTTACTGTCTAACTTAACTCGCTTATTGAGCTATTATAAACACTGTCTGATGATTCTTTATTTCTCTCCCTTTTTATTCCTCCTCCTCCGTTCTTTATATGTTGGGTGTCTTATTCTGTGCTCTTTTGTGTTTCCTTTGCCTGCTTTTGTGGGTAGTTGATTTTATTTTTTGCCTTTAGTTAGCATTTGGTTGGTCTGCTTTCTTTGCTGTGATTTTATTTTCTCTGGTGACATCTGTTTAGCCTTAGGAGTGCTCCCATCTAGAGCAGTCCCTCTAAAATACCCTGTAGAGGTGGTTTATGGGCAGCAAATTTCCTCAAGTTTTACTTGTCTGGGAATTGTTTAATCCCTCCTTCATATTTAAATGATAATCATGCTGGATACAGTATTCTTGGTTCAAGGCCCTTCTGTTTTATTGCATTAAATATATCATGCCATTCTCTTCTGGCCTGTAAGGTTTCTGTTGAGAAGTCTGATGATAGCCTGATGGGTTTTCCTTTGTAGGTGACCTTTTTCCTCTCTCTAGCTGCCTTTAAAACTCTGTCCTTTTCCTTGATCTTTGCCATTTTAAGTATTATGTGTCTTTGTGTTGTCCTCCTTGGGTCCCTTCTGTTGGGAGTTCTGTGTGCTTCTGTGGTCTGAGCGACTATTTCCTCCTCCGGTTTTGGAAAGTTTTCGGCAATTATTGCTTCAAATACACTTTCTCTCCCTTTTTCTCTCTTCTTCTTCTTCTGGTACCCCTATAATGTGGATATTGTTCCTTTTGGATTGGTCACACAGTTCTCTTAATATTGTTTCATTTCTGGAGATCCTTTTATCTTTCTCTCTGTGTCAACTTCTCTGCGTTCTTGTTCTGTGGTTTCTGTTCCATTAATTGCCTCTTGCATCTTGTCCATTCTGCTGTTCAGTCCTTCCAGAAATTGTTTTATTTCTGTAGTCTCCCTCCCTGCTTTGTCCGTTAGCTCTTGCATTTTTCTCTGCAGTCCGTCAGCATGGTTATGACCTTTATTTTTAATTCTTTTTCAGGAAGATTGGTTAGGTCTGTCTCCCCAAGCTCCTTCTCAGGGGTTGTGTCTGTTAGTCTGGTCTGAATCAAATTCTTCTGCCTTTTCATGGCAATAGAGGTAGTTGTGGGAAGTTGGTGCATATGTCACCTGGGAGCACATCCCTTCTTGCTAGTTTGTGGCCTTCCTCTCCTGTGAGAATGGCAACCCCTAGCGGCTTGTGCTGGGCAGCTGCGAGCAGACGGGGCCTCTGAGTCTGGCCCGGGTGGCTGCTGTGGGCATGGGTGGCCTCAGGCTGCTGCTCCGCTATGATGGTGCCAAGCTGGAGGGGGAATGGGTGGGAGGCTGTTTATCACTGTGAGGGGCCTCCAAGCTGCGCTGCCACCCAGGGGTTTAGGGCGCCTGGAATTCCCTGGGATTCCCAGCTGCTGGGCTGACTGCGCCGGGACACTTCCCTCCAGCTGTGAGGCTCTTGTCCCTTTAAGACTCTCAAAGAGCACTCGCTATTCTTTTGTCCCAGGGGCACCAGCTGCGGGGACCCACCTCACAGGTCTTACTCTCCTGTTTCCCTAGTATCCAGCACACCACGCACTGTGTGTCTGTGCTCTGGTGCGGATGGCTAGGGCTGGGTGTTTAGCAGTCCTGGGCACCCTCTCCCTCCCCATTCCAACTCCTCTCCTCCCGCCGGTGAGCTGGGGTTGGGGGAGCACTCTGATCCAGCTGGGCTGCTGCTTGTATCTTACCCCCTTGGTGAGGCGCTGGGTTCTCGCAGGTATGGATGTAGCCTGGCTGTTGTACTGTATCTTCTGGTCTCTCTTTTGGGATTGTTGTATTTGTTGTATGTTAAAAAATATGTATGGTTTTGGGAGATTTCTGATGCTCTACTCATGGCGCCATCTTGGCTCCTCCTCCCTGTTCTACTTTCTGTACTGTGGTTTTATTACCTCTGGTGACAGGTATTAAACCTTAGGAACACTTCCATCTATAGCAGTCCCTCCAAAATACACTCTAGAGATGGTTTGTGGGAGGTAAATTCTCTCAGCTTTTGCTTATCTGGAAATTGTTTCATCCCTTCTTCAAATTTAAATGATAATCTTGCTGGACAAAGTAATCTTGGTTTCAGGCCCTTCTGCTTCATTGCATTAAATACATCATGCCACTCCTTTCTGGCCTGTAAGGTTTCTGCTGAGAAGTCCGATGTTAGCCTGGTGGGCTTTCCTTTGTATGTGATCTTACTTCTCTCTCTGGCTGCTTTTAATAGTCTGTCCTTATCCTTGATCTTTGCCATTTTAATTACTATATGTCTTGGTGTTGTCTTCCTTGGGTCCCTTGTTTTGGTAGATCTGTGCATCTCCATGCCCTGAGAGACTATCTGCTCCTCCAGATTGGGGAAGTTTTCAGCAATTACCTCCTCAAAAACACTTTCTATCCCTTTTTCTCTCTAGTCTTCTTCTGGTACCCCTATAATGCAAATATTGTTCCGTTTGGATTGGTCACACAGTTCTCTCAATATTCTTTCATTCTTAGAGATCCTTTTTTCTCTCTGTGCCTCAGCTTCTTTGTGTTCGTCTTCTCTAGTTTCTATTTCATTTATTGTCTCTTTCACTGTATCTTAGCTGCTTTCAATACCCTCCATTGTTTTCTTCAGCGATTGGAATCCCTGACCAGAATTCATTCTTGAGTTCTTGAATATTTTTGTGTACCTCCATGAGCATGTTAATGATTTTTATTTTGAAATCCCTTCCAGGAAGATTCATGAGGTCAATGTCATTTAAATAAGTTTCTCAGGAGTTGTATTAATGATTTTACTCTGGACCAGGTTCCTTTGGTTTTTCATATTTGTATATGGCGCCCTCTAGTGTCCAGAAGCTCTACTCTCTGGAGCTGCTCAGCCCCGGAAGTAATGGTGGTTGCAGGGGAGCAGTATTGGTGCCTGTGGGGAGGAAAGAGCTGTTCCCCGCCTCCTGGCTGCTGTGCCTGTCTCCACTGCCTGAGCCAGGGGGCCGAGCATGCAGGTGTAAGCCTCTATGCTTTGCATTTGTAGTTGCTGTAGACAGATCTTCCCTCTGGCTGGCCTAACTTCAGGGTAGGGTTTGCCGGTTTACGATCCAGGTGGGGCTGGTGGGGGGAAAGGCTCAGTAGGCTGTGTATCACGAAGGGGGTCCTTGGAGCTGTGTAGCCAGCCAGAGTGCTGAAGCACCTGAAGATCGTGAAAGCTCCCAACCTGCTGGGCAGAGTGCACCCAGACAATTTTGTCTACCTGTCCTTTCTCCTGGGTAGTAAGCTCTGTGCAATCCTTGCCCCTTTAGCAGCCCTCTTGCTGTTAGGAAGTCTCTCAGACTGCCTGCCTTTCTTTTGCCCCAGAGCAGCAGGATATGGATCTCTGCTTTCCACAAGCTGCTGGAATCTCAGTCTCTCCAGGAATTCTGCCTGTCTTAGCTTTCCAATCACAAGAGTGCCATGCAAGCACCATGAAATGTAGGTTTGTGCTCCCAGAGAAGATCTCCGGAGCTAGGTATTCAGCAGTCCCAGGCCTCCACTCCCTTCCCGCTCCGTTTCTTTTCCTCCCGCCGGTGAGCTGGGGTGGGGGAAGGGCTTGGGTCCCTCTGCCCTACGGCTTTAGTACGTTACCCTGTTCCGTGAGGTCTGCTCTTTCCTCCATGTGTATGCAGTCTGGTCCAGTCCTCTTTCCTGTTGCTCTTTCAGGATTAGTTGTATTCATTATATTTTCATATTATATGTGGTTTTAGGAGGACACCTCTGTCTCACCTCTCATGCTGCCATCTTTAACCTTCTAATCAAAAATAGTATATATTAATGCAGCTCTCTTTTAGAAGTAGATAAACTCACTGAATGTGAAATTATTTTTAAGGCACTTTGAATTCTAATTAATGCCATCCAATGGTAATTTAATAGATGCTTTTAGCCTATTATTTACTTTAAAATTTTAAAATGGGTTTAGTCAAGATACATTTTTTACTAATAAATGTAAGTAAACAATTACTTAATAATATAATTAGGCATGATTTTAGTTTTGACTTTTAATGCCAGGTGAATTTATTTATTTCCATTGCAACTGAATTTTATGTTCTTAACTAGGTTTAGACTTTAAAATGCAGATTTTAAATTTAAAGATAGTGGAATGTTTTCTTTGGACATATCAATATCATCATCAGAGGTACTTTACTGATAGTATGAGTTGCCAGGAGTATAAGGAGGTAAAATATGTGCCTTTAAAGCTTGGGCTATATATCCTAGAGCTAGTTTTGCACTAACGTAATCTGTAAAAGGCATGTTAAAGTATGGTTTTCTCAGTTTCAAAAATGTTTTATTTTGCTTTTGTCCATAAATGCATTATAAATTGTTTCATGATTAAATGATGAGTTGTATAGCAGTAATTGAATTGTATCGACACCCCTGGACATGATTAGTCAAAGCATACTTCTGGGATCCTTTTATGGCATATTTTGGTTTTCTCTTTGTCTAGACTAGAACCAGGCAGAAAATCTTAAGCACTCCAGGTGCCAGTCATTTCCTGTCTGTCATTCAGAGGGTTGATGGATTTGCTTGCAGAGGGAATGGTGCACCATCAGAGGGAAAGCATGCTCAGCAAGTTTCAGCTTTTGAGGACTAGGCAGACTCAGGAGAAACTGCTGGAAGAACTCAACTAAGTGTCTTGGTTGGCGCCTGTAAACTCTTGCTGTAAGGAATGAAAATAGTGCAGCGATAGTGCAGCTGACAGGTCAAACATTGCTGATCAGTTTATTTAAAGTTCTTTTTGAAAGTACAGGAGGTAAATTTTGATATTCAAATAAAAGCTTTAGGTATATTCCATATGGCATATCACACTAAAAGTATGTTCACAGTTATAAATTGTAACATGATGCATTTGTTTATTTTTCAGTTTTATAGTGAAATTTTTACCTTTTTTTACATTTCATCATCATTTCCTCATTATATATTATTAACTAGCTCTTTAAAAGATATGGATTCTGTAATTTTTGGACTGATATCCTATCATTGCACACCTATTCCACTGAAGGAGTTCTTAAAATTTCAGAGCTACATTAATAGAATGTTAAATTTAATGTTTTTCGATAATATCAATAAAAGTGGGTACAAAGGCAAGTAGGTACTCTGAAGCTTTGTATTAGTGTTTGACTGGATGTGGAAGTTAAATTGGAGATGTCATATTATAGGTAACCACAGAAATATAAAGCAGCCTGACATGTACGTCAGCAAGGGTGTATGTTGGCAAATAGGAGATTAGAAATGAAGGTATGATTTGTATTTTCATATTGAAATTTATATGATAGTGTTTTTGGTCAGTAATTAGTATTTATAAAGTCTAAATTGGTAATCATTCAAAAAAATGATAATCACCAAGTATGTCATTTCTGAATTTATACGAAAAATCAAACTTACAGGGCTGTGGCTTAGTGGGGAACCTTGGACAAGGTTTATGTGAAAGAGCTGGACTAATACTTTTATGATCTTAGTCAGGGACTAGCATGGATGTGTTTTCCCATCTGTAAAATGAGTTAGGTATATACCACATGGGCTGTAATGTCTTTTCTAACATGAACATTTAAAAAATTTTTTTAGTGTAGTTATGGTCAAGTAAGTTATGTTATATTAGCTGAAATAATTTTTTTTCTTTTTTACAGTTTGAATTATTTTACAGCCAGCATTTCAGTGGAAGGAAACTTACATGGTTACATTATCTCTGTACAGGTAAAAATCGATTATATCTAGTTTAATGAAATTTCCATAATGAGATATATTAGTAATTTAGAAAGAGGTTTCCTATAACCTATAGTTTTTTCTAATTATGGTTTTTGCCTTTTCTTCTCATCTACTTTTCTGGTTACCATTAAAGCAACTAATAATGAAGTTCAAGTGCAGCACTTTCTAATCATATTTATAATTATGCTTATATTATTACTGCTAATGATAAAGAGAATTTCTGAATCTTATAATGGTTTATTATATTTCTATAACAAACCGTTTTTATAGTCATTAGAACTTTTATTTAGAAACTCAGACATGTTGAATCAGATACCCCGAAAAACCTATTTTCTCTAAATATGCCAGATATCCTTGGAAATCTCATTAACTATTATAGCATCATAAGGAGACCTAACCATTTGATTTGTATTTGTGGTGCTATAGTGAACTGCAGTAATAAATGTTTTTTCCAGAATGTCCTCATTCATTTCCAGTAGTTCACAGTTTTAGAAAAGTATAATCAGAATCTAGACATTCCCTTCACTTCTTTTTGTAAGAATGAGGTCCACTTATCTGACAGTAGGATTAATATCTGAATGACTGTAGACTATGTAAAATTGCTCTGAGTCACCTGAAGATGGTAGCCTAAGCAAATACTCAAATTCTCTCTACTTTTACTAAAGCTATGCTTTCAAAAGTGCACTTATTCAACTTCCCCTATGTATAAGAAAGAGCAGGTGTTTATGTTAATACCTTTTAGAAATGGTACAAAAAAATCTGATCAGTTACCATAATCTTACTAGAAAATTCCTTCTATTCACTCACCTAAGAGAAATTTCATCCAAGTAATTTATCTTAAGTGCCATTTATTTGACCTATTACCTTTGGAATATGATGTCTCATTTATGTTAGTAATACATATTAGTACATAATAATTAGTATACAGTAACACATAAAAGTTTATCTGTATTCAATAAGTTGGACATTCAAATTTTTTCAACAGTTTGTGAAATAGATGTTTATTGTTAATCTTAACAAGTGGTCACTTAGTAGTTGACCTTTAATTTAAGAGACCTTTAACATCTGTTGTGAATTTTTTTTCTCATTTAGTAAATATAATTGATTTTAAGCAAAAAAAACCAAAAACATTGCTGGACCAGTGTTTTAAATAATCAGGAAAGCTAATATATCTTAATGTTTTTATTTAATTTACTTTTACTTCCCCTGAATGTCTATCTTGGGGAGTTTGAACTCTCTTGGTCATTCTCATTACCTCGGAACCTTCCTCCTAAAGTAATTTTATTGAGAGGCCCCCTTTTTTGGTGATCAGCTCCTAATTGTACATAGGAAGAACCATATTCAGAATTCTCTGCTTGTCCCTATTGTCAAGAGACCAGTGTTCTGAATTTGTCAGATCATTTCCTTGTGATGTGTTTTGTTTTCTATTCCCTATACTCTCTGTAAGGTGCAAATTAGGTCTAAATGTTTGATTCTATTCAGATTAAATACCATTGGTAGAATATTTGTTCAGTGGTCCTGTGCATACTTCACATTGCATTACATAGAAGGCATGTAGTGTTGGATTGTCCTGCTGTTGAGACACTAAAGTTGGTCACTTGGTTAAGGTGGTGACTACCAGCTATCTGCACTGTAAAAATGCTCTTTCCCCTTTCCACTTAGCAGATGATCTGACAGCTAATCCTCAGGTCCCATATGAAAACCCTTTTCTAGGAGCAGCCTTACTTAAGGAGTTTGGCATACATTGATGATTGTGGCTTGGATCAGTTATTTTATTACTGGCTGCAAATTGGTGATACTTCTTTATTCATTCAACATGTCTGTAGAGAAAAGCTTTTCCTTAGAGACCGAGGAGCTAACAGGCCCTGGGGCAATGATTTGGATGTGACTGTGGTGGGAGTCCTGCCCACCCTCCTTCCTATAGCTGTAAATGTCACTTGGATTATCGTTGGCTTATTTTTTAAAGTCTGTATGTATCAGATTGTGTTACACTGGAGTTGTGTAGAGTTTATCAACCCATTCTGCAGGTTAAATAACCTGTTCTGTCATTCTTTTCTGTTTACAGGGTGGTAATTAAAGGGATCATCCAAATTTGGGGTTTCCTTCTCTCCCCTACAGGTTCCTCTACCCTTTCCCCAGTCTTTTCAGCTGTGAGCTGACTAGTAAGATAAGGGGGCTGAAAAAAGTGGGAAGAGGCCTATGTATCACTGATCCCAACAATTTATTGAAAAAATGGTGGAAAAAAATGTAATGCAAAACTTAAGTAGTTTTCCTCTTTTTAAGGGCTGCAAAGTGAACTTAGTAATAAGTCACTGATGTTTTGACCCCTTATTTGCATTGTCTCCTAATGCTCCTGGGTTCTGGTGGTGAGGACTATGACAGAAGTCTCCTTCTTTCTCCAGACCCATGGCAGTGCATTACAGCATTAGTGACCTGCTGGCCAGTGGTCCTGCTTAATTATCTAGGTGCTTTGATGCATTGTTTTATACTTGTTTCTGTCATATGATTAAGCAGTCATTGCACAAATTTTATAATTCTATTTATGTGATTGTATAATATGCTTCTCACCATATTTCCCAAACAAATGTTGAGATGACTGCCCTTAAAGTACTCTTTATACTAATTGTTGGTAGGACACTCATAAGGATAAGTTTAATCTTAAACTCTTTGTGTGAATCAGATATTCTAATTAATATATTAAGCCTTCTTTCATGAAAATTCAGAGATAAGGAATTTTTTTCTCTAGGTGTTCCTATCCAAATAATTGTTTGAATATCAGTTTTTTTTTTAAAAACTGAGGCATAATGAAAAGTAGGATAGGCACCTGTGTGGTGGTAAGTTGGAGAATTGACTTATAGCCTTTAAAATCTTTAGTTGTATAATGAATAGATAACAGAAGCAAAAAATCTTGATCAGAATTACTAATTAATTACCACTGACTGCAAGAATGTAACTTCTGGGGTATTGTGTGAAATGTAGCTTCCTTGAGTTAATTTAACATGTAGAGCTCAAACCAAATCTCATATTGGTTTAGTGTATAAGTCATAGCAGTCAAATTATGCAGCCTGGGTATGTTTGTATGTGAGAGAGAGAAAACAAGAGGGAGATATAGTCTTTCAAACACAACTTTATGCTTTAGGAAGTTCTTTGACTTGCGTGAACTTTCTTGTACCTGATGCAGAGTGCACAGTCATTTGTCACACTGTTACAAGCATTTCAGTGTGCTGTCTCCCTGGGATGCTGCAGAACAGCACTGATGTGCTGAATCTTTTATAGCTCTTTTGGGTGAGGTGAGGGGTGGGTGTAGAGTATAGAGCATTTTTATTCTATCATCTATTTCATGAAAATAATGAAACTGCCTGTTTGTTTCTACTCCCATTTGTGTTTGCCCCTAGAAAGTGACTGGGAAGAAAACAAAATAACATTGTTAAATTTTGGCAGAAACTACAGTTGAGACAGAGCTGCAGGAGCATGTCCTGTATGCTCGTAGACCTTCCAGGTGCTTCACCCTTACCTGGGACTGACCAGGTAGAGAGAGCACAGGAGGCTCTTCTGGTAGCAAGCTGTTCTCACCCCTCTGTCCATTTCTCTTGCCCCCACCTTCTCTTACTGTCTTTTATGCCTAAATCTTAGCCTTCCTGTTAATATTTAAAGACATTGTTTAAAGCCACTGATAAAGTTACAATGGCTTAATGTGATTTATACTCCATAGTCAAGACTGATAGCTCACACCCCACAAAGAAAATGATACATTGCTAGCAATAATGGCTTTATAACAATTTACTAAGTCTTTGGTTGATTCTTTCAGGAGAAAATATGTGAGATGAACAAATTGTTGGTCAAGTAAATATGTTTCTTTCATCAGTTTATTTAGACAGTTTTGTTTTAATTGTAGGTGAAGTTAAAATGAACTATTTGGGCAAACCATATGTGGCCATGGTTACAACATACCAAATGGCAGTTCTTCTCGCCTTTAACAACAGTCAAACTGTCAGCTATAAAGAGCTTCAAGACAGCACCCAGATGAATGAAAAGGAACTGACAAAAACAATCAAATCATTACTTGATGTGAAAATGATTAACCATGATTCAGAGAAGGTACGGGGTAATGTTTTAAGGAATTTAAGCATTATAAATATTAAAGCTTTTCCATGAGATGTTCACAGTTTTAAAAGTAAGACTATAACCGTGAATGCCCCTTGTACTTGGAAAGCACTCGAGTGAGCTACATTACTGCAGCTTCATGCCTGTGAACTTGAGGAGTCACAGAGAAGGCTACATGAATTGGTGCCCATGTGTTCTTCATAGTTAGATTTTATTTGTCCTGTTCTGTGACATGACAGTTCACTGAAAATTGTGAAAGAGTTGCCATGGGGCGGCAGATTCTTAATGAGCCTATCATAAATCTTTCCAGGCTTGTTTTTTTCATGTGTTCAGTTAATATTTAATTAGATGGTTCTATACTAGGAAATGACAGCCTGTTGATGTCTATTGTATGTATATTTAGTATGTGTAACTCCATCCCAAATACTCTCAGTCTCCTGTCTCTTAATTCTAGGACTCAAGTAACCACCATATGCTTTAAATATTTGTCACAAGGATAGCAAGCCAATAACAAATTCTTTTTCCTTCTTTTATAAATTTTTTCCCCTAGTAAAAAGTTGTTAAAATATATCTAGGATACTTAGTCAAAAAAGCAATAGATGTGGATTAAATCTCCTATTTCAAATTATTGTGCCTGTAAGAAAAAGTTCTTATAAATGATGTTTCATTTTTATTTTGTGAAGTTAATGACCTACAACTTATTTCTCCATCAGTTTGTTTTGCTGACATCCCTAAGATTATAATGACATTTTATAGCCTATAATTGAACTCTAAATGACATATATTCTGAACTTCAAATCAGGCTTTTCTTAATTTTGAGAAATGGTTAATTTTTCTGTTTTTAGAATCTTAGTAAAATGTTCAATTCTTAATATTAAGATTTTAATTAAGGCAAGTTAAGTATAATTTAAAATTTTTAAGCTTGAACCTTAAAATTTAAGTGTAAATTTTTAAGCTAAATTAAGTGCTTAATAAGTTATATAGTCTTCTAAAACGTCTTGTTTTGGTTGCCCAGAAATACACAAAATAAGTATAGATTGCTTGCTTGCACATTAAATTTAATTATGAATCTGCCAGTTCTTAGCAGAATTTCTTAGGTTTTTATTGAGAATGAGTCCATCTGCCAAGCGCTGCTTGACCCTGCTGATGGGGAATTCCACTCTACCTGAAGACTAATAGAGGAGCTGTGATTCTGAAAGTTGGCTTATCAACTCTCACTTGAGAAGCAGCCACTTGAATAAAACATGAATCGGAGGGTGAACTCCACCAGAGTCCGGCAGGAATGCCCATGTGCTGCCGGAGACAGCTCGTTTCTTTGGCGCAGTTACTTATGATTGGTATTCTGTTGGTGTAGCATTTTAGAAACAATTTGGTTCAGTTTTCCAAAATGGGGTGTTGGAAAAATTATAAATCTGTTGTTTCATAAAAAAAATTGTTAAATTCTATTGAAGCCATTAAGTTGGACTCTTTTATCCAAAGGTGACAATTGAGTCTTGAACAACACAAGTTTGATAAACTACACGTGTCTACTTATAAGTGGATTTTTTTCAATAAATATATTGGAAACTTTTTTGGAGATTTGTAACAATTTGAAAAAACATTTTCTTTCCTCTAGCTTTTTTTATTGTAAGAATACAGTGCATAATACATATGTACAAAAATATGGGTAAACCGAATGTTATCAGTAAAGCTTCTGGTCAGCAGTAGGTTATTAGTAATTAAGTTTTTGAGGAGTTAAAAAGTTATACGTGGATTTTTGACTTTATGACTTCATGGTTGGGGGTTGTGGTCAGTGTACCTAACCCTGCATTGTTCAAGGCTCAACTATACGATAGTTGGACCAGAAAGTAGTTTATTACTATATCTAAACTGATTAAAATTCTATCAAGTATAAAATTGGTAAAGAATTGGTTTTTGCTTCTTTCTTTGACAGAAGACAATTACTTTTGTCTCAAACAGTCTTTATAATGTGAAAGATTATGAAACTTTAGTCATTTTGGCTTGGTCATTATTTAATTTCATGGCATATTATTTGCAGCAACTCTTATTTAGATTTTAATTTTTATGAATATAAATGAATTATTTTTAATTGTAGGAAGACATTGATGCAGAATCTTCATTTTCATTAAATATGAACTTCAGCAGTAAAAGAACAAAATTTAAAATTACTACATCAATGCAGAAAGACACACCACAGGTAAGTGCTTATAAATATCATTTCATTTGGAAATATTTAAGCATTGCACTTTACAGTGGTAATGTTGAGACAATGCATTTTTTCTGGTTTATTTTGTGCCTTTACTAGCCTTACAAACAAAGTATCTGCCAGTATTTTAGATCATAAAAGCAGTAGTATAATTGGTATCTAAGGAAAGAGGTGTTGTAGTAAGTCGTATTTGCTCTTCAGCTACATTAGAATGTGTAGCATTGCTCTGCATTCTTCCCAAAAATGGTTACTTCAAATAGTAATATAATTTATCATATTTTTATTTATAAAATAAGGAAAAAGCTTTGCAATACATTTCTTCCAAAGAAAAGTTGTTGAAATGCTTTTCAAGCTTTCATTTGCAAATAAACCACCTGGGATCTTGTTAAGACCCAAATTGTGACCTAGTAGGTCTGGTCTGAGGTCCAGACTTACCAGGTAAGTCAGATTGTGTGGTGAACATCTGCTGTTCATTGTTTTAACTCTGCAGCGATCATTGCTTTGTCCTAGGAGAGCCAGTTAATAACACTTAATGTTTCCTGATTTCCTCTTCTGTGCTACCTTGCCCTGGGCTCAGGCAGGACATGAAGGTATATAAGGCATCAGATCCTCTCCAGGACCCCACTCCCTGTAGGGGGACCAACAGTAGTTAATTGCTGTTAAGTTTGAACCCTTTAGTGTTTGAGATCCCATTTTCCTGTAGGCTAGTGAGTAGTAATATGCAATACAAGATAGTATTTTATCTTTGATGCGCTATATGAGATCCCTCTTATCACAGCATTGCCTGCCTCTGGACCTTGCTTGTACTGCTTTCTTAAGCTCTGTGGAGATAGGCTCTTTCTTTTGGCCCATCATTCCTGGCTTCTCTGCCTAAACCGACTAGAACCCCTCACAACTCTTCCCCTTGCAGCCTGATGTAGCATGCACTTGGAGCCAATTCCTGCAGCATCTACCAGCTGTGGTAGAGAATCTGTACTCACTGATAGGACACCAGTCTTACAAATTATTGCTCTGTATCATTTAAGGTCTACTTTATAGCCTCTTTACATAGTGTTTACATAGTTTACAATAGTGTTAATTTTTTTAAATAGCCTAACTTTAACCCAAGAAATTGTATGTAACTCACTGTAGATGTTTTGTTACTGGCTATATAATACTGCACACATAACAACTGTATAATTTGATGCTTAATATTGATTGGAAATTTATTTAAACTCACTTATGGTGGTAAGCATTTGTAATGTATATAATTTCAAATCACCTGAGACCAGTATAATATTGAATAACATGAACTGGTTCAATGACCTAATGTCTCATTGCTTTATTATTCCCCTGCATAATAGGAAATGGAGCAGACCAGAAGTGCTGTAGATGAAGACCGGAAAATGTATCTCCAAGCTGCTATAGTTCGTATCATGAAAGCACGAAAAGTACTTCGACATAATGCCCTTATTCAAGAGGTAATATGGGAAAGTGTCCTGAGGACTTCTGGGGGCAAAGGGTATTATCAGTATATGAATTAGGAGTGTTTCTTTAAAAATGACACAGAAATAATATGACTCCCAAATAGCCTAAAGAAATGCTTCATTACTTAATGAGAACAGTACTCACCTATAATTTCAGTATTAGTTAGATTTGCTTTGCTTGAATATAGAGGTCTAAACTTACCCAATATACTGAGTCTTCTGTCCAGTTAGTACAGGAAATCAACTACATCAGACATCCATTAATTCCATAAATCTATGAGTGTCTGTATGGTAGAGCACTGTGCTCATAACTGGGGGTGTACTGAAGAACAGCTGATGTGGTTCCTGCCCTCAGGGAGCTCACCATCTAGAGGGGAAAAATACATTATTGGAATAATATGCAAGTAAATGTAAGATCACATTAACAGGCACTGAAGGAAGAAAGGTGTTCAGTATTCAGGAAGGTGTATGAAAGTGTTGACTTGGGGGAGGCTGTGAAGAACTTTGCTGAGAGTATTACTTCAGCTAAGAACTGAAGGTTGAGGAGGGGGTAAATGGAGGCTTGAGACATTTAGATAAAGCAATTCATGTATAGCTTGGTTTAGTTATATGTGAATATTAATAGATTTTGTTTTGTGTTCTGCATTTTCTTTCCTTCACAACATAAACATTAGGCTTTTTCCTTAATTTGCATAAAAAAGTATTTTTGATCCTCGTGTCAAATTGATCCAATTGCTCCCTCTCTCGTATACCACCCTCTTGAGTTTAAAAAATGTAATGTTGTTCATGGCACTCACTTGATATATCATGTCCATCCATTTAGGATGATTTTAGTTTAGTCAATATAATTTTATGATTATTTTAAGTATAATTTTCCTATATGGATTAGGTCTGTCAGAGGAAACTTCAGTAAATTTGAGGCACTTTATAGTTGATTGGTTCAAACAATTATGTATATAACTAATTAGCAGTAGTTTGACACCCACGTACTTCTCTCTTACACAGGTGATCAGTCAGTCAAGAGCTAGGTTTAATCCTAGTATCAGCATGATTAAGAAGTGTATTGAAGTTCTGATAGACAAGCAGTACATCGAACGCAGCCAGGCGTCGGCAGATGAGTACAGTTACGTAGCGTGATGTCGCTCTCCTCCAGTGCAGGTGTGAGAGGATCATTGCCATCACCATTTGGTGTGTTCCTGTGGGAAAAAGCAGGCCTGTGCCTCCATAATTTGGTCATTTGGCAGCCCCTGTTTTTCTGCTGTTTACAACATCACCAGTGCCACGTCATGAGCGTCAGAGAAAATGCCTAGAGATATTTCAAGCTCATGTCATTATGACATTTCTTAAAACTTTATTAAAAGAATGAGTGGAATATTGCTGAAATGTGGAAATTTGGTTGGGTACCATGCTTTTTCTCCCCTTCACGTTTGCAGTTGATGTGGTTTTTTTTTTAATGTATCTTAAAGGACATAAAAAAAACTTAAATATTGTAATATGACAGATAACCTAATAATTGTATCTACATTAAAATGACAAACATGATATTGCTGCTTGTCAAATAAAAAAAATAAAGAAATAGAATATCTTTTTGATGTGAGTGGAGTAATGCACAAAATTATATATATATAAAATGTTCGTGAGCCTTCAAAGGAGCTAATGCAGGTTTAGTTGCATCTTTATCTGAATGGTTTAATTCACTTGTACTCCTGCTTAAATCCTACGTGGAAAGTGTCTTTAGAGTATTGTTCTTGAATGCATAAAAATGCATTCAGCACAGAGAATGTTTATTTTTATGGATGAGAAGAGGACTACAGTGGCTATGAGCGTTTTTAAAATTGAGGATTTGATGCTGTCCAGAGTTTCTGGTGAGACATTACACCACGAGAACAAAAGATGAGGACAACATGTGGCAACCTCAGGTCTGGCATGAAAGAGCTTTTCATGCCAACGTTGTCTGACTTCTGTTTTCAAAATACTTAATTCTGATGTAGACTAATACCCAGCTCACTGCACCCCCTCTGCCTTTCTGAGTTCCAGGAGATCCTGTGACACCCATGTATTTTTTCCACCCTCCTACCTTTTCCTACTGTTCCAACCTGGACACTCTGACACTAGGCTCACTCTCATGTCGCAGGTGTGCTTAGCAATACATCGTGTAAAATTCCATCTTCTTATATCTGCTTGGTACATTACATCAGGTGCCACTTGTGTAGAGACATGAAATTACACTATTTTGTTAATTATATATATCAACAGCAGTATTAGAATTCTCTGGTCTATTACCGTATTTATTATCTATTACCCCCCTACCCCATCACCACCACACACCCCCACACACACATTTTTTAAGCTGCAATATTTTAAAGCATATCCCACACAAATAATTTTACAGACCTTCAGTTGTGTCTCTAGAAGATAAGATCTTTTTTAAAAAACAGCAAAAACACAACGACAGGGACATTATTATACCTAACAATAAATTACTAATATGTGGTCCATATTCAAATTTATTGTTGCAAAAATGATTTTAACACTTGGTTTGTTCAGTTGCACTTTTTCTAACTCATGTCTCTTAAGTGTTTAAAAACAACTAAGCTTATAATGACTTACATAGTGTATTTCTCTTTTTATCTTTCTTCCTAGTAAGGAAATAATGGCAAACTATATAATACTGTACATTCACTGTCAAAAACCAAACCTTTGTTTTGATAAGTTGTTGACAAAGTTTTCCAAATTGATTCCTTTTTTCTTAAATATTTATAAATGTTAAATTAAGTCTTATCCTTGTATCTAATTGTCGAGAAAATGTATTATATTGAAAAAGGACAGAATTCTTGTGCCAAGGTCTACGAAAATGACTGACAAGTTTTCGTCATATCTCTGATTCCCATTTTTTAAATTAATTAATTGATTAATTAAATTTTTATTAAGGTATGATTGACATATACTCTTATGAAGGTTTCACATGAAAAATCAATGTGGTTACTACATTTACCCATATTATCAAGTCCTCACCATACCCCAATGCGGTCACTGTCCATCAGTGCAGCAAGATGCCAGAGATTCACTATGTGAATTCTCTGTGCTACACTGTTCTCCCTGTGATCCCCCACAGCATGTGTAATACACATAATACCCCTCAATCCCCTTCTCCCTCCCTCCCCACCTGCCCTTCCACACCCCTCCCCTTTGGTAACCACTAGTTCCTTCTTGGAGTCTCTGAGGCTGCTGCCATTTTGTTCCTTCAGTTTTGCTTGGTTGTTATACTCCACAAATGAGGGAAATCATTTGGCATTTGTCTTTCTCTACCTGGCTTATTTCACTGAGCATAATGTCCTCCAGCTCCATCCATGTTGTTGCAAATGGTAGGATTTGTGTCTTTCTTATGGCTGAATAATATTCCATTGTGTATATGTACCACATCTTCTTTATCCATTCATCTACTGATGGACACTTAGGTTGCTTCCATTTTTTGGCTATTGTAAAAAGTGCTGCAATAAACATAGGGATGCATATGTCTTTTTGAATCTGAGAAGTTATATTCTTTGGGTAAATTTCAAGGAGTGAGATTCCTGGGTCAAATGGTATGTCTGTTTTGAGCATTTTGATGTACCTCCATACTGCTTTCCACAATGGTTGAACAAGTTTACATTCCCACCAGCAGTGTAGGATGGTTCCCCTTTCTCCGCAGCCTCGCCAGCATTTGTTGTTGTTTGTCTTTTGGATGGCAGCCATCCTTACTGGTGTGAGGTGATACCTCATTGTGGTTTTAATTTACATTTCCCTGATTAGTGATGTGGAGCATCTTTTCATGTGTCTGTTGGCCATCTGAATTTCTTTTTTGGAGAACTGTCTCTTCATATCCTCTGCCCATTTGTTAATTGGGTTATTTGCTTTTTAGGTGTTGAGGCATGTAAGTTCTTTATATATTCTTGATGTTAACCCCTTGTTGGATATGTCATTTACAAATATATTCTCCCATTGTTCTGTTGATGGTGTCCTTTGCCGTACAGAAACTTTTTAGTTTGATGTAGTCCCATTTGTTCATTTTTGCTTTTGTTTCCCTTTCTTGAGGAGATGCATTAAGGAAGAAGGTGCTCATGCTTATATTCTCATGCATATATATATATATATATATATATATATATATGTTGTCTTCTAAGAGTTTTATGGTTTTGTGACTTACTCAGGTCTTTAATCCATTTTGAGTTTACTTTTGTGTATGGGGTTAAACAATGATCCAGTTTCATTCTCTTGCATGTAGGTTTCCAGTTTTGCCAACACCAGCTGTTGAAGAGGCTGTCATTTCCCCATTCTATATCCATGGCTTCTTTATCATATATTAATTGACCATATATGTTTGGGTTTTTATCAGAGCTCTCTAGTCTGTTTCATTGGTCTGTGGGTCTGTTCTTGTGCCAGTACCAAATTGTCTTGATTACTGTGGCTTTGTAGTAGAGCTTGAAGTTTGGGAGCGAGATCTGCCCTGCTTTATTCTTCCTTCTCAGATTGCTTTGGCTATTCGGGGTCTTTTGTGGTTCCATATGAGTTTTAGGATGATTTTCTCTAGTTGGTTGAAGAATGCTGTTGGTATTTTGATAGGAATTGCATTGAATCTATAGATTGCTTTAGGCAGGATGGCCATTTTGACAATATTAATTCTTCCTATCCGTGAGCACTGGATGTCTTTCCATTTATTGCTATCTTCTTTAATTTCTCTCATGAGTGTCTTGTAGTTTTCAGAGTTTAGGTCTTTCACTTCCTTGGTTATGTTTATTCCTAGGTATTTTATTATTTTTGATGCAATTGTGAATGGAATTGTTTTCCTGATTTCTCTCTGCTAGTTCATTATTAGTGTATAGGAATGCCACAAATTTCTGTGTATTTTGTATCCTGCAAATTTGCTGAATTCAGGTATTAGATGTAGTAGTTTTGGAGTGAATTCTTTAGGGTTTTTTACATACAATATCATGTCATCTGCAAACAGGGACAGTTTAACTTCTTCCTTGCCAATCTGGATGCCTTTTATTTCTTTGTGTTGTCTGATTGCCATGGCTAGGACCTCCAGTACTATGTTGAATAGAAGTGGGGAAGGTGGGCATCCTTGTCTTGTTCCCGATCTTAATGATAAAGCTTTCAGCTTCTTGCTGTTACGTATTATGTTGGCTGTGGGTGTGTCATATATGGCCTTTATTATGTTGAGGTACTTGCCCTCTATCCCCATTTTGTTGAGCATTTTTATCATGAATGGATGTTGAATTTTATCAAATGCTTTTTCAACATCTATGGAGATGATCATGTGGTTTTTGTCCTTTTTATTGATGTGGTGAATGATGTTGATGGATTTTCGAATGTTGTACCATCCTTGCATCCCTGGAATAAATCCTACTTGCTCATGATGGATGATCTTTTTGATGTATTTTTGAATTCGGTTTGCTAATATTTTGTTGAGTACTTTTGCATCTATGTTCATCAGGGATATTGGTCTGTAATTTCCTTTTTTTGTGGTGTGTTTGCCTGGTTTTGATATTAGAGTGATGCTGGCCTCATAGAATGAGTTTGGAAGTATTCTCTCCTCTTCTATTTTTTGGAAAACTTTAAGGAGGGTGGGTATTAGATCTTCACTAAATGTTTGATAAAATTCAGTGGTGAAGCCATCTGGTCCAGGGATTTTATTCTTAGGTAGTTTTTTGATTACCAGCTCAATGTCATTGCTGGTAATTGGTCTGTTTAGATTTTCTGTTTCTTCCTTGGTCAGCCTTAGAAGGTTGTATTCTTCTACAAAGTTGTCCATTTCTTCTAGATTATCCAGTTTGTTGGCATACAACTTTTCATAGTATTCTCTAATATTTCTTTGTATTTCTGTGGTGTCCGTAGTGATTTTTCCTTTCTCATTTCTGATTCTGTTTATGTGTGTAGACTCTCTTTTTTTCTTGATAAGTCTGGCTAGGGGTTTATCTATTTTATTTATTTTCTCGAAGAACCAGCTCTTGCTTTCATTGATTCATTCTATTGTTTTATTCTTCTCAATTTATTTATTTCTACTCTAATCTTTATTCTGTCCCTCCTACTACTGACTTTGGGCCTCATTTGTTCTTCTTCTAGTTTCATTAATTGTGAGTTTAGACTACTCATATGGGTTTGTTCTTCTTTTCTGGGGTAGGCCTGTATTGCAATATAGTTTCCTTTTATCATGGCCTTTGCTGAGTCCCACAGATTTTGTGGTGTTGAATTATTGTTGTCATTTGTCTCCATATATTGCTTGATCTCTGTTTTTATTTGGTCATTGATCCATTGGTTATTTAGGAGCATGTTGTGAAGCCTCCATGTGTTTGTGGGATTTTTCATTTTCTTTGTGTAATTTATTTCTAGTTTCATACCTTTGTGGTCTGAGAAACTGGTTGGTACAATTTCAATCTTTTTGAATTTACTGAGGCTCTTTTTGTGGCCTAGTATATGATCTATTCTTGAAAATGTTCCATGTGCAGTTGAGAAGAATGTGTATTCTGCTGCTTTTGGATGTAGAGTTCTATAGATGTCTATTAGGTCCACCTGTTCTATTGTGTTGTGCAGTGCCTCTGTCTCCTTACTTATTTTCTGTCTGGTTGATCTGTCCTTCAGAGTGAGTGGAGTGTTGAAGTCTCCTAGAATGAATGCATTGCATTCTATTTCCCCTTTTAATTCTGTTAGTATTTGTTTCACATATGTAGCTGCTCCTGTATTGGGCACATAGATGTTTATAATGGTTGTATCTTCTTGTTGGATTGAGCATTTTATCATTCTGTAATGTTGTTCTTTGTCTCTTGTGACTTTCTTTGTTTTGAAATCTTATTTTGTCTGATACAAGTACTGCAACTCCTGCTTTTTTCTCTCTATTAGTTGCATGAAGTATCTTTTTCCATCCCTTCACTTTTAGTCTCTGTATGTGTTTGGATTTAAAGTGAGTCTCTTGTAGGCAGCATATAGATGCATCTTGTTTTTTAATCCATTTAGTGACTCTTATGTCTTTTGATTGGTGCATTGTTGATCGGCATGTACTTATTGCCTTTGCAGACTTTAGATTCTTGGTTACCAAAGGTTCAAGGTTAACTTCCTTACTACCTAAGAGTCTAATTTAACTCACTTAAATGCTATTAGAAACACAATCTAAAGGTTCTTTTCTTTTTCTCCTCCTTTTTCTTCCTCGTCCATTCTTTATATATTACGTATCATGTTCTGTACTCTTTGTCTATGCCTTGATTGACTTTGGGGATAGTTCATTTACTTTTGTATTTGCTTAATAATTAGCTGTTCTACCTTTACTGTGGTTTTATTACCTCTGGTGACAGGTATTAAACCTTAGGAACACCTCCATCTACAGCAGTCCCTCCAAAATAGACTATAGAGATGGTTTGTGGGAGGTAAATTATCTCAGCTTTTGCTTATCTGGAAATTGTTTAATCCCTCCTTCAAATTTAAATGATAATCTTGCCGGATAAAATAATCTTGGTTCTAGGCCCTTTGGATGAAGGATGAATAAGTTTTGGTTCCTTAGGACAAATTCTTAATTGAGTAAAGCTAAAGATGTGAGCTTTTCAAATCCTCTTCCTAAGGGCAACTGTACGTGGGCCATAGCTGAGGAGAAACTGACGTGGGAAGGCCCACTGGATGAAGATCGGTATGTTCATGAAGCACGTGTAAAGCTGAAGCAATTAGATTAGGCTGTCCTTACATGAGATGTACAACCCACTAGGGTAGGATTTGTTAAGGTTAGATTCACGAATGGAGAAAATAGTTTTCTCATGCAATGACTCCACTACTTGGCTAGTTTTTTCCCTCCCCTGCTGTCTGTGCATAGCTTGGGCAGTTCACCTTCCTTCTGTCATCTAATGATACTTGTGCCAGGGTAGTACGTGGATAGCATTGCTGCGATGATAAAAAAGGTAATGCCTGTGCGCACATGGAGCTTTCTGACTTGTGACAGTCAGTCACAAACATGTCACTCCAAATGGGAGCACTCAGGAAGGGAAATCCTGAATGCTTTCAGGAGGGTTGCACAGAGAAGTTAAAAGGACAGAAAATGAAGGCAGGAGGGCATATTCTGAACAAGACTGTTAGTTGTTAGCACCAATCCTCAGGTAAGAGGAAGCAGCCAGAACTTAAGAACTGAAACACCTGTGTGGCTGAATTACCTGGATTTTAAGCAGGAGAGTTATATTTGCATGAAAACAAATTGATGATGATAACATTTACTTTAGGTGGTGGGTGCATGTGTATTCATTTTATTATGCTTATGGTATACAAGTTTATTGTCTTAGGTGTTTGTGAACTATTTCATAATGAAATTTGCACATGTTAGTGGAAAATGGACAACCTGCAGTAGTGCAGAGAATGGACTCTGTAGGGCTCACAGAGAGGGATGGTTAAGAAGTGAGCAGTTGTTCACTAGTGGCAGTGACAATCTCCAGTGGGATAGAGAAAATGGACATGACTTAATGGACTGGGATTGGTGAGTGAGGAGGATTCAAAGATGACACCTAGGTTTTTGGCTTTCACAACTAATGCTGTTCAGTGAGTTCCTGGGAAAGGGTGCAGATGGAGAAGGAACATGATCGGCTTGGTTAGGGACACCTTGCATTTGATGTGCTTTGGAGGTGCCCAAGTGGCAGATGTGGCTGCTTATCCAGGTCCCAAATGCCACTGCATAGATGCTGTAGTCTGGAATCTTAGAAAACATTCCATAGAGGCTTTCTGGGCCATTCTCATTTTCCCGACTCGAGCGCATGAATTAACAATGTCCAGGTTCAATGCTACTAGATGGTAACGAACATTTACTATCACATGCTATTATGTAGAGTTTAAATCATAAAAATGATGGGAAAGGGGATAAGAAGCTTCAGCCCTTCATGCGTCCTAGGCCTTGTCTCCTGCACTGTGGGCAGCCTTTGTCCTCAGCAAGGATGCTTTTATGGAAATAGGGTAGTTGAGCCAAAAGTAATTCTGCCGTATGATTATTTCTTACATCCACTGATCTTTGTCAACTACTGGTTATGCCCTGCCCTTGAGGGAGAAATATAGCAGTGTTCTGACAAATTTATTTATTTATTTATTTTTTATTTTGATATCATCAATCTACAATTACATGAAGGACATTATGTTTACTAGGCTTCCCCCTTCACCAAGTCCCCCCAACATACCCCTTCACAGTCACTGTCCATCAGCATAGTAAGATGCTGTAAAATCACTACTTGTCTTCTCTGTGTTGCACAGCCCTCCCTGTGACCCCCCAACACACTATACATGCTAATCGTAATGCACCCTTTCTTTTTTCCCACCCTTATCTCTCCCTTCCCACCCATCCTCCCCAGTCCCTTTCCCTTTGGTAACTATTAGTCCATTCTTGGGTTCTGTGATTCTGCTGCTGTTTTGTTCCTTCAGTTTTCCTTTGTTCTTATACTCCACATATGAGTGAAATCATTTGGTACTTGTCTTTCTCCACCTGGCTTATTTCACTGAGCATAATACCCTCTAGCTCCATCCATGTTGTTGCAAATGGTAGGATCTTTTTTTCTTATAGCTGAGTAATATTCCATTGTGTATATGTACCACATCTTCTTTATCCATTCATCTATTGATGGACACTTAGGTTGCTTCCATTTCTTGGCTATTGTAAATAGTGCAGCGATAAACAGAGGAGTGTGTCTGTCTTTTTCAAACTGGAGCGCTGCATTCTTAGGGTAAATTCCTAGAAGTGGAATTCCTGGGTCAAATAGTATTTCTATTTTGAGCATTTTGAGGAGCCTCCATACTGCTTTCCACAATGGTTGAACTAATTTACATTCCCACCAGCAGTGTAGGAGGGTTCCCCTTTCTCCACAACCTTGCCAACATTTGTTGTTGTTTGTCTTTTGGATGGTAGCAATCCTTACTGGTGTGAGGTGATATCTCACTGTGGTTTTAATTTGCATTTCTCTGATGACAAGCGATGTGGAGCATCTTTTCATGTGTCTGTTGGCCATCTGAATTTCTCCTTTAGAGAACTGTCTATTCAGCTCCTCTGCCCATTTTTTAATTGGATTATTTGCTTTTTGTTTGTTGACATGTGTGAGCTCTTTATATATTTTGGATGTCAACCCTTTATCGGATCTGTCATTTATGAATATATTCTCCCATACTGTAGGATGCCTTTTTGTTCTATTCATGGTATCCTTTGCTGTGTTCTGACAAATTTAATGATATTCTTCAGCAATAGGAAAGAAACGTTGGGAACCAATTTGTGGAAAAGATTAAAGAAGGAAGGGCATCTTCAGTTTTTGTTTATTATTATTTTCTTTTTCTCCTTTGCTAGTGGCTTACTACTTATATTTACAGTTATTGAAGAATTGCAGCCTGTGTTGGAAGTTAGCAGCCCTGGGAGGGGGTAAAGTTAGTGGGTTGCTAATTTCATCCTGTTTGGCCAATTGATATTTTTCTTGGAAGAATTCGGTGTTGCAGGAAAAAATGGAGATTTCCTGGGCCTTGTACAAGCAGTGCGATTTGTTATCAGCTCATGGGACCACCTCTGCTGAGAGCCTCAACTTCTTAAAGTGGGTGAGTTTTGCATATTAGTTTCTGTTCTTAGGGAAGAAAAGGCAGATGTGATAAGCAAAGATCTATTTTGAACCGAAGTAAACTGACTTAGCAAAAAAAACATCTACCATTTGGCCCAAGGAGGTCACCGATGCAGCAGAAGTACTCTGACATTTAAGGGGAAGTTCAGTGCTGAATAGAAAAAAACAAGCTGTTTTAGCGTTTTAGTTCATAAACCACTGAAGTGACTCAATTCAAATTCATGCCGTGCTATGAGGTGAATACCTGAAACACCTTATTTAGATTGTACATTTTAAAATAACCATATCTAAATGTTGACAGCCAAGAACAAGGAGGCCCAGTAGCGACTTGGTAAATGGTAAACTGGGCCTAGGTGGTGTAAAAAGAAATCAGGATGGGGCATGTTAACCCCACTGTAACCTACATGCTTGACCCTGGCTGGAACCACCATCCCTGCTGCTCCATAAAGCAGGAAGAGAGGTGCTCAGGGTAAGGAGGAAGTGTCCATAAGCCTAACACCCCAACTCCCCTGCTCTCTTGCACACCGGCCCTGCCCACGTCTGAGCAGGGGGAGCCAGTCTGCTTCCCCATGGAGGTTGCACCTGCAGGTGATTTGTGGACCCAGTAAATTAAATCCAACCTGATTAGAACCAAAAGCTCTAAGACCAATCGCAAGTCCTTGAAGCAACCAGCCTGGGATTCTTTGGGAAGCAGAGATGAAGGAAGAGAAGGACCAGACCGCCATCCAATTCATTTCTGTTCTGCCGGATCATCAAACCCAGCAGGAATGACTCATAAAGGGGAAAGTCTGCGGCCAACTGAGGAATCACAGGACATGGTGGACACCGTGGGAGTGCTGTGGTTTCTGAAATAGAGAAGTACCATGATCATAGAACTAGGGTAAGTTGTCTTCTGCCTTAAATTTTACTTTATTGACTTTGCAAGGTGTGAATGTTCATTTCTAGGAGGATCATCTGATACCTGTGTTTAGTTACATATGGAATATTACTCTATCGGCTTGGATAATGTCCTCCCAAAATTCATGTCCACCCAGAATCTGTGACGCGATTAGGAAATAGGGTCTTTGCAGTTGTAGTCAAGCTACGGTGAGGTGATACTGGGTGATTATGGGTCCTGATAAAATAACTGGTGTTCTTATAAGAAAAGGGAAATTTGGACACAGGAGAGAGAAGGCCATGTGAAGACAAAGGCAGAGATTGGAGTGAGGGAGCTGCAAGCCCAGAACCTCCAGGGATCGCCAGGAACCATCAGAAACTGGGAAGAGGCAAGGAAGGGCCTTCCACCACGGCCTTCAGAGAGAGCATGGCCGTGGTTTTGGGATCCTCACCCCCAGAACTGTGAGAGACTACATTTTGTGGCTTTAAACCTCTAAGTGTATGGTACTTTGTTATGGCAGTCCTAGAAAGCTAAGACAGTTTCCTTTGTAAGTTTTAAAAATGGGTTAATTTAAATTTTTTCTGGGCTTTTTGTATTTGACATGATTTATATTTTAATTGGGATATGATACTTTGTTATGAGAGCTAACTAAGTACACAGAAAAATAGTTCCTGAAGTCACCATGTACCAGAGGAAGAACACTTGCACGGGCAAAACACTAAATGCCCACCCACAGGCGTGATTGGTTGCATGTTTGGAGAGAGAAGATTTTTCTTGAACCTTGTATTCGACGTGGCATTTAAGCCATGGAGATAGAAAGGATATGTGAGCCTATACACCGCACGGCTCCCTGCACAGAGCCTTGCTTCTGGCTCTGCTGCATCTCACTGCGAATGTACATGCTGGCACTACCCACACCAGCCAGGAGGAGGAGGCCTGGGGCACAAGCAGTGTGCAGAGAGGCGTCTGCCAGCGGTGAATGAGGAGCATCCTGCCTGCTCGTGGCAGGAGGCCCACACCCTGAAGACACTTGCAAAGAGAGCAAGCTCCGGTCAGGTCCTCGCATGTGTTATAGCCATGTTCACTGATTATTCGCTGAGGAAAGTGGGCAGCTTTCCAAGACGCCGTCTCCTTTGTTGGCCCTTCCTCTTCTCCACAACTCGGAAGGAAGGGCTGTGTCCTAGTTCAGTCCTGGCTGTCTCTTTTTTCTATCTCCATGGCTTAAATGCCAGTATCCAAAATAATTAAGACCCAGTCCTGGCCTCTCCCTCATACTTCAGTGGACTATGGCCAACAGCCAGCTCCATCTCTCTCCATACCAGGATGGCAAGTGGACAACTCTGACTCAGCAGCTCCCCAGCCAGCTCCTCTCCTTCCTGCAGCGACCACACGCATGTGCGACTTAATCGCCTCGCCAGTCTCAGCTGATGGCAGCTCCTTTCTTCTAGTCTCTCAGGCCAAAATCCTTGGAGTTTTTCTTTACTCACTTTTCTCTCTCACACCCCACCTGTTGGTTCTAGTCTCACCATATTCAGAAGCTGGCAGATGGGTCTCACCAGATACAGACAGTTGTCCAGTAGAGCAGCATGTATGGGTCAAGGAGCAGGTTGCCCATAAACCTATCAGGAAGCAAGGATACTCAGCAGCTGGGATGAGCAGACGCTGCCATAAGAAAAGGAGTCAGCAGATATCCGGGCCCAGTGACTTGAGTCTGGAATGTGCAAGCCAAGGCCTTGGTTGCCATACCAGAGACCCAAGAACAAGAAGCAGGCAAAATCCTAGTTAGCACAAGTGGAGCCTGAAGGTACTCAGAAACTGGGGAAAGTTTGCTTATCAGAAATGACACCCAGACAAGGCTGGATTATACCTGTTCTCCCACTGCAGGGGCTGGGTCTTGAGGCTACATGCAGAAAGGAGGTCAAGAGACCCCAGTCTGGAGACACCTCGAGATGCTAGGTGGAAGCCGAGCTGGCCTGACATCTTTCTAACGAGACTGCCATGGGGACTTGTTTCTGAAATACTCCAAACAAGGAGGACAAGCAGTTGAGTAGACGTAGTGAGGCCAGTTCCCAGGCCTCGTGTCTTAATGGGTCTTGGTGGAATCAATGCACTACAGTTAGATTGGGCCTTAAGGTCAAGTGGTTAAACCCATCCCACTGAAAACCACCTCCCAGCACCCTGACAGACGGTTCTCTGCATGAACTTCTCTGACATTGAAGTCACTGCCAGCTCTCCAGGGGGCCTCTCCCACCAGCCCCTTCTTTCTGGGCTCTCCTGCCAGCTTTCTAGTCTTACCCAGCTCCACACTTGGCATTCCATTCCCCAGGCCTACCTGCACTGCTGACCTTCCCTGGCCAGCACACATGGTCCAGGTGCATCCTGGGCCCCACAAAGTGGCCTCCAGCTGTAGTGCACTTCATGTTTCTTCCTACCTCCCATTTTGTTCCATTGGCCTAGTTCAGCTGGCTGGGCTTTTACTAAGGGCCTCCCTCTTAGATTCTGCAAGTGGTCCAGCTTCCCCAAAGTGGGGGCCTTGTCCAGAGCTCTGTGGTGATGAGCTGCTGAGTCATGCCTTCATCCTGCTATGTCCTGTCCCACACTCCCTCCCGTTGGCTGTTAATGGTCCTTGGGGGAAGGCCCCTTGAAATGCTGCCATGCATCCCTTGCTGTTGCCTTCTACCCACAGGTTGGGAGCCTGTGGTCCTGGGCATTGCCCGAATGGTGCTGAGTTTGCTACATTACCTGACACTGGGCTTTGGGATACAGAGATGCCCTCCTGGAACCAGACTCTAGCCACATTGGCTTGTCCATTCCCTGGTCCACCACTGCACAGAACTCTTCACTAACCTCACTTGCCTTATGCCTCATGCCCAAGGCAACCAACTGGCTCCAGTTTGGGTCTCTGGAGCAGCAGAGAGCACAAGTAATGTCCTGCTGTGTGGTATTTCTTCACAACTTCTTTCCTGCAAGCTAAGCATCCTGCCTTTACGGTGGTTTCCACACCGTTTTCCACAGGTGTGTTCAGCTGCTGCTGCTTGAGGTCTTGCTGCAAAGCACCATTTGTTAGAAGCAGGCTAATTGTTCAAGTGCTTCTGGCTAAGGTGGCTCATGACTTGCCTCTGAGGACTATGGCAAATGAGGCATTTTTTTAAGAGAAAGATTGGCTCTTGAATCCAGTCCCTAGTTATGCTTTTGGCTGAAGTGAAACAGCTTTTTCTTTCATGTGCAGCAGAAATACCCAAGGAGACACCTCAGTTCCCTGAGTTAGAGCATAAATATTCCAGGTGCTCCCTCTGTGAGCCAAGTCATGGGCATCTTTAGACTCTCTGGAGGAGTTGGATATGAGGGTGATGACAAAGGCTATCTATCTACCTTGTTTCTGAAAGGAGGAGGACTGAGGGCATCTCCTTCCCTGACAGCAGGCTGAAACTGCTTGGCAACCAAAACTGTGCTCTCCAGAATGGAAGCAGGGTTGCAGCCTCTGTACCACTGTGAATTGAGAGATCTGGAAAAATTTCAGACCAAAAACACCTTCCCAACATGACCTGTACCTCCAGATCCAAAGTTTCTCTATTCAAACATATTCAGCATCCAGCAGATGTGAGACTCCTTTGGCTTTAAAGAGCCCAGATCCATAATTACTTTGCAAACTGGTTTTCTCGGAGGGTTTGAATGTTTCAGAATGCCTCTGCTCTCTACCAGTCGAACCCACAAGCCACCTTTCTGTCTGCCTGAAGGAGTCAGACTGCAAATCCTGAGCTCTGGTTGGCAGCAGACAGTCCAAAAGGGCTTTGGAAGCAGGAGGGTCAGCCAAGGAGACAGTGGAAAAGTCAGGGGCACCAGGAGGAAGCTGAGATTTGGAAAACAAACCGGTCCACTGTGCCCACTGTGCCCAGATGGAGATCTTTGTCTCCCCCTAGTGGTGTGGGTATCTGGCAAAAAAAAAAAATTCTTTGCAAGTAACTTAGACATTCAGTTAGTGGGGTTAAGTTTTTACTCTCTTTTGGAAAGAAGTTGTGTCCCCCCACACACCCCCAGCTGGAGTGGCAGCATTTTGTCATGTCATCATGGCAACTGGGAAACTAGTCTGTGTGTTTGTGTGTGTGTGTAGTGCAATATATGGTGAGATGATAGAGTGACCAGTAATGAGTAACACAGGTGCTAAATAAGGATCTTGAAACAGAACAGATTCTATAAGTAAAACCCTAATAATAGCTGGGAACCAAAATTACTAAACTGATCAAAGCTGTGGCCCATGTGTCCCATCTGGGTCAACACCAGTAGAGTTGCTATAGCATTTTCAAGATTTTAACTCATTAGGGAGGGAATGGAGTGAGTGCCTTGGTGGAGGGAAAGTTTGTACTGTGCTTTTATTTTTGCATGTACTAGTAGACAATATTTTCTTATGTGTATTAAGTATAGGACAGTAACCACTAGTGAAATGGAAAATAAGAGCAGAACTTGCATCTCTCAGGTCCCTAAGGATTGTCTCCACCTCCCTGGCTAAGGATGCAGAAACTTAATGGAGCAAAGAGGCCTCCCAGAATCTTGCTTCGCCTGAGAGGCTTGATTCTGTGTGATGCCTTTTATTTTTAAAACTTGCAATCCTGTTCAGGAAGAATTTATACCAACAACTCTAATACTTCCATTTCGGGGATGAATACAAACATGACAGCCTGCTGGTTCTTGAGACATTTTCAGAGCCATCAAGGCCTTATCTTTGGAGCTGGAGTAGAACTCCGAGTTGGCCCAGGCATCCCCAGGCAGGCCAGCCTCCATCATTCCAGTTGGAAAGCAATCACTTGCAAATCTCCAAATTTACAAGAAGGAAAGAGAAATGAGAAAGGGGAATGCGATTATATCAGCAAATTCCAGGAGACGAATAGAGGCTACAATATAAGATGAATAGTAATCAATGTGGTATGAAAGGATTAGAGTCAAGTACTCTAGAGAAGAAAGTACAGAAAAGGAATTAAAAGCATTAAAGCTGAAATCAATGAAATTGAAGACCAAATGCTTCCCGCAAGGGCAAATAAATCCTTAGAGTCATTTGAATAACTGAATATGGAGAAATCACTAATGAGCCTGTCTATAAGTGGGGAAAGGAGAAAGGAGACATAACCACAGATACACAGATATTAAATAATTTTAAGAGAATATTGCTTGCAATTATTTAACAAAATTTGAAAATGTAGAGGTAAATGGATGATTCTTTAGAAAAATACAGTTGTCAAAGCTGATGCAAGAAAAACAGAATAGTTACTACAGAAAAAAATTGGAGACTTGATTGAAAATTGTCAGTAACAGATGATTTCACAGTTGAATTCTATCTAATCTTAAATGAATAATTCATTCCAATGTGATTTACACTATTCCAAGCCACAAAAACTAGTTCATTCATTCATTTATGAATCCTGCATAATTTACATCAAAGCCTGATGAACAAATCAAATAATAAACTTAAAGATCAGTCTCCCTTATGAATGCAGGTACAAAAACTACTAAATAAAATATTAGCAAAATGAATCAAAAGGCTTATCAAAAAAAGATAAATTCTGACTAGGAATGCAAGGTTGCTTCAATATCAGGAAATCTATTGAAATTTACTCGCAAACTAAAGAATAAAAACCTTCCCTATAAACATGCCAATAGATACTGAAAGCCATTCAATAATAATCAGCTTTTAAAAAAAAATAGGAATAGAATGGAAGAAACCTACTTGAATATAATTATACCAGATTCATCTGAGCTAACAATAAAAATCAGAACAAAAACTAGCAAAAAAATCTGTATTATTGAAACTACTTCACTTTCATGGTTCTTCATTCTTTTCAAACCCCCTTCAAACATCACTTTATGTAATTCTTACATTTCTATGAGGCCAGGTGGAGAAACCAACTTGAATTGTGCTTCTCCTTATATATCATGTTTGTATGAAGAAGACTTGGTGATCCCCTCAGGCTGCACAGAGATTCAAGGCACAGTCACCCAGCTTGTGCTCAGCAGAGAAGCCTGGCCACATGGTGGTGGGTTTCCAGCTCTGCCCTCTGTACCCACTAGAGAAACCATTGCCCTGAACCCTCCATATCCAGTGCAATAGACTCTCGGGCTCTCACTGTTGAGCTGTAATTTTGTTGCCATCTAGCTCCCTTTTGAGGGAAGAAAATTAAGAAAAACTATTTTTGCCTTCAGGTTTAACTTTTTTTGGATGAATCCACATTTTCTCATCATTTCAAATGTGCAAATGTTGTAAGCATGGTGCAAAGAACCCTGCTACACCTTCTCTTGGACACACTAATTATTTACATTTTGCCCAATTTGCTTTATTGTTTACTGTCTACATAAACATTTTTTCTTCCTGAACTGATTGAGAATAAATTGCTGATGTTATCCACCTTTGCCCTTCAGTCCTGCAGTGTACTCTCTTATATAACCTACAGAACACAAATGAAAAGCAGGACATTGAATGTTAATACGTCACCACCATCTAATAGCAATCTATATTCAAATTTCACATCTTTCTCATCCAGAATAAAAATCTGGATCATACAGTATCATTTCTCCTCTGTCTGTTTTTATCTGGAAATGTTTCTCAGAACTCCTTGGCCTTTTATGACCTTATTCCTGAAGAGCAGGAGGCAGTTTTGTAGAATATCTCTGAAACAGAAAAATGGCCCTGTCATACAGGTGTGGGTGGCTCCTGCCATCTGAGCCTGGTGTTGTGCTGAGGGGCCCGGGCCCTCACAGGGAGAGGGTGGTGTTCTGCTGAGCACCTACAATCTCGCAGAACACCGACAGCACACAGGGCCTCTCTGTGACCACACTGGATCATGACACGAAACAAAGCTGCCCTAAAACCACATCTGAACACAGACAAAACGTGACCATCGCTGAAAACACAAATGGCCGAGTAACCGCCACCTTCCCAGTGCTGCAAGCATTAGCCTACCCTTCTTGTAGACAAGGTTTATCACGGTGCCTGGTCATAACTTACCATGGCTTCTTGACAGTCCAATCTAGAGCAAAGCCCTGCTTCCTTAAATCTTCGTCCAAACCACCCTATCAGGGCCTAGAACCTGAACGTCCTTTCTAATCCCTCTGCCCGAGATGCCCTGGTGCCCACAATGTGTGCCGTGCTTCACTGAGCCGGGATAAAGCAGCGCATTCAGGCACACGCATGCTCCTGCAACCTTGCCTCTAATGCACTGATCTCTGGGTTTGGGCTTGTTTGATGTTTTCTTGTGATACGATTCAGTTGATTCTCATCATGTGAATATGTTAATACCTTATGTGACAAAAGGGACTTTGCAAATGTGATTAAGTTACTGCACTTGAGGTGGGCCCGGTGTTATCACAAGGGTCTTTAGAGAGGAGGGCAAGAAGGTCAGATGGGGAGGAAAGTGATGTGGAAACAGAGGTCGGGAGGGATGTGGCCCTGAGCCAAGGAATGTGGTGGTCTCTAGACTCTGGACAAGGCCAGCAGGAAACACTGTCCCCTCCACAGCCTCCTACAGGAATCAGCCCTGCAGACTCTGGAATCTGACCTCCCAAACTATAATATAATATATTTTGTGTCGTTTTAAGCCAACGAATTTGTGGTAATTTGTTACTAACAGGAATAGGACAGTGCACAATACCTGTTGATGACTAGTGCCCAAATCACTTATTACTACAATGGTTGCAAAACGGTGCTTTTCTTTCCATGTCATTCTATCTACAGTGGAATTGGCACCCTGCTTAAGGAAAACTTTCCCCTTCTCCCCCATTGATTTATCCATTGGTGTATTTACACTAAAATGGACTTGTGAAGCCCCTTTTTTGTTCCATGGTTTATAATCTATCGCTATGATGATGATGATGAAGATAATGATTTTTTTGATGCTCAAATTGCCCAGGATTTGGCCAATGGGAGAGCCTCCAGCTGGCTTCCATGTCCTTTTAACATGCCTGAAGTCACAGCTGATCCAGGCTGGGTGGTCCTTTGCCTGTGGCAGCCCTGAAATCAACCATTTCTCCAAGCAACCCTGGCTCCTTTCAGGGCAAGTAGTGTTTAGAAATCAAGGTTGAGAAACTACTTAGGGGTCATGACTTCTAGGCCCATCAGGAGCTTACTCTTTGCCATCACTGCAAAACTGAGAGGGTGAGGTTTATCACAAAGAAACTGAGATGCAATAGAATTAAGTTAACTTGGTCAAGGTCACACAGGCAAAACCAAGATCAAAACTGATGTCTGATTGACTCTAAAATGCTTTCCACTGCATTTGATGGCTTCCTGTGGAAAAGAGTTAAGATTTCAAGTTTTACCAGGAGCTTGGTTTAATAGCTTGACACTTGAGATTTGCCAAGCCAGACCAGAACAATTCCGCCCTTGCCTGCTACAAGAGTCAGTGTGCTGGCTTCCCGCTTCAAAGCTGCACATGTGGTCAGGGGAGGGAGGCATGAACCTTCCAGTGTCAGCAAGAGCAAACAACCACCACCAGGGCTTGCTTCCTTCCAGATTGGGGCTCTGAATGCATGCCGGGAAAGCTGGCCTAACGCGTAGCATGTCTGCTGAGTTTATTTGTCCCAGCAACATGCTTTCACCAGTGTCTGTGCTTGATTAAAATTTTGCATTTAAGTAGGGATAAGTCCTGATTTCCAAAGGGGACTATGGTCTCAGGCCCAGCAACACCAGACTAGCTTGCAGTTCCCAGTGAGGATGAAACTGACCTTGAAGACGGTACATGGCAAGTGATCAGGGATCCAAGAGTCTGAAACCAGCTCTTCTGGAATCTTCTTCCTGTTAGGCAGAGAAGAAAACAGGTGCACTGCCCGGGTGCAGGTCCAGGAGAGGCTGGCTCTGAGGACTGCCCCCTGCCCCACTCTGAGCAAGGGGATCTTCACGATGGGACGTCAGGGTGCAGGGGAGTGCCCTGGAGCAGATGCACTCTGCCAGCTGCATTGGGGCTTCTGGTCTTCAGCGTCTGCAGCTGTGCTCAGCCCTCCCAGCGTTTGCTCGCAAAGGCAGCTGAGTAAGAGGGGAGATGGTGCAGACTTGTCAGTGGGCCATTCTGTTCCCTATCTTCCCTGCTGGTCAGTGGGCAGCAGACTTTAGCTGCCAGGCTCCTGAGTGCGAGAATGTGCAGGGAAGAGCCGTTTTTGGGGACAGCCATGTGAGGGCAGAGCCATCAGCCAGGCTTACAATCTCTCCCCAACCCAGAGTGGCGTCCGTCCAAGCAATTGCCTGGGAGCCTTGTCAACAGGGAGGACTTGTCACCACTTATTGCCAAGTCCCAGTACTTCGCAGCTGAGATCCTGGAGTCAGGGACATTTCTTCCTGCCTGCCCAGCTGTGCATCACCGGGAGCTTTCACATGCGTGGGGACCACATGCACATGAAGGGCGATGAACCGCATAGTCCCCTTAGTGAACTTGTCGCAGCTTTGCTCCAAATGTGAGGCAAATGCAGCAACTACAAATTATATGTTACACGTGGCTCGTGGGCTCTGCTCTTCTCCATACCCTGTCCCCCAGTTCAGGGTGGTGTAGAGAATTAAGGTCGGGGTTTTCTTCACTCTTTTTTTTTTCATTTATTGGAAGCAACCTCAGATTTACAGGAAAAGCTGAATACAACACAAAAACTTTCTTTCTGAATAATTTGTGAGTATGTTGCTGACCTGATGCCTCATTTCCTCTAAATGCTTTAGCACATGTTTCCTATGGATAGGACATTTCCCTGCACAACCACCATAAAACCCTAGAAATCAGGAAATAACATTACATGTTACTCCACCCCATCCACAGCCCATTTAAGAATGACCTGTTGCTTGCTCCTGGATTCATATAACCTGCTGTTATCTCTATACACTGTATACACAGTTTACAGCTAGAAAACCCGACTTTGGTTTATTACAGAAAAGAGCTCAGTTAATTGTTAGTCCTTCAGTGAAAGATCCCCTGACCCGGAAACCTCCTGTGGCATTTTGCAGTGTCCATAGCCTCACGTGAGTCAGGACAAGTGAATTTCTACCGTCTAGTGATAATGAGTGCCCTTCCTTAAGGCATTAACTCTTTATGCAAAAATAACACATCCTTCATGACTCTTTTGACGAATGTTTAAAACACATCTGATGAAGTTCACTTTTCTCCAGGACTGCCAGAAAATAGTAACCTCTACATTATGCATGCATGTAGAAGCCTACCTGAAATCTGCCTTTTATAAAGGAATAGTTTGGATAAGTTGAATTCTACACTTTTTAAACTCAGTCGCCATTAACACAGAAATTATAAGTCATAACGACAAAACAAACAGTAAGTCCCCGGGTCAGGGTCACAGGGGACTTGTAGCTGTCTCCTTGGCTTCTCTCCATTTGAAATAGTTTCTCAGTCTTCCCTTGGCTTTTAAGACCTTCTGAAGAGGATCAGGCCCGCCGTTTTGTGGGGGCCTCCCAGTCTGGGCCTGAGGTCTCCGCATCGCTGATGCATCTGTGGTCACCTGTGTGTCTGACAGGAACATGGCCCAAGCAGTGCTGTGCGGTCTCCACGGCTCCCCGTTGGGGCACACAACTGTGATCTGTCCCGTTACCCATGATGTCACCTTCGATCACTGTTAACATGGTGTTACCAACTGAATGTTTCTTTCCTCCCAAAGTGCAGGTGTTGAACCCTGCCCCCCCAGTGTGGTGGTATGAGGAGGCGGGGCCTTGGGAGAGGCGATTAGGAGGAGATGAGGTCTGAGGGTGGAGCCCGCGTGAATGGGGCTCATACCCTTCTAGGAGTCCTGGGAGAGCTTGCTTCCCCCTCTGCTCGGGGCCATGTGAGGATTCAGTGCCAAGTCCAGTCTGCAAACCCAAAGCAGGCTCTTATCAGAGCCTGACTGTGCTGGCGCCCCGATCTCAGACTGCTGTACTCCACAAGTGTGAGAAAAATGTTTCTGTTTGCAAGCCCCCAGGTTAGGGCGCCTTGTTAAGCAGCCCAGCTGACTGAAGTAGGCCCTGCCTCCCAGACTCCACTGTAAGGTTCTTCCTTTCCCTTTGGAATTAAACAGCGTTTTATGGGGAGGCCTTCTAAAACCATGTAAATATCCTTTTCCTCACCAAACTTCCATTAATCCTTTACTTATGCCAGTTTGGACTTGAGTTGTCCCATTCTGTTCAAAGGAATATAATCCATTACTATCATTCATTTTGGATGCTCAAGTTGTCCCAGATTAGGTGAGGGTAAATTCCTCCAAATGGGTCTCTGTGTCTTTTTGACATGTTCCTATTATTTTTCTGAGACTGGTCCAGAAATCTCCACTCAAATTCCGCATCTTGAATTCATTATAGTTTAGTATGCTTGGGAGATGTTCTCAACCCAGTGACCTGTTTTAGAAGTGTGGGCTATGGAATTCATTTCAACAAGGAAGCCTTCCCCTGTGAGGGTTCCGAATGCTTTCCTGGGCACACTTTGGAGTGGCAGCTCCTCGCTGGGGAGTGGCTCCTGGGCATTTCCTCTCCTCTAAAGTGCCCGTCTATACCCTTTACCTATTTTCTACTGGGGTGTTTTCTTACTTACTGATTTTTAGGAGCTCTTTATGTGTATTTGGTAGTAATCTTTTGTCAGTGATACGTACGGCAAATACTCTTCTCCAGTGTGGACTTTGTCTTTTCACTGCCCTTAGGGTGTCTTTTTTGCTTGTGCTTTTAATTGTGTGTATATGTTTTTTACTTTTTATGATGGGAAATTTTAAACATAAGACACTCAAGAGTATAATATAATGAATCCCCAGATACACAGTTTTTAACAGTACAGCAGTTTTTAACAATCATCAATCTGTGATTTAAGTTATTTTTGATGAAAAAAGTGGTTACATCTAGAGTAGTCAAATTTATCAGTATTTTGTTTTATTATTAGAGATTCTTGGGTCTTCTTGATTTTTTTTTTTTCCCTTGGAATAATTTTAGATTTAGAAGAGTTGCAAGGATGGTAAGTACAGAGTGTCTGTGTGCCCTCACCGGAGCCCACTTACTCTGACATTATCTTACATTGCCATGGTACATTGTAAAATCTAAGAAACTGACAATGGCACATTACTAATAACAAAATCCCAGGCTTTATTTGGATTTTGCCAGTTTTCCCATTGATGTACCTTTTCTGTCCCAGGAGCTCATGCAGGAAGCCACAGTGCAGCTAGTTGTCATACCTGCTAGTCTCTGATCTAGAAGGGTTTCTCAGTCTCTCTCCAAAACGCCCTGACAGTTTTGAGGACTGTTGGCCAATTATTTTGTAGAGTAGGGCTTATTTTAAAATTATTCCTTACTCTGCAGTTAGAAGTCACCTAGGTGTTCTTCTAAATGTTAAAATATTTTTCTTCTGACATTCAAGTTTTAACTAACTCAGGATTAATTTTTATGGGAGGATTTATGTGCATTTTCTTTCCCTTTGGATAACCTATTTCTGTCTTTGAGCAGCTTCTCTTCTTGCCACACATTTACCATGACCCTTTGGTTATATATTAATGTTCCTCATTTGCACAGTTCTGTTTCTGAGCTCTCTATTTAATCATGTTCATCATTTCATTTCTATCTCAATAAAGTAATTGTCTCATTGACTCCAGTGTCGTGTTAAGTCTCTCTGTTTGGCAGAACTAATCTCTTCTCCTAGTCTTCTTTTTCAGAAGAAGCTTAGATATTCTTTGTTCTTATTCATACACTTTAGAACATATATTTTCCCTTCCTCATACATTTGCCATGTTTCAAAAAACAAACACAGAAAATCTGTAGTGAATTTTTATGGAAGTCACATTAAATCCATATATAGATCATTCTGTGAATTATGACACTTATAGCTTAAACCTTCCTGCCCATGAATGTATTATATCATTCTCTTTATTTGGGTTTCTTAAAGCGTTTTTCAATAGAGTTATACAATGTGCTATATAGAGGGCTTGCATATATTTTATTAGATTTATTTCTAGGTTTTTGTTACTCTTAAATAACATCTTTTTAAAAATGAAAGTTTCTAATTGGTTGTTGCTAGTGAATAGAATGAAACTGTTATTTATTTGTTTATATCTATCATCTTGCCAAACTCTTTTTTTATCTAGTAATTTGTTTGTTATTTCCTTTCAGTTTTCTATAAAGACAATCAGATCATCATAAAGTATTATAATTTTATTTCCTCCCTTTCAGTCTTTATGACTTGAATTTCTTTTCTTACCTTGTGTGGCCGGGAGATACTGAATGGGCATGGTGATAGTGGGCATCTTTGTCTTCTTTCTGACTTTCATGGATACTATTCCTACTACTTTTTTAAAAATCAAAGTTCTACTTGTCTCATGAAATGAATTATAATCTTTTATCATTATTCTCTAGAAAAGTCTTTATAAAATTAGAATGATTACTCAAATAGGTAGACTTACCTGGAAAACAAACTGTGCTTAGTGTTTTCTTTGTGGGGAAAGAGCACATTTCTGATGTCCATCATACTGTTTTGAAAGCCACCAATTTTATAAAATAAAACCTATGTATGACATTCATTTTTCTACTAAAAAGACTCTCCGATTGATCAGGATCTATATGTTATGTGTGTGCTTATACATATAATGTATATGTATATGAATAATATATGTGTGTGTGTGTGTGTATATATATGTATATCATATAAATGTAAAATGAAGTCAATATAGTAGCTGGTTCTTCTGTGTGGCTTTTAGGTTAAATGTTAACTGACCATTCTTGAAGAGCAAGTTACTAGTTAAAGAAGCTGACTTCTGCTTAAACACATCTTTAATGAACACACACACACACCACACATTTATATCATATTGGCCTTGCCAAAGTACTTTCAAGAAAATCATAGCATTTTAAAGTAAATTAATTCTCTGTGTATGGATTTTTAAAAATCTACTTTGTGACCCCAGGCTGACTCATTTTTAACATCAACTTAATGTCTAATCATTTGCCTCCTGACTTGCTGAAACATGAATACCTGGAAAGAAAAGCTCTCAGTGAAGCAGAGATTAGGCTATGACAAAGAGAAAGAAAGACAGGAGTCTGTAGCAAGCCTGAGCAAGTTTCCTAGGTCTTCGCTAAGATTCAGTCCTTTAAGAACAGATTGAACTCTTGCTACCAAAGATAAGATCAACTTTTTGGAGGAAATGTCAAAAATTTAAGAAACCAGAACAAAGCCATTGTACTGTTCCTTCACTTGTGTAGCGGGCCTTGAACACCTCCTGTGTGTCAGAGTCCACAGCAGGTATGGAGGGCGTGGAGAATAGACATGGAACAGTTCTTGCCATTGAGTAGCTCACGATCTAATGGGATTAAACAGATGATTAAATATGCACAAGGCATTAGGGAAGGTGAAGGTGGGTGGGTGTCCAAAAATAACTTTCTGGGGGAAAATGATGCTTTGAAGTATGAACTAAACATATAGGTGGTCCACAGTCTGTAATCAAGACTGCTTTCAGTAAAGAATAAAATTCCCTTCTGCTCCCAGTTCCCTCTAATTTATTTACTTAGATATTGTTTTTTGTAAGTTTCTGCTAGGGTCTAGGCACACTAACAATCCCAAAGTACTGCCCTGTACTATCAGGTAAGATGTTCTGGCCAAGCAGAGAACTTGACAGCAGGCTGCAGTTAATACCATGGCCACTTCAGAGTTTCCTTTACTCTAATAGCCACATGACTGGTGGTCACCACATTGGACAGTATAGATTTAGAACACTCCAACTCTATCATAAATGTCTCTTACCCCCCATATATTCCATCTAGCAAATATACAACAAAGTTAGACAACATGTTTAAAAAAAAGTCTTCCTAAAAGCATCAGAGACCTAAGAAGATAGCGAAGTGTTCAAGGATATGATTTAGAATGAGACAGGGATCTAGAAGATTAAGTCCCGCATTTGGGACTGCTTTTGCCTGTAGGAGATTTGCTGACCCAGAAGAGGTGGCTGAGTGGCTGAGCAGCACTGAGAGCCTTCCAGCACTAGAGGAACAAATTTTGGACTCAACAATTGGCCATAGTGAGGACCTCATTTAACTCCCTGTGCTTAGTTAGCACTGGGACCTTCAAGGGCTGCACCTTGAGAGTAAAGGAAACCCTGCAGTGGCCATGATATTAACTGTAGCCTGCTCTCAAGACCTCTGCTTGTCCAGAACATCTCAGTTTATATTATAGTGAGGTAATTTCAGATTGCTAGTGTACCTAAGACCCTAGCAGAAACATGAAAAACATCTCTGGAGGAAAATAACATCTATGTTTGGTGAGAACTTACTTCTATAAATGATTACAAAACTGTAACAAGCAATGCAAAATCAAATATAACCAACTACAGGAGGGGATGAGGCAAATAAAGAGAATCAGCACAAACAACAGACACTAGGAATAGACTCACAGATACTCCAGGGGAGCAGTTACTAGACACAAACTGTAAAATAACTATGCCTGTTATGTTCATAGAGATAAAAGGCAAACTTAAAAATTTTTGGCAAGTAACTATGACTATAAAAAGGCACACTGCATATTTGAAAAACAACAGTGTCTGTCTGGATCCAAACAGGAGAGAGAAACCACATAACAATTTAAACAGGGAGAGCTTAATATAAAAATTATATCCTAAAATGATTGAGATATTGGCTAGTAAGAAGTAAAGAGAACCCAAGATAACATTGAAATAGCAGATGTAAGGAGTCATCACTGACCCAAAGGCTGAGACAGAGCATCCAGAAGTCTTCTCCCACCCAGGGCTGAGACTCTGACCTGTTGAGAGGGCATGGCCAGCTTTGGCTCACTGGGTGACAGAAATCATTGTGGAGCTTCACTGGTGGAACTTGTCAGAATTATGCCCTCTGAAACTTGCCAGAAATCCACCCTTTATGGTGCTGGGAAAGCTGTTCACATGGAAGAAACTCACTAGAGATGCTCTATTATAAGACTGCCAGGATGTGGGCTGCACTGCTGGAGCTGGCTGCTGAGAAAGCTGCCCTCACTGCAGAATCCTGTCACTGGAAAAGCCATGCACTCTGCAGGAGCCTGCCTAGCCTAATCCACTGGACCTGAGAGGCAAACCCCTTTTCCTGAAGGGTCTCTCCAGCACCCTCTACTTGAGTGCCAGTTGGCATGGGCAAGAAATACCCAAAGGGACAAGATCCATTTTCACAGAGCCATCTAAAAAGGTAAATTTGGAGTTGAGAGGCAATAAACTGATAACTGGCACACAAAAAATCCCAAGAAGAAATCTTATCACTGAAAAATAAAAGTTAACAAAGTTAAGAAAATAGATTGTTTAATAGTATGTTAAACACAACTGAAGAGAGAATTAGGGAGCTGGGAGACAGAAGGATGAACTATACAGAGATAAGACATTTCTGATGGAGTTGGAGGGTTCTAAATCCACATTGTCCAATGCAGCAGCAGCTAGCCATGTGGCTGCATAAATTTAAATGAATTATAAGTAAATAAAATTTAAAAATTCAGTTCCTCTTTCAAACTAGCCACAGTCAGTCAAATGCTCAGTGGCTACAGCACCAGCATACAACACAAATGCCCAATAACTCCAGCACAGATAGAGAACATTTCCATCCCTGCAGCTATTAGTGCAGTATTAAACATTGGCTTAATTGGAGTCTCATAAATAAAAGAGAAAATGGAACAGAAACAATATTTGAAGGGGTTTGGCTGAATACCTTCCAAAACTAACAAAAGATATCATGCCACAGTTTTCAGAAGACCAATAAATTCCAAACAGGGTAAATAAAAAATAAACCCATACCCATTCCTAGAAAATCTTCAGGAAAACCAAAGACTTAATGGTAAAGAGTTGAAAACTTTCCCTTTGATGTAAGGAACAAGACAAGGATGCCTGTTCCCACCACTTCTATGTAGCATTTCTTGGCCAGTGTAGAAAACTAAGGAAATCAGAAGCATAAGAACTGGAAAGGAAGGTCAAAGTTTCATTATTTGAAGATAATATTATTATGTATTTAGAAGATCTAAGAGAATTTACAGATACATTATTAGAATTGATAAGTTGCTGAAGTCAGTATCCAAAAATTTAGCCACACTCTGTTGAAAAATGAATTTTAAAAGGATAAAAATGATAAACTACTTAAAAACAAATCTTACAAAAATATATGTGAGATATCTATACAGGAAACTATAAAATATTATTGTGAGAAACTAAAAAGAGCTAAATAAATGGACAGATTATCATGTTAATGAATTGGAAGACTCAGTATTGTAAAGATATCTTTACAAGTTAGGTCTCCCTAACTTGATATATAGATTAAATGTGATTTCATCTCCACAGATTTTTTAATAATCTGATCATAAAATTTATATAGAACTACAAAGGACTAATAGTAATCAACATTCTCCCTTGAAGAAAAGCAAGGTGGAAAGACTTGCTTCTCTAAGTAGCAATACTTAGTATTAACTTAAACAACATTAAGTCAATGCTGTATTGGTATTCAGCAGTAGAATAGAATAGAGATCCTAGAAACAGACTCTTGAATATATGAATATTGATATTGACAAAAGTGTCACTGCAAATCAGTAGGGGAAAGATGGATGAACTTTTAAATAAATGACCCAGAACATCTGGCCATCCATAAGGAAAAAATGAAACTTAACTCTCACCTCATGCATAAAAATCAATCCCAGACAGCTTGTAGACTACATGTTAAAGGCAAAGGCATACATCTTTTAGAAGATAATACAGAAGAATATCTTCATGATCTTACGTTAACACTAATTTTTTAAAAAAGATCAATACATTTGCCTACATTAACATTAAGAACTTCTGTTCGTGAAAAGACACTATGAGGAGAATGAAAAAGACCAGCCACAGTTTGGGAAAAGATCACTGCAGCATGTCTAACTGACAAAGGGGCTTTATCTAGGCTATTGAAAGAAGGGTGCAAATCAACAAGAAAAGGGCAGATAACCCAATAGGAAAATTGGCAAGAGATTCAACTTTACAGAGCAGAAGTCTAGATGGTAAATGAGTATAGGAGATTATGCTCAATTTTGTTAGTATTTCGGGAAATGAAAATTATATCACAATGATATACCACTACCCACTCACCAGAATGGCCAACACTTTAGAAATTAACTATCCAACTGAAAATTTCATGTAATCCTGGTGGTAGTAAATGAGATAATCACTTTGGGAATCTGTGGCACTGTCATCTAAAATAGAAAATGTGCAAGCCTCAGCAATTCTACTCCTAGATATATAACCCCCAAATATGCTCATAGGGTGTAAAAGAGATGTATATGAATGTACATAGCAACAATATTTGAAACAGCCCAAGACTAGAAATGATCCAAATGTTCATTAACAATGGAATGGATAAATGGTGGTCTATTTGTGTAAAAAATACAGTGAGAGTTGTGATAATTGGAAGCACTGCCAATGACATACAGCTGCATGTGGCAGCATGGACGAATGGGCTCTGGTGACAGTGAGGGCCTCCCCTTAGCCAGAGAAGAGTGAACACCCCAGACAGATACCCTCAAATGGAGATGTCCTCATTCCCAGGCCCCAAACCTGCAGTCCTGGCTGCTTCCTCCTTCTCTTTCTTGTGGTGAAAGGGGTTCTTTTAAAGATTGTTTGGCCTGTGATCTGAACCCTTCTTTGAGTCTTCAACCCACCTGATGAGAGCCCTCTTCACCCCCAGGCATCCCAACCTCTTGCAGTTATTTGCTTGCTATTAGTGTTGCCGCCAATGAGTAATTGTCAGGGCAGGTCCTCAGTCTGGACCATCCCATACGGCCAGGGCCTCGGAAGACCAGGTCCCAAGGAAGGGGCTCAGCAGCCACAGCATCTGATTGATGCATGGTCCCACCTCTGCCTTGACTGGCAAGGTGACACTCAGCAACAGTCTTCCTCTTCCCTGGGTTCCCATCCCTCCACCTGTGCACGAGCCCCTCTCTGGAATTCCATAACTGCCTGCCCCCTGGGACGGACCCCTGGGACAGACTTCTCAGGCTGCTAGGTTGTGGATGAAGAGGGAGATATTCTCCTAACACTCCTCCCTCCTTGTCTTTCTCAAAGACAAGCTGCAGCAGAAAGGCAGGGGGAATAAGCTCAATTTAATTAAGTGCTGCATGCCAGGGTCTGTGCTGGGCTTCTCATATTTTCCCTCTGTATTAAAAAATAATTTAGCTCTCAAGAAACTCTGAAGTGGTTATCGTAATTCCCTTTTCTACAGGTGAGTGCTCAGGAAAGTCCTCCAGACACTTTCTCACTGTAGTTCCTCCTTTTTCCAACTCTCCACCACAATTTTGAAAGAGAAATGCTCAGCTGAAAAGAGTTGCTTTGGGCTGAGTTATGCGAACTCCCTGGCAGTGTGGCTGGTGGTACAGTCTGGCCTGTGGTCATGTGGTCACTGCAGGCTCCTACAAGCTGTAAAGATTGGCAGTAACAGCTCAGGGACGGTAAGGGAAGGAAGCATGGTTCTCATTCTGGGAAGGGGATGGTAGGGGATCTAATGACTGCAGAGCATTCTGGGAAACTATCTGGACTCTCTGAGTCATGGGCTTGGGCTCTGACTCCAAGCACTTTCCAAAGTGTGTGTCCCCTGGCCTTGCTCTACTCAGGGTCTTCTAGCATCTGTGAGTCTGTGCTTCTTGGCAGAAGCAGGGAGCCTAAAACCATGGCATCAGTCTTTGTCCTTCCCAAGCTCATGGCCTTAACATTAAATATGTTCTTGCGGGTCTTTCCTTCCTTCACAGGTTTGCCTCTAATGATCCAGTGGAACCCCTATGCCCACCTGATTCTCCTTTATTTCACAAACCTTGTTGGCTCTGAACTTGGTTTCCCCAGTGAGTGCTCACTTCAGTTCAACCAACACTCCTTGAGTTTCCAAGAGAGTTGCAGTCTCTTCAAGGAGCCTTTAACTTTCTAGTGGAAATAAGACACTTTCACCAAAAGCAAAATGTAGAATGTGGTATGTTTCAGCAGATGAGAAGCAAAGTGATCCTGGTGCATAGAGGAGGAGATTAGCTCCAAATGAGTAGAAGGAAGAAGGGAAGGGAAGAACTGGAAAGTCTTCTTGGAGGAGGTGGCATTGTGCTGTGCTTGAAGGGAGGGATGTTCTTCAGGAAGTCCAGACGGGTGCAGCAAGACCCCGCCACCAGGAAAGGGACAGCATGCTAGGAAAACCAGCAGCACTTGGCCATGGACAAGTTGAGAAAAAGAGAGAGATTAGTTAGATTACAAAAGGTTGAAGTGGTCACTGAGGATCTTCACGCCAAGCTCCAAAGCTTAAGCTTTCATAGAAAATGGGAAGCCAAAGAAGAATTTTGAGTCAAGAAATGCCCAAATCTCAATCTGGGAGCCATTCTTATCCCCAGTCACCAAATCTACCTCCAAAGCCCCTTGAGAACCCACCCAAGTCACTCCAGCCTGAGGAACGCCTTTGTTTTGTCACCGTCTCCCCCACCTAGATTCATGCCACAGAGCCCTAGCTAGTGTTCCAGTCTCCAGACCCCCTATCACCACATCCACTCCTAAGGTATCCCCCCACACTGGTGGCCAGACGTGGTCTTTGTCAATGAGCAAATCAGTTGTCAAAACGAATTGTGTCAGTTTCCTGTGTTGATTTTCAAGAGCTTCATGTTACCCTCCAGATAAAACCAAAATTTCTCTCTTATTACACACCTGTCCCTCTTGTCTCTTGCCTTTCCTGGCACCATACTAACCAATCTCAAATTCTGTGATCCCTTTTAAGCAGGAGTGCCCCCTCCATTCATCACCTGGCCTGGCCCCCCAGGGGGTCAGTGGGCCAAAATTCAGTTCAGGTGTCACTCCCCCAGGTAACCAGCTCTGACATCCACCCCATCCTCTGGCTTCTTCAGCTCCCCAGCTGCCTATTGTTTTAGCACCTAAAGAGCAGTGTTGAAATGGTCCTCTGATTTATTTTCCCCTGGCTCTCTATTTTATTATAGGGTCTGTGTTCCCAAAGAGCAGGTACTTGAGACTCAAAAAAAAAAAGGTCTTCAAAAGGATGAATAAATACCACTTCCTCTCTAGATTAACTGGCTTCTCTTGGGCCACATGCCCCCCTGCCCTTGCACTCTGGATGGATTGTTTGCTCCTGCTGCTGCTTCTTTCCATTGTCTTTCTGTCCTTATTTCTCTCCAAAGAGGTGTCCGCTCTGCAGTAGGAATGGCAACCACAAAGCTGTTCACAAATATGGGCACATAAAGAGCCTGGATCAAAGTAGCAAACTGTTGACAGCAATGGCCTCTAGGGAGTAGGACAAAAGATGATATTTTATTCTTTCCACTTACCTCCAACTTATTAAATTTGTTATATTTCATAATGTGAAAAATACTTTGCCCAAGACTGAGAGAGCTTGCTTTCAGTCAGAATAGCAGAAGAATGTGTATAGTAAACTATAATCCATCCAAAAAAAAGAAAAGCATAGAAACATACATTTATAAATTCTCCCTGGTAGGACATGTAAGAAGTGGAGTCACCTCTTTGGAGGGGAGCTAGGAACCTGGCGTCTGGGAAAGCAGACTTTTGCTCTATTCCTAAGTACATTTTGGGATTTGAAGCATGTGAAAGTACTACCTATGCAAAAAATAAGTGAAGTGTAAATTAAAAACAGCTGAGTTCAAATTCAAATCCACTCAGTAACTTAGGGAACCTCACTCTCCCCATCTGTAAAATGGAGAAAACTGTACCAACTTCATAGGGTTAATGCAAGAGGTAAATGATGCAGGAGTGTAGATGACACATGAGCTCTTAGGCACTGCACCAAGGCAGGGATGAGTCCCTGGCCTGCTAATTCCCCAGGACTCCCTCCTGCTCACCGCTTCCTGTCCTCTAAATGGAGCTGTCAAGGCCAAGTCCTGTGTCTGCCAACATATCCCCACTGGAATTGCCTAACTTGATTCTCTGCCTGTTGGAACACAGCTAGTAGCATGAAGGAAAAGCCAGACTTTGAGGATCTGGGCATTTCAAAGCGCCAAACATTTCTTTTTGTTTCCTCAGGCTCTCAGCTTGCCAGCTAGTTCCACACATTAGAAATATTTTGCATCAGCACTGCAGTTTTCAACCATAGCAGATTCATTTTGTTTCATGACTACCTCCTTATAACAGCTCTGGGAAAAACTGCACTGGCCCCAGTCCCAAACCACGTTCCTGGCATTTCTAGCTGTGTTCAAGATGGTGTCTTTGGTTAGTAATCATAGAAGTCGAAATCTCCTGCAACTCCCTAGAATTTGATCTGGAAAAAAAAAAGGACTGATTGGGTAGAGTTTCTAAAGGGCTGTCATCACTGTGACCTCCAAGCTGTTTGAGGCAGGAAGAGGGGCTTAATTTACCATGTTTCTGCCTGTTCAAATATCTCTGCTTTTCTCCACAGCCCTATGGATTTTCCCCATGCGTGGCAATAAATATTGAGTACTGACAAGCAGAACAATGCTGAAGGAGGTACTTTCACTGTTACCCGGGACAGGGCAGCAGATCTGGCAAATGAAAATGCAGGATACCACTTAAATCAAAACCCCAGATCAACAATGAATGCCTTTTTAGTGTAAGTATGTCCCATGCAATATTTGGGAGACATGTTAAAAATTATCCATTGTTTTAGTCTACATACGTCCCACATAATATTTGCGTACTTATACTAAAAATTATCGTCATCGATCTGAAATTCAGAGTCACAACTGGCTGTCCTGTATTTTATCTGGCAGCCTCGCCTGGGAAAGGTATGGAGAGCATCCTCATCTGCTCTACAGAGACAAGAGGCTCTCGTTGTCTGGCCTCATTTTATTTCTTTAAACCAGCCCTCTGCCCCTGCCACATGGTCAGAACCCAGAAAGGGCAAGGCCCCCACATGCTTGCTTTGCCACAGGCTCTCTCCTGAGTGCAGTCCTCGTCCTGCCTGGCACCCCTCTTCCAGAGCAGTACTTGTGCTCCTGGCTCCTGGTTTTTAGACCATGTTCCCGCTCTGCCTGGACCTCACCACGTGTCCTAAAGCTCCCCTGGGCAGTCTTCCTCCCTCTTCAGCAACAGACCTGTACCCACCCACCTCCCCGCCACGAGGGTTGGCAATGTCCTTCGAGGAAGAATTCCACCCTAGACAGGGCAGCCCTGAGAGCTGACTCTGGCTCGGGGGCCGTCTGGCTCAGGTGCTCACCGGACTTGTCCTTCCTCTTGGGGCAGGTCTGCCTGCTGTCTTGGTGTGAGGCCAGCTCAGACACGAATTTGGTTAAGACCCTATCAGTCCCGAAGCCCTATTTCCATAAAGCAAGTCTCTTCATTGAGCCCTTGCTATCGGTGGGATGGGGGTGGCGGGGATGTGGGGAGGGGGCAACGAGTGACCTTGAAGGGGGGGGGCAGTAGTGTAACTGTGCTGAGTCCCCCTCCCCACACCTCCTGTGGTCTCTGTCCGCCGGAAGAGGGTGGCGACAGGGATGTGTTTCTTACAGCTTCATTCTGGCTCAGCAGGTGAACCCCCGCAGACTCTGGGCCAGAGTCCTCAGAGAGAACTGTGTCATCTGAGAAAGCGAAATTCAGACTCACTTCCGAGGCATTTCACGATGCTAGATGCCCTGCTGGCTCCCAGAGAGCCACGCTCAATTGTGACTTTCTGCACCAGTGTGGCTTCTGCTGCTGTGACGTGAACTGCGCTTTTTTCCAGTGAATAGGGCCGGCCCACCAGCTGCTGGCCGCCGCCATGGTGTGCAAGGACACCCCCCTGTGGCGTAGGGGTGACTCTCATGCCCAACATAAACCAGAGGACGTAAAAATAAAATCTGTGCTGGCTTGCTGGGGCTGCTGCAGCAAAAAATGCAGATGTTTTGTCTCACCAATCTGGAGGCTGGAAGTCCAAAATCTAGGTATCCACAGGCTATGCTCCCTCTGAAACCTGCAGGGAAGCATCCTTCCTTGCCTCTTCCAAACTTCTGGTGGTTTGCTGGCCATCTTTGATGTTCCTTGGCGTGTAGATGTGTCACTCCAGCCTTACATCTTCCCGTGGCCTTCTCCCTGGATCCTGTCAGCCAAATGCTGCCCAGGCACGTGCATTTTAACAAAAACTAATTGATTACTAATGAATGCAAATTGGAAAAGTTCACAGAAAAATCTGGATTTCTGTACCCTCTGTCATTGTGACTACAGTTTAGGCTCTGTTACAGAGCAGGTGGCAGATTCAGCAGCCACGCGGCTGTCCACGAGTGTCATATCCTTTTACCAGAATAAGCACACCACAAGGGTAGAGGGCACTGGCTCTGGGCATGTGCGGTAGGGTGCCATCCTATGGTGAGAGGACCTGGGAGGGCTGAGAAAAAGCTGGCAAATTGTGCCTCCAGATGGCACTGGGCAGGGATCCTCACCTCTCCCAGACCTGCACCACTGCCAGCCCATCCTCTTAAGGATTTCCTCCTCCTTGGGCAATTTCCTCAGGCCCCAGAGAGGATTTTCAAGGATTTTTTTTGAGACTTTCATAATCCACACAAGTTTGGCTAAGGAAGCACCAGTTGCAGTTGCTAGCTATGCACATGTCCACCTAGTTCAGGTGGCTTTTATGACTATCCTCACCCCTCAAGTTAACTGAGTTCTAATTTTTTGTGCTACTTAGAGACTTTGCCTCCTTCCCCACTCTCTCAGTCCAAATCAAAGGCATGGAAAGGTCCAGGTGATGGGCATTACCCACCTCACAGGTCCTTGAGGGGTGCTAGGAACTGTAGAGGTTGGCACTGTAGAGGTATGACACTGATGAAAATAAAAAGAATGAAAAAGAAAAGTGCTTTGTGATCTTTAAAAGAGCCAAGTTCTAGCACTGTCAAATACTTTTAGTAAGATAAGCTGGTATTTTCCTGTGGGGTAGGTGGAAGATGATTGGAAGGTTTGGTTTTTATCTTCCTTGTATAGGATACAGAATAGCCCTCTCACTGCTAGAGGCAAGTAGAGGGAGGCAACTGGCTATATCTTCACTTAGGAAAGACAAGCATTTGGAAAGCCAGTGCCTTCTCCTCTGACACCTGTACCAGCTCATACCCCAGGCTGCCATCCCCAGGCCTTTAAGATCCAAATCTGTGTAGGCATTTGAAACTAGATTGTCCTAAAAGCAGTCATTTGAAATCACATCATCTTTGGCAGATAGCTAAAGTCGCATGCACAAGAGTGCATATTTTTAGCAGTTGAAGCCCAAGAGACACACAGCCAGCCTAATCCTACAGCGCAGGCCAGACACGGCGAGTGGCGAGGGATGTTCTGGGACGAGGCAGCTCTGCAGTGCAAAGGAACAGAATGGAGGCGGCTAGAAAGGCTCATTCACCGCAGAAGGCGCTAAGAGGCAGCAGCCCCCAGTGGTCTGTGCCACCTGTGAAAATGGACAGTCAGGAGGTAACTGTCCTTGGGCAGCTGAGACCTCATCACACGTCTGGCTTCCATGACAGTTGGATTGCAGATAGTGGAACAGTGGGAGAGCAAGGAGGAGCTGCAGGAATGCTTTTCATGAAATCTGCAGGTCCAGGAAGGACTTTCCAAAGCAACTTGGCATTGAATTAAGGTATTCATTCCACTTTTATTGAGATATAATTGGCATATAATATTGGATTCACTTTAGGTATACTGCATAATGCTTTGCTACATGTACACATTGGGAAATGATCACCATAGTAAATTGTCCATTGCTCACATAGTTACTCTTTTATTGAGTCTTTGCCAAGTTTGTTGCTGATGTAGGTTGTGTTTTATTTGTTGAAATGCACTTCTGGAATGAGATGGAACACTGGGGAAAACTGTTTCCACAGATAAAACATTGTTGCACGTAATGAAACCACTTTCTGAAGAAAGAAAAAGTCTGCAGGGATGGACAGAGAGGGAGCCTCTTTGCCCTGAGAGGCCTGGCCCCTGAACAGAGCTAGTGCCCTGGCATGGCCAGGGACACAGATTCTAGGTCCCAAGGGCTCTGTCAGGTAGGCCTGGACTCGCCAAATGCACACAGCCAGAGAGAGGCTCTGCAGAGACTTCAGCTCCTGTGACTTCCCATCGATACCCACTGTCTAGGGAATGGGGCCCAAACTGCCTGGAGACAGGGCCAGGAGAGGCGAAGCCACAGGAATGAGGACTGACCCACAAACACCCAGGGTGACCCAGACGTAAAATTTAAAAAAAATTTTTTTAAGAGAGAAAAAGCTACAAAGAAGCGCGGTGACATGAGACCTGGGTCTAACTGGCTGTGTGCCTCACTCCTGGGGTCCTGTACCCTTTCTTGGACTGATTACTCACAGAGACTGGGTTTGGGGGTCAGTCTTTGCCCTGGGAAGTTGGGCAATCACAGTTCTGAAGGTTAAAAGAAAAGGAAAGCAAGCATTGCCACCACAGGTACCTCTAGGTGGCTCGGAGGGAAGGGAGAAAGCAGGGCTCCCTTGTAGGCTGACAGTGCCCTGGGAAAACCATGTTTCCAGAGACCCTGACTAAGGGGAGAGTTAAGTGCATTAAATCTCCTGTGTCCTTATCCCCTTGATTCCTACCAACTGCTACCATGCCCAGGCCTCCAGAGCAAAAAAAACAGCATGAGAGTGACAATGGTGGCTAGCTTACAGACATAGAGTCATGAAAAAAAAATTCAAACTGGATTTTCAAGTTTGCCTAGGTACTCAACCCTTGTTTATGCTACTTTCAAAGTGGCTAAATCAGTGATTCCCAGCTCTGGTTTAGGGACACCCCAGGTGTCTTTATTCCAAGGGTGATTGTGAAATTCTAAAAATAAAATGATTTTTAAGTCCTTGCACTTTAAAATAAGCTCACACCTTGTACTCTCTGAAAGCATACACACATTGACAATGGAAAGAGACTGTGAAATCTATCAGGTAAAGCTGATCTGTCCCATCCAACAGGCCGGCCACCACAAGCAGAACACCACTTTATTAGAGTAACACTTTGTGGCTTTGGGAGCACCTCCAATTACTGCATTAGTGACTAAATGTGTAAATTAATACCAGAGATGACTGTTTGGGTCTCAACATCACTCCAGAGGTAGAAATGGAGGCTCATCTTTTGGCACATAGCTATGGGCATGTGAAATTTCTGTCTGTCAACAACTCACGGAAGCGATGTTTGGTAAGAGGTGGACTGCGCACCGAGGGGCTCCGGCCACATCACACACATGGGAAGCGAGGCAGCCCCAGGCTGGCTTTCCCACTGGGCTGAACCTGTCTGGAAGTTGAAACCTAGGGCAGCAGTGCAGGCAGCTGGCCAGACGGAGAGGAAGGAGCCCATTCTAATTCCTTCCCTGGCCAACACTGTAAATTTGGCTGGCTACCATTCTTTATTTTACAATGGGGAAAGTCATCAAGCTCCATGTAATTAACATCTTTGTCAAAGACTGACTGCCAGTGCTATTTTCTCCATGGTTTTTGTCCAGATGTGACTCCCCTCTACAGTGTTCCTGGGGGGGGGGTGCTGGGGGCACCTGGGGCTGAGGAGCCCTCTCTGGAGCACTGGAGATGGTGGGTGGGACTTGCGTCAGCACTAGGACCAGAGGCCGCCAGCTCTTCTGGGAGCCTCTCTGGGTCTTCACTTCAATGTGTGCAGAGTGCTCCATGCTGCTTGGTCTCGGCCACCAAGACACGTGCCATTTTTCCCCATCAGGGCATTGAGGCCATCAGGCGGGAGGCAGAGGAGCCCAGTTCCCAGCCACCATCCCCAGAGCCACTCCCCTCGTAGCTGCCAGTAAGGCCAAGTGGCATCTGTGTTTGGGAGTGTTTCCTGGAAGTAACAGGGCACTGGGGGGTTGAGAGAGCCATTTACCTTTTCTAGGCTCTCCCACTGCAAGTGCTTCCCAGCAGTCCCACCAAGCTGCTAATAGAGAGTTCTGACAGGACTTTACAGTTTACAAAGTGCTTGAGGAAATATCAATTTATTTCATCCTCCATATGGCCCTGTGAGGCAATAATCAGCCAAGGACACCTATGGTGTGGCAAGTGGTGGTAACTCCTGCAGTGACTTAGTTGCTCCTTGTATCAGGGACGGGTGGGTGTTCATTTTCATATTTTGTAGATAAGAAAACGTGAGGTCAAGTCAGTAATGGGGCTTAGGCACAGCATGGCCTGTAGCCCGAGCCTGCTTATCCTGAAGCTCACCCTCTGTCCTGCCCAGTGTGCTGCCGCTCAGCATCATTCCTAGACCTGGGCTGCATTCAGAGACGCAAGGGTCTACTCCGATGGGGGCACCTGCAGCCACTATCAGTTGACATTTATTTTAAAGCAATACCATGGAGACTGGAGAATCAAGAGCAAACCTGTTTTAAAGAAAATAAATACAAGGCAAAAACCAAGAGATAATAGTATTTGTAATGGAAACACAAGTTGGCACAGTGCAGGAAGGCCTCTGCTTGATCAAGCAAAGCTGCTTTTCCCCCTCTTGCCTCTGGCTTCATACTGCCTAGACTGGGCCCACCTTATTCATCCCTACTTGAGGGCTGACGGGGGTGTTATACATGTTGATACAGAATATTACATTGGTTTCAAATATATAGCACAGTGATGCAACAGTTGCCACATTATTAAATCCTTACCCCAACTAGCAGAGTTAGTATCTGTCAACATAGAGAGATGTTACAGAGCCACTGACTATGTTCTCCATGCTGCACTTCCATCCCTGTGACTAACTTATATTATGATTGAGGTCTTATGCTTCTTTATCCACTTCACCTATTTCACCCACCCACCCTCCCCCATGGTAACCTCCAGTCCCTTCTCAGTGTCTATGAGTCCCCTGCTATTCTGTTCATTTTGTCTTACTTTGTTTTTAGATTCCACAAATGAGTGAAATCATGGTATTTGTCTTTCTCTGCCTGGCTTATTTCACTGAGCATAATACCCTCTAGCTCCGTCCATGTTGTTGCAAATGGTAGGATTTGTTTCCTTCTTATGGCTGAATAATATTCCATTGTGTATATGTTGCAGTTTTTCTTTATCCATTCATCTATTGGACACTTTGATTGCTTCCATATCTTGACTATTGTAAATAATGCAGCAGTAAACACAGAGGTGCATACGTCTTTCCGAATCAGAGATTTGTTTTCTTTGGGTAAATTCCTGGAAGTGGAGTTACTAGGTTGTATGGTATTTCTATTTTTAGTTTTTTGAGAAACCTCCATACTGCTTCTCACAGTGGCTGCACCAATTTATATTACCACCAACAGTATAGGAGGGTTCCCTTTTCTCCACATCCTCACCAACACTTGTTATTTTTTATCCCTTGGATAGTGGCCATTCTGACTGGTGTGCTGTGATGTTTCATTGTGGTTTTGATCTGCATTTTCCTGGTCATTATCTATGCAGAGCATCTTTTCATATGCCTTCTATGTGTGGTTTCAATGCCCTGGTGGACAGGATGGCTGCGGGTCCCCTCACATGACAGGAAAAATTGAGTGAATGCCCAAGGGCAGAGCAAGTGCTCAGAAGGCTAAGGCCAGCTGGGGAAGTCAGTGAAGGGCGAGATTGTTGAGGGTTTGGGATTTGTCTCCAGAAATCTAGTCCTAAGGGAATTTTGAGTGTTTAAAGTATGAATTAAAGTTGGAAATATATTATATCAATAGTTAATGTGACTCTATGTCTGACACTCACATGTAAGATATACATTTTTACTGAATACAGTTTTCCAATCCATAGGTGAAAATAACCAAGCAAGTTAATAATCTAGACAAACATATCAGCTGTAGAAAATCAACATATAAACCCAAGTGTGCTCCAACAATTTGGCATAGATTATTTTTGGGGAGTCAGAACTAAAGCTGTGGATTATATCAAGACATCCACTTCATTAATTCAGGGACTGACTATTCTATTATTGTGTTTTATTCTGACAAAATAAAATTTTTTAAAATTAGGATAGAAAAACACATTTCAGAAAGATTTTTATTTCCTTTTTAAATTGACTATATCTGGCTATATGGTTAAAACTTATTTCAATACTTTTGCCATTTGTGGCTGTATATGAATAAAAAAGAACTGTCATTCCTCAGGGAATAGTATACATTATAGACAATTACTGTCATTCTGTGTTCACAAGAACAGGCAATTACAGAAGGAAAAATCTGGCATCTAGATTCTACTTCATTTTCTGTAGTTATCATAAAAAGCAAATGTCTATTTTCATTTAAAAAATCAGATTTAGAGATACAGATAGTTGTCACTGTTTGTATGCAACTTCAAGCACAGGAGAATGTTCTTCATGTATTTGTATTCATCTATTTTCTGCTCATGTATTAGCTTCCATGACCAGGTTTGGGTGGCAGAGAAATTTCTAGAAATTTCTATTTCTGGAAATAACTTCACCAAAAATTATATACCACATATTCTTAGTACACATTTGCAAGAGTCAAGAGTGTTCTCTTGATTTCAATTTTTCTATGTAAGTCTAACAGTTTGCTACACACATGTGATAGATATTGGTTCCTACAGTATTTACTATTTTATGATGACTCAGACAAATTCAGGCTGTAAGTGTCTGAAGGAGGCTTGCCTTGAGTCCTTTTGTTATTAAAGAACACAGATAATGCTACATGAATAATTTTCAACACTATAGTTAACCTAAATGGATGGTAACTCCATACATCCACTTGCTTAGGCCAAAACCTACAGAATCGTTCTTGACTCCCCTATCTCACATTCTATATCCAAATCCACCAAAGAAGTGCTTTTGACTCAACCTTCAGAATACATCCGGAATCTTATTACCACTCACCATTCCCCTGCCATTCTGGAGTGAGGCCCTGGATTTATGCATCGGCCCCCTCTCTGAACACCTGGTCCTCTTTCCATCTGCTTTCCACACAGCAGCCACTGTCCATTTTATAACATGAGTCAGATCATGTCGCTGTCCTGTTCCAAGGCTTGCCGTGGCGGCACCTCACCCACAGAGCAGTCAAGGCTCTCACAGCGGCAGGCCGCCCGACTGCCTCCTTCCGGATGCTCTACCTCACTTTTCCTTCCTGGGATGCTCCAGCCACGTGACCTCCTTTGTTCCCAGAGCTTTGGAGTACACTCCTGCCTTGGGTATTAGTTCCAGGATATTCCTTCAACTAGTTCCTTCAATTCCTGCAAGTGTTGGCTTGAATCTCACCGTCTCACAAAGGCCTGTTCTGAATGCTCCCATTTAAGGTGGCAAACTGCCCTGTCCACAAACTCTCTCCCTGAAACTGTGTGGCATCTCCTCAATGCCACACTCCTTCTCTTTCTTTCTCTTTCCATAACCATTGTTGCCTATCATACACTATATAATTTGACTATTTATTTAAGCTATAGTTTGTCTTCTCCCCTCATGGGATGTACATTCCTTGAAGAAAATGATCTTTGTTCTGTTCACTGATGCAATCCCCAAACTCTAAAAATAGCACTTGGTCCATAGTTGGTACTGGTAAATATATGTTGGAGGCACCAAAGAGGTGCTTCAGTCTACCTAATGGAGCAACATAATACAGCCATGGCTGGTGAGGCACCCCCGAGCCCCTGGATAAGGTGAGGTCCTACTCCAGCCCCTGGCAATGTGAGCACCTGCAGCCCCTGGCAATGGTGAGCCCCCCAAGCCCCTGGCCATGGTGAGGCTGCCCCCCTAGCCCCTGGCTCTGGTGAGTGCCCAAAGCCACTGGCTATGGTGAGGCTACCTGCAGCCCCAGGCTATGGTGAGGCCCCCCCAGACCCTGGCTATGGTGAGGATCCCCCCAGCCCCTGGCTATGGTGAGGAACCCTGGACCCCCAGCCCCTGGCTACGGTGAGGCCCCTCCCAGCCTCTGGCTATGGTGAGTCCCCCACACCTCCCAGCCCCTGGCTATGGTGAACCTCCCCCCAGCCCTTGGCTATGACGTGGTTACATTTTCCCTAAGAATGGACCAGTGCTTCAGTCTCCTTAGCTGAGTCTTTTGTCTTATAGATGCATTTATGGAGTGTTTGTTAGATTTTTGTTTTTCTTTTCCTTTCTAGCATCTTTAATTATCACCATCCCCAGCTTTTCAAAGTTGGAAAACAATTCAATGTGATGGTGAATTAAAAATTTTTCTAAACTGCATATTTTATTCTGATGTACACGCTTTTCCAAGTTTGCCAGCAGGGCTGTCTCATGAGTAGACCACACATGTGGTCTGATGTAGTTTGAAGGGTCTGAGGAAGGGCGACTAGCCCTGAACTACCTTCCTTCTGGTGCCCTGGTCCATCCTGAGGTTAACTGGGGTGGAGGGAGAGGTACTGAAGTTTGTCATGACTTCTAGTTGGGAGAGGGACATTTTGATGGTTCACATTGTTAGTGAAAACCTAAATGGTGAGAAATAGTATGGAAATACATTAAAGAATGAATTAAAGTTAGAACATAAAAATGCACATTCTAGCCCATTATTACATGTCTGACATTTGCACATACTAAGTACAATTGTAGTGAGCACATTATTCATTTAGATGGCCTTCTGAATGGAACGTCAGTGTCTGGTCAGGTTAGGCAGGGGAGCAATATGCATGCCAAACATGGGAGAGGTGGAAGGTGGGCCTGGTGGACCCCTCTGCCAACCTTCCCAGGTTCTGGGGTGGGGGCTGGCCCCGGCTCTGACTCTGAGGTGAGGCTTAGTTCAAGAAAATGAAAACTTTAGAACAGCAATGACAGAAATAGCAAACACCCGATTCATGTTTTTTAAAAAATCACCTCATGACAAAGATGAGTGCTACAGTTTTTGTGTGAAGGATTTTCCAGATCTTCTAAATGACTCATTGGAAAGTTAACGTGGGTGAATCATCTGACCACCCACCTGGGATCAACGCCATCCTTTGGAGCACTGAGAGTCTTGCAGCTCTGCTCCAAGGCACACACAGTGGACTTCTATGAAGACGAGGACTGCACAGCTGGAAGCCTGCAGCTCCCCTGAGGAAGCAGCAATGAGCAAAACAGTGTCCCAGCATTTCTGACTGTAGTGCACAGGGCCTAACTCCCTCTCCTTTGGAGTCAAGAGAATACAGACTGAAATGAGAAAAGAAAAATCACTATGGACACCACAGAAATACAAAGAATTATTAGAGAGTACTATGGAAAATTACATGCTAAAAAATTGGATAACCTAGAAGAATTGGACAACTTTCTAGAAAAATACAACCTTCCAAGGCTGACCCAAGAAGAAACAGAAAATCTGAACAGACCAATGACCAACAATGAAATTGAACTGGTAATCAAAAAGCTACCTAAGAACAAAATCCCTGGACCAGATGACTTCACTGCTGAATTTTATCAAATATTTAGAGAAGACCCAGTAACATCCTCCTTAAAGTTTTCCAAAAACTAGAAGAGGAGGGAATACTTTCAAACTTATTCTATGAGGCCAGCATCACTCTAATACCAAAACCAGACAAAGACACCACAAAAAAAGAAAATTACAGACCAATATCGCTGATGAACATAGATATAAAAATAGTGAACAAAATATTAGCAAATGGAATTCAAAAAGATATCAAAAAGATCATCCATCATGATCAAATAGGATTTATTCCAGGGATGCAAGGATGGTACAATATTTGAAAATCCATCAACATCATCCACCACATCAACAAAAAGGACAAAAATCAGATGATCATTTCCATAGATGCTGAAAAAACATTTGACAAAATTCAATGCCCATTCATGATTAAAAACTCTCAACAAAATGTGTGTAGAGAGCAAGTACTTCAACATAATAAAAGCCATATAGGACAAACCCACATCATACTTAACAGCAAAAAGCTGAAAGCTTTTCCTTTAAGATCGGGAACAAGACAAGGATGCCCACTTTCCCCACTTCTAGTCAACATAGTACTGCAGGTCCTAGCTATGGCAATCAGACAACATAAAGAAATAAAAGTCATCCAGACTGATAAGGAAGAAGTTAAACTGACCCTGTTTGCAGATGACATGATGTTGTACTTAAAAAACCCTAAAGAATCCACTCCAAAACTACTAGAACTAATAACTGAATTCAGCAAATTTGCAGGATACAAAATTAATACACAGAAATCTGTGGCATTCCTGTACACTAACAATGAGCTAGCAGAGAGAGAAATCAGGAAAACAATTTCATTCACAGTTGAATCTAAAAGAATAAAATACCTAGGACAAAACCTCACCAAGGATGTGAAAGACCTATACCCTGAAAACTACAAGACACTCTTAGGAGAAATTAAGGAAGATACCCATAAATGGAAACACATCCCGTGCTTGTGGATAGGAAGAATTAATATTGTCAAAATGGCCATCCTGCTTAAAGCAATCTACAGATTCAGTGCAATCCCTATCAAAATTCCAACAGCATTCTTTTTTTTGTGTGTGTGTGTGCCTTTAGATTTCTTTTAATTTTAATTTTTTTATTTTTTATTTTTTATTGAAGGGTAGTTGACAACAGTATTGCATTACATTAGTTTCAGGTGTACAACACAGTGATTCAACATTTATATACATGATAATTCTAGGTACCAGGTATCACCATACCAAGTTGTCACAATATTTTGACTATATTCCTTATGCTATACATTACATCCCGGTTACTTATTTATTTTACAATTGGAAGTGTGTTTATATATATATATATATATATATACATATATATATATATATTTTGTGAGGGCATCTCTCATATTTATTGATCAAATAGTTGTTAACCACAATAAATTTCTGTATAGGGGGGGTTAATACTCAATGCACAATCATTAATCCACCCCAAGCCTAATTTTCATCAGTCTCCAATCTTCTGATGCATAACGAACAAATTCTTACATGGAGAACAAATTCTTACATAGTGAATAAGTTACATGGTGAACAGTGCAAGGGCAGTCATCACAGAAGCTTTCGGTTTTGTTCATGCATTATGAACTATAAACAGTTCAAATATGAATATTCATTTGATTTTTAAATTTGATTTATATGTGGATACCACATTTCTCTATTATTATTATTTTTAATAAAATGCTGAAGTGGTAGGTAGATATGAGGTAAAGGCAGAAAACAGAGTTTAGTGTTGTAAGAGAGCAAATGTAGATGATCAGGTGTGTGCCTGTAGACTATGTGTTAATCCAAGCTAGACGAGGGCAATAAAACATCCATGTATGCAGAAGATTTCTCTGAGAACATGAGGGGGGAGGTTCTAAGCCAAACCTCTGTTGATCCCCAATTTCTCACCTGATGGCCCCCCTGCGACTGTGCCTGTCTTAGGTTGTTCCTCCCTTGAGGAATCTTACCCGTCTCTGGCTAACCAGTCATCTTCCGGGGCCATACAGGGAAATGTAAAGTTGGTAAGTGAGAGAGAAGCCTTATTGTTTGAAAAGGTTAGCTTTTTACTTCTTTGCATATTTATGCCCTGTGGCTTCTATGCCCAGCATTTGTCTTGAGGTGTCTTTACCACTTGGAAGAATTATGATACTCGGTAAATTCGACATGTGGCACGAGTTCTATTTAAAGGTTGTGATTAGGTAGGAAGAAGAAAAGCTATAGAAGTAGCAGGCAGAAGAAAACCTGGGAAGATTGATTATTTCTTTGACATATCTTCTTGTAGAGTAACTTCAGCATGGATAGGTTTTAAACTACTAATTAAATTGTGCACACACATTAACATAATAGGAATATAGTTACCTAACCAAAGCATACCTGTAATTACCAGCCATCTCCAGTGAAACCAAGAAAACCAGTTAGGCACCTTAGGCATTTGTGAAAACTTATCTATGATATGGTGGATATTGTCCGACTGAACTTAAACAGTCTGAGAGAATTCAGATAAACTAGAACACCCCATTCCTGGGGACTGTTCATATCCCATATGTTCTTTTAACGATAAATAGTCTGTGGTTGTAAGATTTTGGAGTGCTACAATTTGCACTTCTCCTAATTCTTGGTTGAGTTCCAACAGTATAGATCCAGTCCAATTTTTGTTTTACTGTATGCACAGGCCAGCTTAGATATCTCCTTCATCATTCCCATGGCAAGTCCAGGAACTGGTGGGATGAGTGCATCTACACCTGTGACAGTGCGTGGATCTTTGTTGGAGTTTTTTTTTTTTTGCTGATCATCTTCTGTCATGAGTCTTCCCGAGAGTGCTGATGTTGGAAGCTCTTTTTCATATCGTATCTTAGTTCATTTTCGGGGTAGCCCAATTAGGCTTTGATCCTCTGTATAAACACAAACAGACCCTTTGCCTACACTTTTATATGCCCTTTATATCATTGTGTAGAACTCATTAGAGGTCACCACATAGGAACTGCTTTTTTTTTTTTTTAATCATTAATCTACACTTACATGATGAATACTTTGTTTACTAGGCTCTCCCCTATACCAGGTCCCCCCTATATACTCCTTTACAGTCACTGTCCATCAGCGTAGCAAAATGTTGTAGAATCACTACTTGTCTTCTCTGTGTTGTACAGCCCTCCCCTTTCTCCCACCCCGCTATGGATGCTAATCTTAATACCCCTCTTTTTCTGCCCCTCCTTATCCCTCCCTACCCACCCATCCTCCCCAGTCCCTTTCCCTTTGGTACCTGTTAGTCCATTCTTGAGTTCTGTGATTCTGTTGCTGTTTTGTTCCTTCAGTTTTTCCTTTGTTCTTATATTCCACAGATGAGTGAAATCATTTGGTATTTCTCTTTCTCTGCTTGGCTTGTTTCACTGAGCATATTACCCTCCAGCTCAATCCATGTTGCTGCAAATGGTTGGATTTGCCCTTTTCTTATGGCTGAGTAGTATTCCATTGTGTATATGTACCACATCTTCTTTATCCATTCATCTATCGATGGACATTTAGGTTGCTTCCAATTCTTGGCTATTGTAAATAGTGCTGCGATAAACATAGGGGTACATTGGTCTTTCTCATACTTGATTGCTGCATTCTTAGGGTAAATTCCTAGGAGTGCAATTCCTGGGTCAAATGGTATGTCTGTTTTGAGCATTTTGATGTACCTCCATACTGCTTTCCACAATGGTTGAACAAGTTTACATTCCCACCAGCAGTGTAGGAGGGTTCCCCTTTCTCCACAGCCTCGCCAACATTTGTTGTTGTTTGTCTTTTGGATGGCAGCCATCCTTACTGGTGTGAGGTGATACCTCATTGTAGTTTTAATTTGCATTTCTCTGATAATTAGCGATGTGGAGCATCTTTTCATGTGTCTGTTGGCCATCTGTATTTCTTTTTTGGAGAACTGTCTGTTCAGTTCCTTTGCCCATTTTTTAATTGGGTTATTTGTTTTTTGTTTGTTGAGGCATGTGAGCTCTTTATATATTCTGGATGTCAAGCCTTTATCGGATATGTCATTTTCAAATATATTCTCCCATACTGTAGGGTTCCTTTTTGTTCTATTGATGGTGTCTTTTGCTGTACAGAAGCTTTTCAGCTTAATATAGTCCCACTTGTTCATTTTTGCTGTTGTTTTCCTTGCCCGGGGAGATATGTTCAAGAAGAGGTCACTCATGTTTATGTCTAAGAGGTTTGTGCCTATGTTTTCTTCCAAGAGTTTAATGGTTTCATGAATTACATTCAGGTCTTTGATCCATTTTGAGTTTACTTTTGTATATGGGGTTAGACAATGGTCCAGTTTCATTCTCCTACATGTAGCTGTCCAGTTTTGCCAGCACCATCTGTTGAAGAGACTGTCATTTCGCCATTGTATGTCCATAGCTCCTTTATCAAATATTAATTGACCATATATGTCTGGGTTAATGTCTGGATTGTCTAGTCTGTTCCATTGGTCTGTGGCTCTGTTCTTGTGCCAGTACCAAATTGTCTTGATAACTATGGCTTTATAATAGAGCTTGAAGTTGGGGAGTGAGATCCCCCCTACTTTATTCTTCTTTCTCAGGATTGCTTTGGCTATTCGGTGTCTTTGGTGGTTCCATATGAATTTTTCAATTATTTGTTCCATTTCATTGAAGAATGTTGCTGGTAGTTTCAAAGGGATTGCATCAAATCTGTATATTGCTTTGGGCAGGATGGCCATTTTGACGATATTAATTCTTCCTAGCCACGAGCATGGGATGAGTTTCCATCTGTTAGTGTCCCCTTTAATTTCTCTTAAGAGTGACTTGTAGTTTTCAGAATATAAGTCTTTCACTTCTTTGGTTAGGTTTATTCCTAGGTATTTTATTTTTTTTGATGCAATTGTGAATGGAGTTGTTTTCCTCATTTCTCTTTCTGTTGGTTCATTGTTGGTATATAGGAAAGCCACAGATTTCTGTGTGTTGATTTTGTATCCTGCAACTTTGTTGTATTCCGATATCAGTTCTAGTAGTTCTGGGGTGGAGTCTTTAGGGTTTTTTATGTACAGTATCATGTCATCTGCAAATAGTGACAGTTTGACTTCTTCTTTGCCAATCTGGATTCCTTGTATTTTTTTGTTTTGTCTGATTGCCGTGGCTAGGACCTCCAGTACTATGTTAAATAACAGTGGGGAGAGTGGGCATCCCTGTCTAGTTCCCGATCTCAGCGAAAATGCTTTCAGCTTCTCGCTATTCAGTATAATGTTGACTGTGGGTTTTTCATAGATGGCCTTTATTATGTTGAGGTACTTGCCCTCTATTCCCATTTTGCTGAGAGTTTTTATCATGAATGGATGTTGAACTTTGTCAAATGCTTTTTCAGCATCTATGGAGATGAACATGTGGTTTTTGTCTTTCTTTTTGTTGATGTGGTGGATGATATTGGTGGATTTTCTAATGTTGTGCCATCCTTGCATCCCTGGGATGAATCCCACTTGCTCATGGTGGATGATCCTTTTGATGTATTTTTGAATTCGGTTTGCTAAAATTTTGTTGAGTATTTTTGCGTCTACGTTCATCAGGGATATTGGTCTGTAGTTTTCTTTTTTGGTGGTGTCTTTGCCTGGTTTTGGTATTAGGGTGATGTTAGCTTCATAGAATGAGTTTGGGAGTATCCCCTCCTCTTCTATTTCTTGGAAAACTTTAAGGAGAATGGGTATTATGTCTTCCCTGTATGTCTGATAAAATTCCGAGGTAAATCCATCTGGCCCGGGGGTTTTGTTCTTTGGTAGTTTTTTGATTACCACTTCAATTTCATTACTGGTAATTGGTCTGTTTAGATTTTCTGTTTCTTTTTGGGTCAGTCTTGGAAGGTTGTATTTTTCTAGGAAGTTGTCCATTTCTCCTAGGTTTCCCAGCTTGTTAGCATATAGGTTTTCATAGTAGTCTCTAATAATTCTTTGTATTTCTGTGGGGTCCGTCGTGATTTTTCCTTTCTCATTTCTGATACTGTTGATTTGTGTTGACTCTCTTTTCCTCTTAATAAGTCTGGCTAGAGGCTTATCTATTTTGTTTATTTTCTCGAAGAACCAGCTCTTGGTTTCATTGATTTTTGCTATTGTTTTATTCTTCTCAATTTTATTTATTTCTTCTCTGATCTTTATTATGTCCCTCCTTCTGCTGACCTTAAGCCTCATTTGTTCTTCTTTTTCCAATTTTGATAGTTGTGACATTAGACCGTTCATTTGGGATTGCTCTTCCTTTTTTAAATATGCTTGGAGTGCTATATACTTTCCTCTTAAGACTGCTTTTGCTGCGTCCTACAGAAGTTGGGGCTTAGTGTTGTTGTTGTCATTTGTTTCCATATATTGCTGGATCTCCATTTTGATTTGGTCATTGATCCATTGATTATTTAGGAGCGTGTTGTTTAGCCTCCATGTGTTTGTGAGCGTTTTTGCTTTCTTTGAACAGTTTATTTCTAGTTTAATGCCTTTGTGGTCTGAAAAGTTGGTTGGTAGGGTTTCAATCTTTTGGAATTTACTGAGGCTCTTTTTGTGTCCTAGAATGTGGTCTATTCTGGAGAATGTTCCATGTGCACTTGAGAAGAATGTGTATCCTGTTGCTTTTGGATGTAGAGTTCTGTAGATGTCTATTAGGTCCATCTGTTCTAGTGTGTTGTTCAGTGCCTCTGTGTCCTTACTTATTTTCTGTCTGGTGGATCTGTCCTTTGGAGTGAGTGGTGTGTTGAAGTCTCCTAGAATGAATGCATTGCATTCTATTTCCTCCTTTAGTTCTATTAATATTTGTTTCAGGTATGTTGGTGCTCCTGTATTGGGTGCATATATATTTATAATGGTTATATCCTCTTGATGGACTGAGCCCTTTATCATTATGTAATGTCCTTCTTTGTCTTTTGTTACTTTCTTTATTTTGAAGTCTGTTTTGTCTGATACCAGAATTGCAACACCTGCTTTCTTCTCTCTGTTGTTTGCTTGAAATATCTTTTTCCATCCCTTGACTTTAAGTCTGTGCGCGTCTTTGGGTTTGAGGTGAGTCTCTTGTAAGCAGCATATGGATGGATCTTGCTTTTTTATCCATTCTATTACTCTGTGTCTTTGATTGGTGCATTCAACCCATTAACATTTAGGGTGACTATTGAAAGATATGTACTTATTGCCATTGCAGGCTTTAAGTTTGTGGTTACCAAAGGTTTAGGGTTAGCTTCTTTACTATCTTACTGTCTAACTTAACTCACTTGTTGAGCTATTATAAACACAGTCTGATAATTCTTTATTTCTCTCCCTTCTTATTCCTCCTCCTCCCTTCTTCATATGTTGGGTGTTTTGTTCTGTGCTCTTTTTAGGAGTGCTCCCATCTAGAGCAGTCCCTGTAGGATGCCCTGAATAGGTGGTTTGTGGGAGGCAAATTCCCTCAACTTTTGCTTGTCTGGGAATTGTTTAATCCCTCCTTCATATTTAAATGATATTCGTGCTGGATACAGTAGTCTTGGTTCGAGGCCCTTCTGTTTCGTTGCATTAAGTATATCATGCCATTCTCTTCTGGCCTGTAGGGTTTCTGTTGAGAAGTCTGATGATAGCCTGATGGGTTTTCCTTTGTAGGTAACCTTTTTTTTCTCTCTGGCTGCCTGTAATACTTTGTCCTTGTCTTTGATCTTTGCCATTTTAATTATTATGTGTCTTGGTGTTGTCCTCCTTGGATCCCTTGTCATGGGAGTTCTGTGTACCTCTGTGGTCTGAGAGGCCATTTCTTCCCTAGTTTGGGGAAATTTTCAGCAATTATTTCTTCAAAGACATTTTCTATCCCCTTTTCTCTCTCTACTTCTTCTGGAATACCTATAATTCTTATATTGTTCCTTTTCGTTTGGTCACTCAGCTCTCTTAAAATTCTTTCATTCCTGGAGATCTTTTTATCTCTCTCTGCATCAGCTTATCTGCGTTCCTGTTCTCTGTTTTCTAGTCCATTAATGGTCTCTTGCATCTCGTCCATTCTGTTTTGAAGTCCTTCCAGAGCTTGTTTTATTTCTGAATTCTCCTTCCTTAGTTCTTGCATATTTCTCTGCAAGTCCATCAGCATGGTTATGACTTTTGTTTTGAATTCTTTTTCAGGAAGACTGGCTAAATCTATCTCCCCAGATTCCTTCTCAGGGGAAGATGTAGCAGATGCCGAAGCTGTCTGGGTTAGTCTTGTCTGGATCATATTTTTTTGCCTTTTCATGTTGACAGGTGCTATTGACTGTCAGCTGGGAGGGCCAAACTTTTCACTTGCTACTGGCCTTTCTTTACTGGGACAACTGCGACCCCTAGTGGCTTGTGTTGGGTAATTGCGTGTAGAGTAGGTCTTTGTGTCTTGCCTGGCCGGAAGGGAGAAATTTCCCTTTCTGTGGGCGGAATTTGTCTCAGGTTGCTTCTCTGCTTTCGCAGCGCCCGGTGGGGTAATGGATGGGGGGACTGCTTGACTGTTTACCTCCGTGAGGGGTCTCAGAGCTGTTGCCCAGGGGGTTAGTGCACCCGGTTTTCCCTGTAATTTCCAGCTGCTGTACTGTGACCTGGGTTGTTTCCGTCAAGCTGTTAAGTCCCTGTCCCTTTAAGACTTTCAAAAAGCCCCCGCTTTTCTTTGTCACAGGGGCATCAGCTTCGGCACCCGCTCAGAGGTCTTACTCCCTGTTCCCCCAGTATCCAGGGCCCCCTGGGCACGTACTGTGTCTGCGCTCTGGCCCGGATGGCTGGGGCTGGGTGTTCAGCAGTCCTGGGCTCCGTCTCCCTCCCGCTCTGCCTATTCTTCTCCCGCCAGGAGCTGGGGGGAGGGGTGCTCGGGTCCCGCAGGGCCGGGGCTTGTATCTTACCCCTTTCACCAGGCGCTGGGTTCTCGCTGGTGTAGCTGCAGTCTGGCCACTGTCCTGCGTCTTCTGGTCTCTCTTTTAGGGCTAGTTGTGTTTGTTGTATTTTCAAAAGTATATATGTTTTTGGGAGGAGATTCCCACTGTCCTACTCACACCTCCATGTTGGCTCTGCCCTCCAACAGCATTCTTTAATGAACTAGAACAAATAGTTCTAAAATTCATAGGGAACCACATAAGACCCCAAATAGCCAAAGCAATCCTGAGAAGGAAGAATAAAGCAGGGGGGATTACACTCCCTGACTTTAAGCTCTACTACAAAGCCGCAGTAATCAAGACCATTTGGTACTGGCACAAGAACAGACCCACAGATCAATGGAACAGAATTGAGAGCCCAGATATAAACATATCTGGTCAATTAATATATTATAAAGGAGTCATGGATATACAATGGGGATATGACAGCCTCTTCAACAACTGGTATTGGCAAGACTAGACAGCTACATGTGACAGAATAAAACTGGGTTACTGTCTAACTCCATACCCAAAAGTAAATGAAATGGATCAAAGACCTGAATGTAAGTCATGAAACCATAAAACTCTTAGAAGAAAAAAGGCATGAATATAAACATGAGCAACTTTTTCCTGAACACATCTCCTCAAGACAAGGAAAGCAAAAGCAAAATGAACAAATGAGACTATGTAAAACTAAAAAGCTTCTGTACAGCAAAGGACACCATCAGAAGAACAAAAAGGCATCCTACAGTATGGGAGAATATATTTGTAAATGACATATCCGATAAGGGCTTAACCTCCAAAATTATAAATAATTCACATGCCTCAGTACCCAAAAAGCAAAGAACCCAATTAAAAAATGGGCAGAGTGTCTGAACAGATACTTCTCCAATGAAGAAATTCAGATGGCCAACAGGTACACGAAAAGATGCTACGCATCGCTAATTATCAGGGAAATGCAAATTAAAACCACAATGAGATATCACCTCACACCAGTTAAGATGGCCAACATCCAAAAGACAAGGAACAACAAATGCTGGAGAGGATGCAGAGAAAAGGGAATCCTTCTATACTCTGGTGGGAAAGTAAATTAGTTCATCCATTGTGGAAAGCAATATGAGGTTCCTCAAAAACTGAAAATAGAAATACCACTTGACCCAGGAATTCCTCCTAGGAATTTACCCAAAGAAAACAAGTTCTCAGATTCAAAAAGACATATGAATCCCTATGTTTATCACAGCACTATTTATAATAGCCAAGATAAGGAAACAACCTAAGTGTCCATCAGTAGACAAAAGGATATAGAAGAGGTGGTACATATACACAATGGAATACTATTCAGCCATAAAAGAAAAGAAATTCTACCATTTGCAACAACATGGTTGGAGCTAGAGGGTGTTATGCTCAGTAACATAAGCTAGGCAGAGAAAGACAATACCAAATGATTTCCCTCATTTGTGGAGTATAACAGTTAAGCAAAACTGAAGGAACAAAACAGCAGCAGACTCACAGAATCCAAGAAGAGACTAGTGGTTACCAAAGGGGAGGGAGAGGGGAAGGGAGGGAGAAGGAGATTAAAGGGTGCTATGATTAGCACAAATAATGTAGGGGGGTGCATGGGGAATGCAGTATAGCACAGAGAAAACAAATAGTGACTCGATGGCATCTTACTAAGTTGATGGACAGTAACTGCAATGGGGTGTGGTGGGTACTTGATAATATGGGTGAATGTAATAACTACAATATTGCTCATGTGAAACCTTTATAAGATTGTATATCAATGATACCTTAATTAAAAAAAACTGAGAATACAGACTGGAAGGGGAAATAGCTTGTATCACCACACAGGTGAGGTTTCTACAGTTCAGTCCAACTTCTGATAGAAAAGGAAAGTCTTCTTGTTGCATGGACCTCACTGCATTTAGGGTTCCTGGCAGGTACCCACTGTGTCTTCAACACTGTCTCACCAGGGCTCTCCTGTGAAGTCCCTGGAGCCGGGAGGCAAGCCATGGATCCACCCACTGCTCATCTCAGGCCTGCACTGGCTCACTTTCAGGAAGGTGGAAGTCCTTTCCCTGCTCCCCAGTGCCCACCAGGCCAAAGGGTGGGTGATATAAGGGTGCCGGGGTTGAACGTGCCAGGAAGGTGTGAGGGTGAGTGAGGGTGTCATTTGTCATCCATCCCTTTGCCATCTGGCATTTAGGAGATCTACTACTGGTGGCACTGTGGGCCGGGTGTTCTCTGGAGACATTTGGGACCCCTGTTACCAAAAGCTTTACAAATGACACCCCGTTCCTGGGTGGAAGCAGTTCTTCCCACTTTTGCTGAAGTCATCTGGAGAGTGACTTGCAGCTTGATGTCTGCCAAGGGCCTGAGGCTTCTGCAGGCTTGGAGGGCTGGGAGTGGAATCATGGGTGGGCCTCAGGTGCACTGCCTGGCATAGTGTGAAACAAAGGGCGTGGAGCCCAGAGCTGCCAGCCTGCAACAGCCTGTACTTGGGGGGGGTTGGGGCATGGCAGGCTGGGGTGGAGCCTGGACTCAGTGGGACGGGGCCATGGCTGGCTGGGGCAGGGCCTAGAATTGGTGAGGTGGGGTCTGAACTTGCTGGTGCTGGGCCATGGCAGGCTGGGGAAGGGTCATATAAGGCTGGTGCAGGGCTGGGACAGGGCAGGGAGGGGCTTAGGGATGGGGAGAGCCTGGGCTGAGAAGGGAGAGCCTGGACCTACATGGGTTGTGCAGCACCCCACAGGTGGGTGGCAGGAGGGCCCCTCAGGTCTTGGTCCCTGCTGAGTGTTGGGGGTCTGATCTGGAAGTGCTTTTTGCGGAGCAATTTTAGGTAGCATGGTGTGCTCTAGCCATCTTGTGTTTGTCCTCCTTCTCCGGTGACACAGGGAAAGCTAACTGGCTCAGGGAAAGCTAAACAGAAGGAGCAATGTGCCCCCTCAGTGGCTGTCAGCTTTTCCCTAGAACCCATTCCTGACCAGTAGTCGTTGAGACTATTACAGGCCCATTAGCAATGAGCCTCTGTACGGGTGAGATGAAATGCGGCCTTCCACTCATTGAAATGCTTTTCACTGTTTTTGTGGCTTAAAAAGTCATAAAAGTAGTATAAGATTGTTGCTTAAAAATTGTTAAAATTGTTTTAAAAAATCAAAACAATAGTGTAATAAACACATGGAGAAAAAAAAAACCCTTTCTATCCCTTGCCCTCCATTTCCACTTTCCACTGGTGGGCGCTGTTGCAAGATAGGTATGTTCTTCTGGGCTTGCCATTCCATTAAATGTGAGTGCACACACAGTACACATTAAACATACGCATGGTATTTTGACTCAAAATGTTAGGCAGGAAAATAGATATGAGTGGGGTGGAAAGAGAACAAGGTTAATAAAGCCCCTTAGAAAGGACTCAGAGTTAACCAGATAAAACTACTAGAAAGCCAGAAAAGACTCAGAGTTAAAGTTAATTTAAAGCTCAAAAGGTCAAGAACAACTTAACCTTGAAGGTTTGAATATTCCCCAGATAAAAGTATCTGAGCACAGCCCATGTCTTCATTGTGTCAATTAGATCATTGTAAAATTTACTTGAGCCTGCTAAGAGGCCCACCTATAAAAAGCATAATAAAGACAAGGAGATCCCACCTTAAAACCAAAATTGCATTAAAAAAAAAAACCCAGGAAGTTTAAGAAGAAAGATTCTTAACATACTCTTTAGCAAACAAATAATTCTGCCCACCTTGGAGGAAGGGCAGACAGTGTTGACTGATAAACTAATTTTGCAGAATTACCTAGAGAACTGATAAGAAACTTAATGTCTCATCAAAGATACTTGAGACCACTTAACAAGCCCACACCCTAGCGCTTTGTCACAGTCCTGAAAAATCCTTAGAAGGGAGAACCCCCAACCTTTCAGGGTGCTCCTCTGAGGTCACCCCCGCTTTCTAAGTGTATAACCTTTTAATCTTAAACTCTTTCTCTCCAACCTTTCAGGGCGCTCCTCTCGCTCTGAGGTCACCTGCACTTCTTCCTCTCTAAGTAACTTTAAATAAAACTTTTACTCTGGTTCACTACTGTGTCTCTGCCCTTCAATTCTTTGTCACGGTGGGGACGAGAACTGAGGAAAATACACAACACCTCTACCCCAACAAAAACAAAATAAGAAACAAAAACAGTGTATCAGGTGAGTGCTCCTGGCAGTATATTTGATCCATCTTATTCTTTCTAACAGGGCATACCAACCCATAGTATGGATGCAACCATGAAAATCTATTTGGTTGTTGTATTAGTTTCCTGGGGTTGCCATAACTAATTGCTACAAACTGGGTGGCTTAAAACAACATAAATCTGTTCTCTTGCAGTTCTGGGGGCTAAAAGCCCAAAATTAAGTTGCGTGCTCTCTGTGAAGGCTCTTTGTGTCCCAGCTCCTGCCCAGATGGAAGAATCATCACAGCTCATTCCTGAAAAACTCCATTCATCCTATCAACAAATACGTACTTAGCACCTACTATGTGATGAGCAGCTAGACTGGAATAAACTATGAACAAGACTGCAGTGGTCCCTGCTTCACACAGCATAGCTGCTCTGTGAGACATAGGCTATGCCTGTCTCAGAGAACCCTCAGGGCTTGGCACTTAATAAGTGTTCAACATATGAATGAGTGGACAGATAAATGAGAGACACAGACACACAAGCTTATCATACATAGTGATAAGATGCTGAAGTAAGGGAAAAGCCCAGGGTAGAGCGTGCTATAGGGGCAACCAGAAGAGAGGCCATTATCCATACTTTTGTGGGTTAGATAAGAAATGAATTTACGTTTATTAAATATCTATGGTAACCAAGACACATACAAGCCCCTTTTTGAAACAGACAGTGTTACTTATTTTTTAGTCTTTTAAAAAGAGCATATTTTTATTGAGGTATATTTACATTACATTATGACATAATGTCATATGTTAAATATATCTCAATAAAAATATGCTCTTTTTAAAAGACTAAAAAATAAAGTAACAGTGTCTGTTATGTTAGTTTCAACATAATGTCCAGCTTAACTATTTGATACATGTATATACTGAGAAATTACCACTACAAGAGGTCTAGTTAACATCCATCACCACAGAGTTACCCTTTTTTGTCTCACACAGTGTTATTTTTAAATTAAAAACGTATCAACAGTGGATAATGAGACAGGGACCATGGGTGTAGTCAGAGTAGGCTGAGGGACTCTGGAAAAAGTAAGGCAGGATATTTGCAGTCAGAGCAATGTAACTACATGCAAGGAAACCCCCTACCAAAACTCCGTGTTAAACATTAAGCTCTAGAGTCATTCTTCAGTGAAATCAGTTAATATTCCCCAGATAAAGGAAGCAGCCCATGTTTTTATTATGCTAAGCATTTGTAATCGTGTGTAAGATTCACTTTAGCATGCTAAAAGGGACTTAATATCTCATCAAGGACAAACATCCTAAGACCACTTTTAACAAGTCCACACCCCTAAGCCCTTTATTAGTTCTCCAAAATCCTTAATTGACTATATAAATCCCCTAGACAACGCACCACCCCGGGCTCTCTTGTTCCCTCCTGGCATGAGCCAGGAGTTCTGTTCTCTCACTGTATCTCTAAATAAAAGCTTCTCCCTGGCTCTCCTACCTTGGGTGTTCGCTAAGTTCATTCTTCGACTCTGTGAACAAGAACCCCAGGATCATCTTTGGGGGCTCATCTGGGATCACATCAGAGCTGAGTATAGGTATCCAAACTTGCCTTTTCTTTCACTGTCCTTATTGAAAGAAGCCTAAGTCTATGGCGCACAATATCAGGAGCTTGTCAGCCACTTAAATGGGACTAGCCTGGCTGCCGTTCTCAAAGTCTTGAGCAACAGGTTTCCCTGCGTCTCCCTCAGTGGATCCCCCATCTCCCTTGGAAGCCGGGAAAGTCTCCTGAGTAGAGGCCAGGATTCCCCTTCAGAGGCATCTCCTTGGATGCGAGGGACTGAGGAAAGTCGTGGGCAACTGCGAGAGTCTAGGCTGAGGATACATTTCAGCGGCTTCTCAAAGGCTCGCGTGTCTGGAGTCAGACCCCGACAGCCCACTGTGTATCCATGAGGAGTGTCTCTCTTTCTCTGTCTCTGACTCCCAGCCTGCTTCTTCAGGCCGCCCTGGCTTCTGGGTGAGGCAAGGATGCTCTTTACTTCCTTTACACACTCAATGTGTGCCTCTACATTCATCAATTTCATGGAATCCGATGCCCACCATCACAAGGTAGGAGATCCACACTTCACTCTTATTCCTAACTTAATGCTGCCCTTTTTTATCTCACAAAATATGTCCGGGCACCTGTTAGCCACTTAAAAGATGAGTAGCATCGGCTACCAGTCTTAAGTCTCGGGTGAAAGGCTTCCTGGTGTCTGCCGCTCCTTGATCTCCCGCCTCCAGATGGGAATGTCTAGGAGCTGCTGAGTCGACTCCCTAGTTTCCTATCCTAATCTGTGGACCCTGAGGGCAGACCGGACTAGTAGATAGTGGTCCTTGGATCTTGGCTTTGGCTGATTGATCCGATCACACTGAGTGAACCTCCAGCTAGTCTGCTGCCTATGCGAGAGTCGCAGATGACCCCCGACCTCTCATCTCATAGATCAGATTTGCTACAGTGCATGACTGGCTAAAAAATTCCCAGGCAGTGGTAGAGATTGGTGTTTAAGGGTATAGACACACACACCCCTCTACATAACTGTACATGTAAATAGCTCCTTTTAAACTCTAGCCATCGCTCTATTTTATTGACCTCTCTTCCTTGGAGGCATTCTTCCTGGGACTACAGCATTTCCTCATCTGCAGCCCATGGAACTGGCAGTGAAAGGTCACACAGTCCCTGTTCTTATTAGACAGGCAGGGGCCTCTTAAAGAATGATTCCAAGTGTACTGTGCTAAAGCCTGTGCAGAAAAACTAGGGTCTGGATCAGGACTCCCAGAAGGTGTAAAGTAAGAGAACACTGGTGAGGTCCCACTAAATCTAGAGCTCTGAAGTGACTCTTGCTGAGTGGGAAGGCAAGAGGGGAATCAAGGCAAGGTGCAGGCCATGCTGGTAAGGAGTGGTTAAGTCCAGTAGGCCCGGCAAAGGTGACTGACCACTGTCATCCAGGCTCCAAGGTGAGGGGACACCCTCACAGAAAAAGCCGACTAGGTGTCACACACCTGTATTTCTCTCTCTCCCTTACAGATGGGAGCATCCTCTTCAAGTTTAAAGCCAGACACGCCTCTGGCATGCATTCTAAAGAACTGGAAGCAATTTGATCCCCAGACGCTGAAACAGAAGTGCCTTATCATCTGCACACAAGCCTGGCCTCAATACAAACTCTCTGATTAGAGAGGCTTGGTCCCTGAGAGAAGTATAGAATATAATAAGATTATGCAGCTAAATTTATTTTGCCACAAGAAAAGAAAATAGTCAAAAGTCCTATGGATTACTACAATATGAAACTAGTTTTCTAAAATATTTTTGGTGAAAATCTATTCTACTTATTAAGTTCATCATTATCTTCAAAAATTGGGAGGTTTTAAAACTAGACTCCCTCCCTGAGACAGAAAATATTGTTTTCTGCAATACAGCCTGGTTTTAAATGACTGGTCTAGAACTATACTTTCATTTCATTCCCAGCCTACTGGACACACACAATCCCTATCAGTTCAGAGCCTTCATTGGCCCTGTTAGTCTGTGGCCATCTAGACCTTACCCCAGTTATGTAAACTGCTCACCCTTAGAGTGTATTCTTGAAAACTGAGATACTTTTAATCAAATAAGCTAAAAAGAAAGAAGGCAATTGGATATTAGTAACTAGAAAATCTTTGTATCAGTCTGTCTGTGTACATGTTCTTTTACAAAAAGTGTTGCTAACTGTAGTCACCATGTCTCAATCTATTTATGTGTCTAAGTGTGTAAATGAAATATATTTTTCTGTCTCTGGATGGCATTAATAAGAACTGATTTAAAAACAAGCACATGTAAAAACTGAGCATTCTAAAACTTCCAGAAAATTCTAATAGAAAACATTAAGCATTAATACTAATTTACGTTGAACTGGAGCAGACATGTCCTTATGGTTATCAGCTGTCTACGTTTCCCTAAAGTCATTTAAGTTGATGTTATCTCTTAAATCTTTCAAGAAAAATGCTTAAAGAGAGGCTTGACTTTGATGTTTGAAAGTTTTGTGAGCATGGTTGTTAGGAATGAGTAAATTAAATAAGTGTAGCAAGTAAACATCTTAATAATAATAATGTGTTACAGTGTATTACAGTGTGTATACCTACAGCCTGAGAATCTTTGTGGTAACCTAAAACCTTAAAGTTTTGCTAAGTTAAGTAGACATATTTTGTGCTTAATGAGAAAGTGTGCTGGAAAGCACATGGTTCCAGAAATTATAAAATGTGTTCATAAATTTATTAATCTAAAGAATGCTAGTGTAATGGTTTACAATAGCCTACTTCTCAGTGTTCACTGAAAATTAAAGTTCCTAATGGTTTCAAGTTCTAATTAAAACTACTTGAAATAATAAAGAAAACATTTCTGAATGATAGAAAAGATGTGTGTTTTAATAAGAGGTGTAAGGAATGGAAATTCATTTTATTGAGGGTAAAAGAAGGTAACTGTTCTTAAGTACAGCTGTTTATTTAAAGAGGGAGAACTCAGAAGGTAAAAAGAAAGCTATAGAAAGTTGTAGAAGAATTTGATTTGGTCATGCTATGTGAGATTAAAGCAAATAAGCCTTAATATGAAGAACACAGCAAAATTAGAATTTTGTTTTCTATTTGTTAAAAGGACAAAGTTTTCTTAAACTGTTAGTCTGCTCTTAATGTTGAAAGATTACAAAGGGCTTTCTCATTGTTTTATCAAAGCAGTTTCTCATACTTAAAGTCTCAATGAGTTGTCTGACTATTTAAGAAAATAAAATATTACCATTAAAGGACTAAAGCTAAGTTTTGCTAACAACTGGGTAGCTTTCTGTAAGTCTGGGGAGAGGAAATCCCAGGGCAAAATACCTCTAAAAACAAATCAGTCAAAGGGAGAAATAAAGTTTAAAACCCATTTATTGCTCACAAACTGTAGTCCGGTTCATCTCTCTCTCCTGCTCCAGCAGTAGCAAAACTGGCTGTCCCCCTCACCTCTCAGCTACAGATAAGCCCTCTATTGCCCACGGAATTACCCACTGATAGGAGACGAACTTCTCTCCACCCCTGAGGAAAGATGCAAATGCACTAAAGCCATACTTGTTTCCACCTCTGAACACCTATTGATATACAGATATACTAAAGCCAGACGAGATATGCTGGAAATACTACACTTTTACCCACAGGCTACCCCGTCAGAAATCTTGCCTTACAATTTGCTTGTTACCCCTCTTCTGACCAATCTAGTAACATACAATAGCAACACCAATAAAATTTATTTATTCATTTATTTTTAAAAATATTATTCCCAGCCCATATCCCTCCCTTCCCACCCATTCTCCCCAGTCCCTTTCCCTTGGGTAACTGTTAGTCCATTCTTGGGTTCTGTGAGTCTGCTGCTGTTTTGTTCCTTCAGTTTTTCTTTGTTCTTATACTCCACAGATGAGTGAAATCATTTGGTACTTGTCTTTCTCTGCCTGGATTATTTCACTGAGCATAATACCCTCTAGCTCCATCCATGTTGTTGCAAATGGTAGGATCTGTTTTTTTCTTATGGCTGAGTAATATTCCATTGTGTATATGTACCACCTCTTCTTTATTCATTCATCTACTGAAGGACATTTAGGTTGTTTCCATTTCTTGGCTATTGTAAATAGTGCTGCAATAAACATAGGGGTGCATCTGTCTCTTTCAAACTGGGCTGCTGCATTCTTAGGGTAAATACCTAAAAGTGGAATTCCTGGGCCAAAACGTATTTCCATTTTGAGCATTTTGAGGAACCTCCATACTGCTTTCCACAATGGTTGAACTAATTTACATTCCCACCAGCAGTGTAGGAGGGTTCCCCTTTCTCCACAACCTCGCCAACATTTGTTGTTGTTTGTCTTTTGGATGGTAGCCATCCTTACTGGTGTGAGGTGATATCTCATTGTGGTTTTAATTTGCATTTCTCTGATGACAAGCGATGTGGAACATCTTTTCATGTGTCTGTTGGCCATCTGAATTTCTCCTTTAGAGAACTGTCTATTCAGCTCCTCTGCCCATTTTTTAATTGGATTATTTGCTTTTTGTTTGTTGAGGTGAGTGAGCTCTTTATATATTTTGGATGTCAACCCTCTATCGGATCTGTCATTTATGAATATATTCTCCCATACTGTAGGATACCTTTTTGTTCTATTCATGGTGTCCTTTGCTGTACAGGAGTTTTTCAGCTTGATATAGTCCCACTTGTTCATTTTTGCTTTTGTTTCCCTTGCCCGAGGAGATATGTTCAAGAAGAGGTCACTCATGTTTATGTCTAAGAGATTTTTGCCTATGTTTTTTTCTAAGAGTCTTATGGTTTCATGACTTACGTTCAAGTCTTTGATCCATTTTGAATTTACTTTTGTGTATGGGGTTAGACAGTGATCCAGTTTCATTCTCTTACATGTAGCTGTCCAGTTTTGCCAACACCAGCTGTTGAAGAGGCTATCATTTCCCCATTTTATGTCCATGGCTCCTTTATCATATATTAATTGACCATATATGTTGGGGTTAATATCTGGACTCTCTATCCTGTTCCACTGGTCTATGGCTCTATTCTTGTGCCAGTACCAAATTGTCTTGATTACTGTGGCTTTGTAGTAGAGCTTGAAGTTGGGGAGTGTGATCCCCCCACTTTATTCTTCCTTCTCAGGATTGCTTTGGCTATTCGGGGTCTTTGGTGTTTCCATATGAATTTTTGAACTATTTGTTCCAGTTCATTGAAAAATGCTGTTGGTAATTTGATAGGAATTGCATCGAATCTGTATATTGTTTTGGGCAGGATGGACATTTTGACTATATCAATTCTTCCTAGCCAAGAGCATGGGAGCATGGGATGAGTTTCCATTTGTTAGTGACCTCTTTAATTTCTCTTATGAGTGTCTTATAGTTTTCAGGGTATAGGTCTCTCACTTCTTTGGTTAGGTTTATTCCTAGGTATTTTATTCTTTTTGATGCAATTGTGAATGGAATTGTTTTCCTGATTTCTCTTTCTATTGGTTCATTGTTAGTGTATAGGGAAGCCACAGATTTCTGTGTGTTAATTTTGTATCCTGCAATTTTGCTGTATTCCAATATTAGTTCTAGTAGTTTTGGAGTGGAGTCTTTAGGGTCTTTTATGTACAATATCATGTCATCTGCAAATAGTGACAGTTTGACTTCTTCTTTACCAGTCTGGATTCCTTGTATGTCTTTGTTTTGTCTAATTGCCATGGCTAGGACCTCCAGTACTATGTTAAATAACAGTGGGGAGAATGGGCATCCCTGTCTTGTTCCTGATCTCAGAGGGAAAGCTTTCAGCTTCTGTCTCTTCAGTATGATGTTGGCTGTGGGTTTATCATATACGGCCTTTATTATGTTGAGGTACTTCCCCTGTATACCCATTTTGTTGAGCGTTTTTATCATGAATGGATGTTGAATTTTGTTGAATGCTTTTCCAGCATCTATGGAGATCATCACGTGGTTTTTGTACTTCTTTTTGTTGATGTGGTGGATGATGTTGATGGATTTTCGAATGTTGTACCATCCTTGCATCCCTGGGATGAATCCCACTTGGTCATGGTGTATGATCCTCTTGATGTATTTTTGAATTCGGTTTGCTAATATTTTGTTGAGTATTTTTGCATCTACGTTCATCAGGAATATTGGTCTGTAGTTTTCTTTTTGGTGGGGTATTTTTGGTTGTGGTATTAGGGTGATGTTGGCTTCATAGAATGAGTTTGGGAGTATTCCCTCCTCTTCTATTTTTTGGAAAACTTTAAGGAGAATGGGTATTATGTCCTCTCTGTATGTCTGATAAAATTCCGAGGTAAATCCATCTGGCCCGGGGGTTTTGTTCTTTGGTAGTTTTTTTATTACCGCTTCAATTTCGTTGCTGGTAATTGGTCTGTTTAGATTTTCTGTTTCTTTCTGGGTCAGTCTTGGAAGGTTGTATTTTTCTAGGAAGTTGTCCATTTCTCCTAGGTTTTCCAGCTTGTTAGCATATAGGTTTTCATAATATTCTCTAATAATTCTTTGTATTTCTGTGGGGTCCGTCGTGATTTTTCCTTTCTTGTTTCTGATTCTGTTGATGTGTGTTGATTCTCTTTTTGTCTTAATAAGTCTGGCTAGAGGCTTATCTATTCTGTTTATTCTCTGGAAGAACCAGCTCTTCGTTTCTGATTTTTTTCTATTGTTTTATTCTTCTCAATTTTATTTATTTCTTCTCTGATATTTATTATGTCCCTCCTTTTGCTGACCTTAGGCCTCATTTGTTCTTCTTTTTTCCAATTTTGATAATTGTGACATTAGACTATTCATTTGGGATTGTTCTTCCTTCTTTAAATAGGCTTGGATTGCTATATACTTTCCTCTTAAGACTGCTTTCACTGTGTCCCACAGAAGTTGGGGCTTTGTGTTGTTGTTGTCATTTGTTTCCATATATTGCTGGATCTCCATTTTAATTTGTTTGTTGATCCATTGATTATTTAGGAGCATGTTGTTAAGCCTCCATGTGTTTGTGAGCCTTTTTGCTTTCTTTGTACAGTTTATTTCCAGTTTTATCCCTTCGTGATGTGAAAAGTTGGATGGTAGGATTTCAATCTTTTTGAATTTACTGAGGCTCTTTTTGTGGCCTAGTATGTGGTCTATTCTGGAGAATGTTCCATGTGTACTTGAGAAGAATGTGTATCCTGTTGCATTTGGATGTAGAATTCTATAGATGTCTGTTAGGTCTATCTGTTCTAGTGTGTTGTTCAGTGCCTCTGTGTCCTTACTTATTTTCTGTCTGGTGGATCTGTCCTTTGGAGTGAGTGGTGTGTTGAAGTCTCCCAAAATGAATGCATTGCATTCTATTTCCTCCTTTAGTTCTGTTAGTATTTGTTTCACATATGCTGGTGCTCCTGTATTGGGTGCATATATATTTATAATGGTTATATCCTCTTGTTGGACTGAGCCCTTTATCATTATGTAATGTCCTTCTTTATCTCTTATGACTTTCTTTGTTTTGAAGTCTATTTTGTCTGATACTAGTACTGCCACACCTGCTTTTTTCTCCCTGTTGTTTGCATGAAATATCTTTTTCCATCCCTTGACTTTTAATCTGTGCATGTCTTTGGGTTTGAGTTGAGTCTCTTGTAAGCAGCATAGAGATGGGTCTTGGTTTTTTATCCATTCTATTACTCTGTGTCTTTTGATTGGTGCATTCAGTCCATTTACCTTTAGGGTGATTATTGAAAGATATGTACTTACTGCCATTGCAGAGTTTAAGTTTGTGGTTACCAAAGGTTCAAGGTTAGCTTCTTTACTCTATTACTGTCTAACTTAACTCACTTACTGAGCTATTATAAACACGGTCTGATGATTCTTTATTTCTCTCCCTTCTTATTCCTCCTCCTCCATTCTTCATATGTTGGGTGTTTTGTTCTGTGCTCTTTTTAGGAGTGCTTCCATCTGGAGCAGTCCTTCTAAGATACCCTGTAAAGGTGGTTTGTGGGAGGCAAATTCCCTCAACTTTTGCTTGTCTGGGAGTTGTTTAATCCCTCCTTCATATTTAAATGATATTCGTGCTGGATACAGTAGTCTTGGTTCGAGGCCGTTCTGTTTCATTGCATTAAATATATCATGCCATTCTCTTCTGGCGTGTAAGGTTTCTGTTGAGAAGTCTGATGATAGCCTGATGGGTTTTCCTTTGTAGGTGACCTTTTTTTTCCTCTCTGGCTTCCTTTATTACTCTGTCCTTGTCTTTGATCTTTGCCATTTTAATTATTATGTGTCTTGGTGTTGCCCTCCTTGGGTCCCCTGTCATGGGAGTTATGTGTTTTTCTGTGGTCTGAGAGGCCATTTCCTACCCCAGTTTGGGGAAGTTTTTAGCAATTATTTCTTCAAAGACATTTTCTATCCCTTTTTCTCTCTCTTCTTCTTCTTGTACTCCTATAATGAGAATATTGTTCCATTTCAATTGGTCACACAGTTCTCTTAATATTCTTTCATTCCTGGAGATCCTTTTATCTCTCTCTGCATAAGCTTCTCTGCATTCCTGTTCTCTGTTTTCTAGTCCATTAATGGTCTCTTGCATCTTGTCCATTCTGCTTTGAAGTTCTTCCAGAGATTGTTTTATTTCTGTATTCTCCCTCCTTAGCTCTTGCATATTTCTCTGCAAGTCCATCAGCATGGTTGTGACTTTTGTTTTAAATTCTTTTTCAGTAAGAGTTGTTAAATCTATCTCCCCAGATTCCTTCTCAGGGGAGTATGTGGAGGATGTCTGGGTTAGTCTGGTCTGTGTCAAATTTGTCTGCCTTTTCATGTCGATAGATGCAGTGGTATGCTGTTGGCTCGTCTGTCAGCTGGGAGAACCAAGACCCTTTCCCCTTGCTTCTGGCCTTTCTTTCCTGGGACAACAGCAACCCCTAGCGGCTTGTGTTGGGCAGTTGCACGTAGAGTGGGTCTCTGTTTCTTTCCTGGCAGCTATTGGGGAAGCTCCCTTGCTGTGGGTGTGGCCAGCCTCAGGCTGCTGTCCTTCTGTGGTGGGGCCGCGCTGGAGGGGGAACAAGCGGGGGCTGTTTATCGCCGTGAGGGGCCTCAGAGCTGTGCTGCCACCCAGGGGGTTAGGGTGCCCAGAGTTCCCCGGGATTCCCAGCTTCTGGGCTAAGTGTCCTGGGATGCTTCCACCCAGCTGTGGGGTCCCTGTCTGTTTCAAAAAGCACTTGTTTTTCTTTGTCCGAAGGGCACCGGCTGCAGGGTCCCGCTCACAGGTTTTACTGTCTCGTTTCACTCGTTTCCCCCACTGCTTGCACTGTGTGTCTGTGCTCCAGGTGCGGGCGGCTAGGGCTGGCTATTTAGCAGTCCTGGGTTCCCTCTCCCTCCCCACTCTGACTCCTCTCCTCCTGCCTGGAGCTGGGGTGAGGGGCGCTCGGGTCCCACCGGGCCGGGACTGGTATCTTACCCCCTTCACGAGGCACTGGGTTCTCACAAGTGTGGATGTAGTCTGGCTGTTGTCCCGTATCTTCTGGTCTCTCTCTTTTAGGGATTTGTATTTGTTGTATTTTCAAAAGTATATATGTTTTTGGGAGGTGATTCCCACTGTCCTTCTCATGCCGCTGTCTTGGCTCCATCCTCTCAAGAAAATTTTGATAATCCTCAAGCCAGAGGATTCAGCCTATGTAAATGTACTTTACAGCACAATCTCTCACTAAGCACAAAATATGTTTCTGCACTTGTTTATTTACTCATTCCTAACAACCATGCTAGATTGCTCACAAAATTTTCCCAAACATTAGACAAACTAAAGCCTCTTTAAGCATTTTTTTCTTGACAACAGCAACACAAACATGATAATTCTCAAGTCAGAGGATTCAGCTAGGTTCAAAGTCCCATGCAGATTAAGTTGAAAGCTCATCTATTCCAGCCATCACACAGCAGCTGCAGCCAGGGAGTGCATCCAGGACACAAGGACTGTAGAAGCAAATAACCATGATTGTGGGGGGCCTCTTTTCTATTATTCCAGGAATACACAGGAGGCCAGATTCCAGGCCTTTTCTCCAAGGTGCCAGAGGAGCCAGCCAACGCCGGTCCATGTGTAGAAATGTCCAGGGCCATGTCCATTTTATTCCTAATTGCTTCACCCATCCTTGCAATGCATGTTCAATAAAGTGGGTACCTTGATTGCTCTCCATCACTGGCAAGCAGCCATAGGCTGCAAAGAGGTGCTCTAAGCCTTCTTGGTGGTTTGCTGGTCTGCACAACATGTAGGACACTCCTTCCAGGATTGGCTGACTTCTTCAAAGGTCAATGGCCAGCCCCACCAACAGGCTACAGCCCAAATTGTCTTTTGCCTCGCATGCACCAAATGCTGATATAGCCATTGGGCCATATCAGAGGCAGGCTTTCCTTTTAGCCAGTGCACCTGGGCCAATACATCTGCTTCATTACTCCCTGGGGATGCCAAAGGCAAATTGCCAGTCACACGATATACGGTAGGTGTCTGTGCCACACCACTCCAAGGCCTTTGGGTCCAGTCTCTCACCCACCCCATAATGGGATTGGTGGTTATTACCTTGGTTGTAGCTTTTCCAGTGATGGGCTCAGTAGTCAGCAAGGCATGGTACACAGCAGCCAGTTGCTTCCCTATTAAGATGTACCAGGCCTCTGCTCCTTTACATGGTTGTGACCAGGCTCCACCTGCAGCAGAGGCAGCAGCAGTGGCAGAAGCAGTAGCCTCAGGCTTGGGCCACAGGCCAGGGTTGGTGTGGCCAGGAGCAGTGGTGGTGCCTCCATGAACACACAAGTGTGGACACATGTCCTTCAGCATAAGCTCCACTTCTCCCCATCATTTCTTGGGGAGGGCCTCCCAAAGGTTGCACCCATTATAACAGATTTTGGGTTCAGAGGAACTTTGCCAACTGTGCCAGATGTAAGTCCAGGGAGAGGAAATCCCAGGGCAAAATACCTCTAAAAACCAAACTCAGTCAAAGGGAGAAATAAAGTTTAAAACCCATTAATGCTTACAAAACTGCAGTCCGGCCCATCTCTCTCTCCTGCTCCAGCAGCAGCAAAACCAGCCCTCCCCCTCCTCTCTCAGGTACAGATAAGCCCTCCTTGTGCAGGAGCCCTCCTATTGATATGGAGATGAACTTCTCTCCACCCCTGAAGAATTGTGCGAATGTACTAAAGCCATACTTCTCTCCACCTTTGAATGCCTATTGATATGCAGATGTACTAAAGCCAGGCAAGATGTTCTGGAAATGTTACAGTTTTACCCACACCTTCTGTATTTGCCTTCTTTTGTTGTCATTCTGGTTAAATAGATAAGTATTGTTTCATAGTCACCTATTATTCTATTTAGGCAAATGCCTTAAAAACTTTCTTCTGACAGCTTCTCAAAATCAAATTCAAAAAGATGCTTTTACCTCTAGTTAACTCTGATATTTTCCAGTGTGCCCCTAGAACATGTCAGAGGAATTTCCTCCTCATTGGGAGAAATATTTGGCTACTTTGGCTTATTTATCTGATATATAATTACCTGCTTAATTGCCTGGAAAGCACTGTCAAAGGGAATGATGCTAAACTTTGTTACTGAATGTTTTATGTTACAGAACATCCAAATTTCCTTATGTCAACTGTCTTACAGTAAGCTCTCATCAGATCTTTAACCATTGTCATTTGTAATTCTTAAATGAAAATATCCTTATAAGCAGAATTGAAACATTTATCTTTCTCTCTTTACCTGAACCCTCCAGAATTTCCTGTAATAAAAATGTGGGTGACTTTAGAGAAAAGTATTGTTTCAATAATGCAGCCTTATCTATACTAAATCCTAATATTAGTCATTGGGAGATAGACTATCAAAATATCTGGCTATGATTCTCCAGATGTTTTGTTTTCTCCCATCACTTCAATTAGAATCTTACTATTCTTAATCCTCATATTTAGCCACGCATTCTTTAATCTCCTTGTCAAGTTTGTTCTTCCAGAATGGAAAATCCAACTCCAGATGTTGCTACTTAACCTAATAACACAATTTGTTATATCTTTCCTAGAAGCCATAAAACTACAAATAGTAATGGAACCCAGAATAAAAGTGCCCATCTTCCGAGGTCCTCTCGACTGATCAGTGATGGAGACCTAACTGCACCCTTTACTGCACCCCTTCTCAGCGTGAAGCAGCCAGAGCGGTCATCGCCCCCTTTCCCCAGCAGCAGCAGCTAGGGTCTCCATGTAGAGGGGGGAATGAGACAGGGACCATGGGTGTAGTCAGAGTAGGCTGAGGGACTCTGGAAGAAGCAAGCAGGATATTTACAGTCAGAGCAATCTAACTACATGCAAGGAAACCCCCTACCAAAACTCCGTGTTAAACATGAAGCTCTAGAGCCATTCTTCAATGAGATCAGTTGATATTCCCCAGATAAAGGAAAGTAGCCCATGTTTTTATTATGCTAATCAGTTGTAATCATGTGTAAGGTTCACTTTAGCATGCTAAATGCAATTTAATGTCTAATCAAGGACAAACATCCTAAGACCCCTTTTAACAAGTCCACACCCTAAACCCTTTATCAGTTCCAAAAAATCCTCAACTGCCTGTAAATCCCCTAGACGATGCACCACCCTGGGCTCTCTTGTCCCCTCCTGCTGTGAGCCAGGAACTCTGTCCTCTCACTTTATTTCTAAATAAAAACCTATTCCTGGCTCTCCTACCTTGGGTGTTAGCTAAGTTCATTCTCTGATTCCACAAACAAGAACCCCAGCATCATCAAGACCCATTTCCTCTGGGATGAGTCAACTGAGGATCAGAGGTAGGAGGTCAGCTGGGAGGAGACTTTCTTTCCACAAAATGACCTTTTACACTGTTTGATTTAATATGAGCACACGCTATCAGTAAAAGTGAACCAAAAAACAAAAGCAAAAACTATTAGTGGTAAACCTTGGCTAGTACAGATGGAAGAAAATCAGATTTCCCATTGGCTATGGAGCCAGCTGAGCAAGGCCCTAGGTCCCTGACCTTTACTTGGAAGCATTTACTGTAAATGAGATTTAAGAAGCTCCCCATTTCCTGTTGAAAGGGTATCTCGCCATGACCCTCCTTACCCCAAAACGAACTCAAGAGACATGGGCCCACACAAGAGATTTTATTATCTGAAAGAGAAAGTGGCTGCTCTCAGAGAGAGGGAGCAGCAGCTTGTGGGTGAGGAAGTGTGTTTTTAAGGAGTAGGGGTAGGATGTGTTCTGCGTTGTTGATTGGACCTTAAGGAGTGGGCGACCATCTGGTTGGTGGTGATTGGATCTTAAGGGGTGGAGGTTTTAGCGCACCAGAATTTGCCTTCATTCCCATCTTTTCTTTCTTAATTGGGCTTCTGGGGAACTGGGTGTAGAATCTCATTCTCTAGCTACTTCCTGCTGAAAGGGGGTGCAGATTCTGGGGTCAGCGAGGCCATTGCTGTAGAGTTGGGGAAGGGTGGGCATCTTGAGATGATTCATGATGTCATCTGGCTGGTTTCATTATTCTTCATGAGAAGGTCTTGATAGCCCTGGAGGAGTAACTGGTTGACATTATGATTAGAAATTTTCAAAATTTGATTTTGAATGAGTTTTTGGAATAGGTTAATGAAGCAGGGAAGGAAAAGGAGAATAATAATAATAAAGGTAATAGGGGCTAGGAGGGGCAGGAGCCAGTTGAAGGGTTAAGGGAACAGATTGTTAGGGGAGTTTTCTAGGAGTTTGGAGGCTTGTTCATGGAGGTGTTTTGTGCCAGCCCGGATTTTTTGTTGTAGAAGCAGCATTGTTCTTGGAGTAGGGCACATATGCCGCCTTATGCAGCTGTAAGGAGGTCCCATTTGGGTTGTAGAATAGATTACTGGAGGATTTGTAGTCTGTGGAGTTGAAGGTGTAAGTGGTCCCATTGGGATGGAGGAGAATCATGAAGAATGCATTTTTGAGGTTGAGGACAGAAAAATGAGTGGTAGAAGCAGGAATGGTGGACAATAAAGTATAGGGGTTAGGGACTAGTGGATGGGTTGGAATAACAGCTGCACGGATAATTCTTAAGTCTTGAACTAGCCTATAAGAGCCATTAGGTTTTTTGACAGCCATTATCAGTGTGTTGTAAGGGGAATTGGCTGGTCTCAAAAGGCCCTTTTGTAGAAGGGGTATTGAGATTGTGAGGGGAAGGAGGTAGGGCCTTTGAGTTTGATGGTTACGGGTGGGCAGGTGGCGATAGAGGAGGTAGAGGTGTCCCAGACTGTGGGGTGTACTTGGCAAGGGGTAAGGGAAAAGGGGAGGGAGGTGGGTCTGGAATGGTTTGGAGAGCAAGTAGGAAAGGGATCGAAGGCGAGTCGGGGTTTAGGCATGGGCCAAAGGTAAAGGAGATAAGAGCTCCTAGCTTGGATAGAAGGTCTCTTCCCATTAGGGGAACCAGACAATGGGGAATCACTAAAAAGGAATGAGAGAGAGTAATGCCCTTAAAGATGCAGTGAAGCATGGGAGTTTGTAAAGGTTGATGAGGTGTGCCCTGTACCCTGACTACAGAGGACTGTGAGAGGGAGGTGGGTCCCCAAAACTCCTTCAGGACTGAGTAGGTGGTCCCGGTGTCCAAATGGAAAGAGATGGGCCTACCTGCTACCACAATGGTTACCCTGGGCTCCTGTACAGTGATGGTAGTGGTTGGGTGGAGGAGTCCCGGGCCCCCTCAATCATCAGTTGCCAGACCCAGAAGGTCTATGTGTGGAGTGTTAGAGCTGGATGGCCTGGCACCTCTCGGTGTGCGAGGACAGTCAACAGCCCAGTGTCCCTCCTGATGGCACTTAGGGCATGGACGGGGGGGCTTCTGGGGATTTGTGCAGGCTCTGACCCAATGACCCGTTTGACCACATTTGAAGCATGGACCAGGAGGCCCTCCTGGCTGCTTCTTAGGAGGTGAGGACACCAGAGCACCAGTGGTTGGGGTAGGTTGAAAAGCCTTAGCCAGTATCTGATATTTTTGTTTACCGGCCTTTTCATCTCTTCCATTACATACTTTGAAGGCCACTGCCAGGACTTCTGCCTGAGGAGTTAAGGGTCCCTTCTCCAGACATTTAAGTTTAGCCTTAATGGCGGGGAAACTCTGGGTGAAGAAGTAGGTCATTAATAATTGTCTCCCATCTGGGGTCTCAGGGTCTAGGTTTGTATATTGTGAAAGAGCTTTGGTGAGGCAGTCTAGGAACATAGCAGGATTCTTGTTTTTATCCTGAATAACCTCTTGGAGTTTTTCATAGTTAATGGCTTTATTGGCTGACTTCCTGAGACCCACCACGAGGCAGGTGATGAATTGATCTCGACTGGTGACTCCCCTGCCGTATTATAGTCCCAGTTAGGGTCTCGGTCAGGAACTGCTTCAGCACCAATTGGATGAGCTGGAGTAGTTTGGTGCACCTCATCAGCATGAGTTCTAGCCTGTTCCCAGACTCGCCTACGCTCCTCAGGCAAAAGTGTGTTGGATAGGATCATGTGAATATCATGAAAGGTAAGATCATATGACTGAGTTCAGTACTGGAACTCTTTTATGTAAGTAGCTGGGTTGAAGGTAAAAGAGCCTAATCTTTTCTCAATTTCAGATAGCTCAGAGAGAGAGAGAAAGGGACATGGACCCAGACAATACCCTTTGTACCGGCTACTTCTCATAGTGGGGCTAGGATCTGGGTTTGAGAGTGAGTGACTGGAGGGCTTGGCGTGGGACTGGGTGAAGGAAGGGGAACTGATTGCGGAGGAGGAAGAGGTGCTGCAGCTCCTGCAACAGCACTAGGGGAGCTGGGAGGGTTGGGATTTTGATCTTGCAGAGAAGGAGGTTGGGGCGGGAGAGGAACTGGTGGTTGAGGGGGAGCTGTAGGGGTTTGAGATCCGTAGGGAGGAGGTTCATCAGCAGGGTCAATGTCAGAGGATGTGGTGGGAATTGGTGGGTGGTGGGTGAAGTTTTTTAGAGCGAGAAGATGTTTAGGATTGCAAGGGAGACAGAGAGGGCTTGGTTCGGAAGTAGGAGAAAGCCTGGATATATGGGATCTCTTTCCATTTGCCCGTGCGCTCACAGAAGTTGTGTAAGTCATGGAGAATTTTAGGATCTAATGAGCCATTGGGAGGCCATTTAGACTGATTGTCTAAGGAATATTGTGGCCAGATCTCATTACAGTGGTGAATAAGCTTAAAAGGTTTGAGGTCTGGAGTGAGGTGGAGGGGCTTTAGATTATTGAGTAAGCACCCCAGTGGTCAATCTGCGGGAATGGGGGGGCCAAATCCCATGGTGAGAATGAGACCATTCACAAGTCGCCGAGGCATCCCAGAGCAATTGAGAAGGTCGTGGAGAAGACCAGACACAGTTAGGGGGTCATCACCACCTCTAACCGAGCAGTCGAGGTGAAAACGCCAAAGAGGCTCAGTACCTGGTACCAGGAGTTTAGGAGTAGATAAAGGGAGACTGGGCCTCAGTGAATAAGGATTCTCACCATGGGGAGGCAGAGAAGGGTCGACTATAGGAATCAACTGTGACTCTGAAAGTCGTGGTTGGGGGTGCCCCTGTCCTGGAGGAGCCCTTGGAGGTGCTGGACACTTCCCAGGTTCCAAAGGGACATTTAAGTCGACCATGAAGGGGAGACTTACCAAATTGAAGGCCGGTGTTGGGCAAGAAGACGAGCAACTGGGGAAATGGACAGTGAGCCCATGGAGGAGGGTCGGACAGTGAGGGTTTCCAGAGCAGCTCAGGTTCCCGGAGGAAGGGCAAAGTCAATGAAAGAACCTCATCTGAAGTCACAGCACCAATGAAAGGGTATCTTGCCGTGGCCCTCCTTACCCAGAATGACTCAGGAGACATGGGCCCATGAAGAGATTTTATTATCTGAAAGAGAAAGTGGCTGCTCTCAGAGAGAGGGAGCAGCAGCTTGTGGGTGAGGAAGTGTGTTTTTAAGGAGTAGGGGTAGGATGTGTTCTGCGTTGGTGATTGGATCTTAAGGGGTGGGGGTCTTAGCGCGCCAGAATTTGCCTTCACCCACAGATAGTACTCCCAAGCTGTTTTCTGGTGATGTATAAGGAGGCTCTCTAGATTTTATGGAGAAGCAGGCAACCTCAAATGGACCCGATGCCAAATAAGCCATGAGTCGTGACATGTTTCAAATGTAACTGGGCAAGGAAAACTGAATCACAAGCATGACAATGTAGTCCCAGAGGGAGAATCAAGGATGAGAGTGTGCCAGGTGACTCCAGTGATGTCCCAGAGCGGCTGCTCCACAGGCCAGTACAAGTCTTCTGGCTGTGGCAGGGACCTGCTGTCCCCACAACAGAGGCTGTGTTTCCCCAGGAGGCCCAACGGACTGGAGGATCCTTTAAGAATACTGGGTTTCCTTTGTTCTATCTTTTACTCAGTAAGTAACTTTCTTAATTTGAATTTCCAAATGAGTTTTCCCTGTGATACTGGCTAAAACAAGTCTGGTCATCATGCGTGTCTCCTGGGTACATGAATACATTAGCACTTGGCAATGCCATGCTCAGTTTTGAGTGACTGGATTTAGGGAGCTAGTATCACAGAGGTAATGGAAGCTTCCATTCTCAACTTCTCTACTTGTGAATGTGTGATCTTGACCTTGCTCCTTAACCTCTGAGCTTTAACTCCTTCCTATGTAAAATGGAAATGAGAAAGCTTTGCAGAGCTTAGCTGTGTTAAAAGGAAACCCATAGGCCCCAAATGGAGTCATTTATGCTAGGCAAGTCACCAAACCAGGGCTTGACACCTAACGCAATTCAGTTTCTACTTCCCTCAGAAATGAGTCTTAACAGTCAGTCAGGACTTTTCTGGCCAACACCAATGAGGTAATCCGGCACATAAGCTCTCTCTATCCCCGCCCCCAAAATGAGGTAATCTGCATGAGACCCACTATTCTTCCCCCTAAAGGACAGTGACCTTGCCTAAAACAATCTCTCGTTTTTTGCTAATAACTTCTTGCCCCAACCCCTGCCAAAAAAAATTTCCATTTTGTGCAACTCTTGGGAGCTTCTCTCCACTTACTTGCTGGAATGCTGCCTGACTCATGAGCTTCTTAATACAGCCAATTGGATCTTCAGATTCACTCATTTGAGTTTTGTTTTAACAGGTGAAAACAGAAAATAGAGGCAAAGCACTTGAGCTAATGGAATGTGATAAATTGTTCTCTCACACTCTCTCTACATACATACATACATATATACATATACACACACATATACATAAGCATATGTATGTATGTTACCATGTAAAACCATATACATATGACACAGAATTCCCCTTAGTGAATTGGATATTCAAACCATCCCAGCTCTGAAGTGACACAGCCATATGCAACAAACACTAAGCCCCTCAAAAATCTGTCTGCCAGCTCCCTGTCCAGTTTATTTGGGTTTCAGACATCAGCTAAAGCTCTGAAGACAGGAACCTGGATCTACGCCTGGTTCTACTACTTGGGATAGGGTGGGCAATCACCCCTGGGGACTCTGAAGCCGGGTCTACGGACCATCTCACCCTTGATAATTGTGTTCCCCACATTCTTTCTGCTGCTCCCACCCTGATTCTGTTGCGACTAGGATTGGACAGGAGGCCCTTGCTGACAAATGATGAATAAAAATGCTCCCTGGAGGATGCTGAATGGTGTCTGAATTGGTGCTAACAACATTTTGTGATTTGTCAGCTGACACAGCTGAGAACGAGAGCAGCATTTCAAACCACCAAGAACACAGGGCGGCTGTGGTGGTAGAGGAGGTGGCAGTCAGAGGCCAGGTCACATTTCCAGAGTGCCCGTGTTCTCCTGGAACTCCACTTTCCTGGATGCTGACCGACAACATCAGCAACAGTGTCCCAGCCTCCAGTGGTGGCAGAGGGGTACGTGTGCTTGGCAGAGAAGGAGAAGACCTCCTTGAGGATGGGCGTCAGCCGTGTCCAGGCTGGACGCCCCAGTTGTGAGTGCTGCCGGGCCCGTCACATCATCAGCCCCTTGCACATCACCTGCTGTAGTGCTCGAGAATGCTTTTCCCTGAAGGAGAGACTGGCCCTTACCAGAAAACATTTTCTGGCATTTAGAAACTGGACGATTTGTATAAGAAGCAAGATGTAAATATTGCTGGATCATAAGGAAAAAATTAAATTCAGTTTTACACATTCACACAACCCAGGAAAGTGAGCACAGTGGAAAAGGGTCAGAGGGGTGTGATTTAGGCCTCTTATTCAAAAAGGGTAAGCCACAGCACACTTCCAACAGACCACAGTCATAAAGGCATGTGACACTCATGTCAAAACACCATTGACGGTCAATAAGATACTCTGACACAGGTAGTGGTGGGGCCTGGAAAAGAGGGGTGAGAAGCCAATACCACTTGGATGGAGAGGATCTGAAAAATAAAGGTTGTTTCTTCTCTCTGAGTGGGTAAAGATTAAGACCATGAGCATTAGAAACTTCCCTCTAGGGCTGAGTCCTGGATCCGTCTTAGACAGTAAGCCAAATTCTCTGTTGTCACCTTCTGCACCTTTCATTTAAGGATGTTAGAATTACCATTTTCAAAGTGTTGTTCTGACAATTAAATCAGTTAATAGATTTAGAGCCTAGCAGTTTGCACACCAGGCAGGAAACAAGAGAAAAGTTATAACCAGGTTGGTGGCTTTAGTGGCAAAGCTCAGTTTTGAACAAGCCCAGGTGTTCTAGGTGAAAGGAGAGAACTCTCTTTAAATCAAGAAGACTTAGTGATCACTTAGTGGGAGAATGAAAATCGTAAGCTTTTCATCATTATCTTCCCTCTCTTCAACATATAAATGCAACATAAATTATTCTTTCCAGAAGAGAGTCCCTCCTTGGCCCACAGGCCCTGGAATTCCTGTATCATCTCCCTCCTCCTTCACAGCACAGCTTCATGAAAGGGAAGCCCCCCTCCGTTCTCTCTTAAGCCTGCTCCAGCCAGGCTGTGCCCAGGAGGACTGCCATTGTCAAGGTCGTCAGGACCTTCATGGGCTACATCCGGCCCTCCATTCTTAGGCCTCTCTGCCTTGACCTCTTTGTAGCTCTTGGCACAGTCTGTGCTGCTTCTTCATCACACAACTGTTTGCACTTGGCTTTGGGAATGCCATAGTCCCCTGGTTTTCCTCTTCTGTTCCTGGCTGCACCTTTTCAGTCTCCTGTGCTTCCCCAGCCTCACCCCCAAACTCTGCCCACTGAGGTGCCCCTCACTTCTGGTGATCTCATCTAGTCTCCTGGCCACCAGGAGGGTGACATCATCCAAGTTTATATCTCCAGCTGAGACCTGCTACCTTAATTCCAAACTTTATGCCAACTGCTCAGGGGGGTGGGCTTCTCAAGCCTACCATGTCCAAGACCGAACTCTTGTTCTTTTCCCCAAAATTCACTGCTCACATGACTTCTTGTTTCCATAAATGACAGCTCCATCCCTCCTGTTGCTGCAATGGGCTAAATTGTGTGCCTCCCTGCCCCAGATCCATATGTTGAAGCCCTAATGCCACATGTGACTGTGCTGGAGACAGGACCTTCAGGAAGTGAGGTTAAACGAGGTCATAAGGGTGGAGCCCTGATCTGAGAGAACTGGTGCCCTTATAAAAGAAGAGAAATCAGGGCTCTCTCTCTAGCTCGTGGGGACACATGGAAAGGCAGCTGTCTGCTAGCCAGCCCTCCCCAGACACTGACTTGCCAATACCTTGATCTTGTATTTCCAGCCTCCAGAAATGTGGGAAATGAATTTCTGTTGTTTAAGCCCCCCAGTCTGTGGTATTTTGCTATGGCAGCCCCAGCTGACTAATATAGCTGCTCAGTTCCAAAGCCTTAGCACCATCCTTGACTCCTTTCTCCCACATCCTACTTTCAATCTGCCAGCAAATCCTATAGAGTCTATCTTCAGCGCACAGCCAGACGTCACCATCTGCTTATCAAGAACATGACTCAGGTTGCTGGATTATTGCAATAACCGCTTGCTGATCTCCCTGCTTTGGATTATATCACCCTCTCCTCTGTTCTCAAAACAGCAGCCAGAGCAAGCTTTTAACACACAGATTGCATCACTCCTGCACAAGAACTTCCACCTGGCTTCTCATCTTGCTCAGAGAAAAGCCATCATCTTCACATATGCCCACAGGCCCTAAACAGTGTCTCTGCTCGCCTCCCCCATCCTGTCACCCCCCCAAAGCATCTTTCTTACTTCTTGCCTCATGCTAGTTACTCTGACTTTCCAGGTGTTCCATATGTGAATTTGAACAGGTGGGTGTCCTTTCCATTTTCAAGTCTTGGCTCAAATGCTGCCCTCTCAGCAAGGCTTTTCCTGAGCACCCCACTGGAACTGCAAACACCCCACCCCACCCCGACACACATTCCCTGCCCTTTCTGCTTTATCTTCTTCACAGCACAGTCACCACCTAATACCTATGTTTATACACCACCTAATACACCACCTAATAGTATATGTTTCACCTGTTTCTGGTCTGTCTTCTGCCTCTAGAATGTAAGAACACAGGACTTCGGAGGGCAGTCATTGTTTTCTGTGTGTTCATTCCCGTGCCTTCCAGACTAAGGATAGCCTGCCAGAGAGTGGTGGCCATAAATATTTGTGGAATAAATGAGTGAATGAGTGCCTGTTTCTTTATATTTAATCAAGAAAGTTCAATCTTCTGAAATAAAAGTCTTTCCTATTGGTTTACATAACTGTCTTCAAATAAAGATTTTTGCTCTTTAAAGACTAACTAGCCCCACAGCTTGCTGAATCCAGGCAAATTTGAACCATGGGCCATCTTGAATAGCAGCATTTTCTTCACTGCAGGCAAAGTTCTGCAAGGCAAAGAAGCATCTTGAATACTGTATTTATAAACCTCAAAGAGAAGTAGCATTATGGTAGTGTTTTTTCAAAGTAAAGGGTGCGAGTATTAAAGGATGCTTTTAAAGACACATTAGTCGGGGCACTTAGTTTATTTGGAAGAGATTCAGCCTTTCTAACTTCCACCTGGTACCTGAAAAGGACTCCTTAGGAACATGGGAAGTTCCCATGCTTTTGGGGTTGGAATATACTATGGGGAAACAGCGTGTGTGGTTCTAACAGTCTCTGTGGTCTCCTTGGGACATACCTGTAGGAAAAAAGGAAAATGCCCCAGAAAAGCAGCTGTTAAGGATTCTCCCCAGGGCCATGCCCTGGCCCTGCTGAGAGTGCTTTCGCAGGATCCCTGCGAAAAAATCCCTGTCACAGGGCCCCTGCAGCTCCCACAAACCCTCTGCGACCCCAGAAGGAAGCAGTTTATGCTACAGCCAAGAGCTGTTACTGGAACGCCGTGTTCTGATAGCTCCTGCAGAGACCGCTGACATTTTTTTTGCTTCAGGAACCCCCTCTCCAGGAAAAGCCTTCTACAAAACAGATTTTAAAAGATATAAAACCACACACACACACACACATGCGTTCTTTCTGGCAAGAGGCAGGAAGAGCATGGGGCTGCCTGACCTTTGGAGAGGGGCGTCTGCTGCACGTCTGGTCTGGGCCTGCCCCACACCTACTTGCTCCAGGGCAGGAATTAACCCTGGCAACTCCTTCCTCCAAAGCCAGAAAACCCAGTGCTCTGGGTGGAAGAAGCCAGCTGCCTCCCATGTTCCCGACCGGAATTGTTTATGGATCGGTGGGTCTCTGAGTGTGGCTCCTGCCAGCCCTTGACCTTGAAGGCCAACTGACTCTAGTTCACCCCTTCAAAAGGCTTCTCTTGATGAACGTCTGGGTTCATTTCTTAAAACTTTCTGAAAGAGGCTGCTAAGTAGCTGGTGACTCCAACATTCAATGAAAAGGAGTAAGAAAAAAATGTAATGGGTGTTTGTGTAGCCTGTTTCCAGGAACATGAAGTGCTTCATATTCAGAGGAAGTCTTGAAACACAGCCACGAGAGTCAGAAGGAGAGGCTGCACCTGCCCCCTGCCACAGGGCTCTAGGAGGATGGACATGATGTGACTCACATCTTTCATATGTGCCTTAGAAGTGTCATGAAGGCATGTGAATCTGGTTTAAAAGTTCCAACAGCACAGAAAAGCTTCATGAAAAAGCTACTGGCTTTGTTCTACCTCTCTCTACCCTTCCCTTTTGGCTTTCGTTTTGATTTCACATAGTCATGGTTAACGTCTATGCTCTCCTCTAGAAACAATGACATGTGCTGTGAATGAAATGAAATCTATCTGCAGATTTATTCCAAATGTTTAAAACAAACAAACAGTGTTTGATATGTAAATGTCAAGGCTTTGAAGATCTTTAGGTTCTAACTCTGAGGGCTGTGACCATGTGTGGTCACCAAGCAAGACTGGCATGGCCCAGCTAGCTATCTCCCAATCAAACCCTTTGGGGTGGCGGGAGGCATGCAGGCCATGACAGATCCCATCATGTAAAGACTCTTCATTCTGCACGTATCTCTGTGGCTTGAGACTGGGTTTGCAAGGCTCACACAGACGTTGTGTAATTACCTGGGAGGTAATTACTGACTAAGCCTTGCTTGCTGCCTTGTAATAAAAGTGGGGAGAAGCACTCCACAGCTCAACTCGTTCAGGCGGCCCGATGCCTGCTAGAAACTCTGAGCCTAAGCTTACAACAGGAGAGTGGGCAGAGGTGGACAAGCAGGCTACTGATTATTTGGCAATGCCTATTGACAACATTGTGTGTAAGCATCAGGAAAAAAAATAATGAAAGATCTCCCAAAGCCCTTGATAGAAGAAGCACTTGCCAGACACAGAAACCTCTCAGCACACTGTGGTCATGAGACACAAGGCTCCAGCCTGCACATGAATGCTACCGAGGCAGGAATGGCTCTGCTTTCAGTGCTGATGGGCCCATGTGGACTCAGATGAACCCAGGTTTGACTCTTGGTTTTGCCCCTTATAAGCCTGTGGCTCCTGTCAATCTCTGTAAGCCTGTCAACTAAGGTATAAAGGGCATCTTTCCATTTCTCGTGGGATAATGACCCCGGCATGGCCAGCACACTGTGCTCCACAGAAGGATTAAATAAATAGCGGTTCTTCTCTTCCACTCTCTCATCTCCTCCTAGTCCAAATAAATATTCACATTCTTTACTCCGGTTGACCCTATTTTAGGCAGAGTTGGGCCAACAGCTGCAGGCTGACTTTAAAATGCATTTTCTCAACTTGAGTTTCTGGAAAGAATTCCAGCCGTCTCTCCATTCTGCTTTTACACTGGAATTTTTAAATTTTAAGATATTTTACTTTTATCCAGGGTAGGTTAAAAATAATATCATACCTTTAAACTTCTTGATGTGTAATACTATAAGCATTTGTACATATGTATTTTAACCTTAGTCAGTGTAAGCCTAGGGAGTTGGAGGAACATTGGGATGATAAAAATTCTGTTATTTTATGATGCTCTAATAAGATGGAGATCCCAGGATGTGTGTGTGGGTTCCACAGGAGGCAGCATAAGAGCTGCATGGGCCTCATTGTAGTGTTGGAATTAATTTCTTGGCCAAGTTTTAAAGTGTGTGCATAAGTAAGAAAACTTTTCTGTGATCCGCTAGTTTCTATTATGTGTGCAGAAACAGAAGTGGTGCCAGAGAAAATACCTCTCATCCATTAAAAGTTGTGTGTATGTATGTGCACACATACATTTGCATTTAAAGCCTAATGACAATAATGAGAAAAAGGCACATTATTGATAGGTATCAGTGCAGAGAAAAATACACTGAAATGTACCATCATCACTAAGTAAGATAAGCATTTAGAATTAACAAGCAACAGAATCACTCTTTTGCTTTTTAATTCATTTGGTATTTTAAAGTTACATTTCTATTTTTACAGAGTCACTGAAATACAGGAAACTTTCAAGACATCTTTAAGTTTGCTTTTGTTAAAACAACCAAATGAAAAATAACAGCTAGTTGCTCAGAGTTTGGCCATCTAGACACTGGGTTATTCTGGCCTTTTTGGTAAATTTCCTTTTATGAAAATAGCTGCAAACCTCTCTTTTTCTCAATAAACTTTATTTATAAAGTTCTAGCTTTACAGAATCATCACGAGGAAAGTATGCAGAATTCTGTATGCCCCATGCCTACTTTCCTCTATTATTAACCTTTTGCATTAGTCTGGTGTATTTTCCACAAATGAACCAATATTGATGAATTATTATTAACTAAACTCCACACTTCATTCATATTCCATTATTTTTAAGCTAATGTATTTTTTCTCTCCCAGGATCCCTTGGATGCCCTACTGTGTAAATCCTCATGCCCCCTTTCAGCTGTGGTGATTTCTCCGGCTTCCCTTGTTTTCTATGATCTTGACAGCTTTGAGGAGTCCTGGGCTGGTGTTGTGTAGAATGCCCCCTATTGGGATTTGTCTGATGTTTTTCCTATGGTTAAATTGAAGCTATGGGTTTTGGGGAGGAAGGCAAAGTGCTAGCCTCATCCTGTCCTACCAGGGCTGCATACTGTTGATGTGAACTGTCACCATGGATGTTGACCTTGATCATCTGGAATGGGTAGCTAGTGTTTCTCGGTTTCTCCACTATAAAATTACTCCTTTTTTTTTCTCCCTTTCTATCCTATTTTTATTTTTATCAGAAAAGAACATCTCTGTCCTCACTAAATTGGCACACTGCACTGCCTTCCCACCCATGAATATTTAATATGCTGAAGTTTTCTTAAGAAGTTAAGAACCTTGTATTCAAATATCCCTGAGGACAATCTTTCACAAATACTGATAGTGTGTCTTTAACATCTGCCTAAGATTTGGTGGGCAGTAGTAGTCGTATTTTGATAGGAACAGAGTGGAGAAGATTTCTCAACATAAATATTCAGCAAGTGTAGAAAGTTTCCCTGGCTCTCTAAGGCTACAGCTATCAATATAACTTTTCTCCCTGTACTGCAAATAAATTATATTTTTTTAAAAGGAAAATTTTTAAAATTTCCATTTTAAAAGGAAACCATTACTCTGCAGGAATCAAATTAAGTTACTTAAATAGCCTTCTGTATTGTCTGACATCAAATATATCTTCTGGTTAATGGCTGCTAAAGACTTAGTGTATTTCCTTTCCTCTCTGTGGAAACTAGACTGATATGGCTCTGTGGTTTTACTCTTTGCAGCCTAAGAATTTCTGAGAATGGAGATCTGATGGAAGAAACAGCAGGAAGATGACTGGGAAGCATCTTGTGTCCATCATGCTCCAAGTGTGGTTTAAGAGGAAGGGATTTATGATAGTGTTCCCCGGTTGGAAGAGCAGTGGAACGGTTAAAGAAGCAGACTGTATGCTGCTTCTACTTCCCAAGGCCATTTCAGCCCATCCCAGCTATGAGCCATTGGCACTGCCACCTCAGGAAGCCACCTGCAGAACTGCAAGCCCTCTGCAGTGGAGGGCACCAGACCCACCTGGCTGGGCTACAGTGCACACCAGCATTTGGAGGCCGTCTTCCCTGTCTTTACCCTCATGCAACTCCATTCTGAACTCAAGTCTTGCATGAGTGCATCTATTTAGTAGAACCTAAATCTCACCAAAAGCTTAGCTGCTGGGGAGCCTGTGAAGTGTCCTTTCTTGTTACAGCTTCCATAAAGGAGGCACACTGGAAGACATACAGGATGAATAAACCTCCTCTATCGGCCCCTCCACGTGGCCCTCACAACATTGCTCCTCCAATGGGTAGTGCAACCTGAGAACAAGACTTCTAGGTAAAGTGAGCCCCACATTTAAGCCACGTCACAGAGGGTAAAGTCCCAAGCTGAGGACTGAGGGTCTGGTGCCCCATGCAGAGGGACTCTAATTTAAATGAAGGGCCGACAGTAAGCTTTCTTTCCCATATTCCCTATGATTAATTGGTAATGGCTTCTTGGAGCACTACGTTAAGAATATCTAGGTTCAAAGGAGAAGACAGTTGTGATTTATTAGTAATACCCAATAGGCGTGGATCAGGGAAATGAGTATAACTCATTTAACATCTTTTTTATAATGGTCCCAGGACATCAGCAACAAGAATTGAGCTTATATCCTCCAACTTCTTGACCATGTCCAAGAAGAAAGAGAGTGGGGTGGTCTAATGACATGAAGAGCTAGTGTGAGATAGAGATGACCCACTCAGAGTAGTGCTTGGTAGATATCTGTCCACGTTCACTTAAGAGGAATGCTACACATGTGACACAAGATGATATGCAACTGTTGATCTGCAAGTCAACAACTCAAGGACATTTTCTTCTTGGCAATGGGACAACTGAACTATTTATTTAAGCACACACACAAGAGGGTGTGGTGGTAATTGACTCAAACAATGGAAATATATCCATTCTGCATTGAGAGTCTTGATTCATACTCTCAAATGACGTCAGCAATGATGAAATTACGTTGGGTCCATTCTCCAACATCAGATGGCAGCAAGATGTTTCTAGTAGCTCTCATCCCATGCCCTCCTAAACACTATAGACTATGGTTCCATGATTTCAGAATTTTGCACCCATCAGTCTTACTTTTCAATTCAATTAAGCAAAAGAACAATAGGAGTTACAATTTTTTTAGACATCTGCACAAAATAACTTTAGTAGTCTACTAAAGTAGCCTAGAAGTGGTTCTATAGAAATTAGCTCTCAGTAATTGTTAAAGACAATTTGTAGCTGAATATTTCCAAATTGCTTTAGGATGCTTAGACAGCTTCTCAAACAACCTACTTCCACCCCTATTTTTACTTAATATCTTCTTCTTCTCTCAGTCCTCTTCATTTTTTTGTCTTTTACTCTTATATGACCCTAGTTTATGAGATAAATGTATAATATCATTTTCAAAATGCCATTTTCATTTCAAAATCTACAATGCCTTTTTCAAATACATGCTTGGGGCAAAAAAAAAAAAATCAAACCATAGAAGTAAATGAAGGAATATATAAAGACACATATAAAGAAAAACATGAAACCTCTTCCCCCATACTATCCCAGAGGTAACCACTGTTAATAAAAGTATATTTTTAAAGAAGTCTTGTCTACACTGAAAAATATTTTATGATCCTTCATATGGATATAGAATTTATATTTTTCTCTCAAAGAACCAAGAACAACCCAGTAAATGAAAAGATACTTTCTTAAAAATTTTATCTCATTTTTCTATCTAATTTATGTATGTCCATCTATCTAGCTTATCTATCATCATTTATCTATCATATTATCTATTTCGTCTACCACCTAACCACCTACCTACCATATGTACACACACACAGACATGCACACATGCATATGATATATATGATACAACCTTTAAAGTTATCTAATTTAAGCCTTTTTATGAAGAGAGGAGAAATGATTAAATCATAGCATATTATCTCAACTACCATTACCAGTTACACCCAGTGTCTTCATGCACTGGATTCACAACACTCACATCCCTAAGTATGCATCCTAATATCCCTGAGTCAGCACAAGATACTGAGGGAGTCTTTTCCTGTTTCTTGATGACATTGTTATTGCTGCCTGCTCTAATACCTACCTCTGAATAAAGTTTTTATTACTTAAACAAATAGTGATTTAAATTAAATGAAAACTTGTCTCTTGAATTACATTTTAAAGAATACTCCAGGGTGTAAGTTTTGGTGTAATAAGTCATGCCTAATATATAGTCTGTCCAGGACCAGCCCCAAAGCATTGGTAAGGCTGATAAGAATGAATATCCTGTGTAGTATCACTCAGAGCCTTGTGTGTTTTCTGTAAAATTCTGAGCACATTTCGAAGTCTTGAAAATGAAAACAGTATACAACTAAATCTTTGAAAGGGCCTGTGTAGATCCCAAACTTAATTAGAATCCATGTATGCTCAGGATGTAGAGCACACCCTCCTATCAACAGGGACTTCTGGAAGCAGCTGCCTGGTGCCCCGACTGCCCTGCATTCCCTCATATCCTTCCGCAGGCACCTGCAGTTCAAGGCCAGGCCTGTATCCAGGAAGCACATGCTTCACCAACAGCATTTTGAAAGTTTGAGGGCCAGTTTCTTAGTAGCAGAAATCGGTCTACTCAACCTACTATTACATTGAAACATTTCACTCCCACCCATATATCATGATAAAAGAAGCCTCCTCTACCCACCATAATGCCTAATTTGTTGCTAATCCAGATAGTTGGAAGTGAACTGTCAGCTGTGGCCTCTATTGTCTGCTTCCCTGGGCACCCTGGAAGCCACGAGGGGCAGCTGTCTGCTGTCTGCTGGGCGGTCCTTACAACAAACAAAGGGCCACAGGAGCCTCAGTCCTGGGCTCGCCTCTGTTTGCTCTGGGTCCACTTTTAATATCAGTGTTAAAGAAAAGGCAGAGTAAGAAATGCATCACAGTGCAAGAAGAAAGCAAAAGAGGTTGATAAGAGGGAAATAAATTCAAGTTTTCTTCTTAAGGTTTCAAGAAATGTACTTTAGAGTCTCTCTCTCTTTCTTGGAGCTTCCTGTTATTCCAACAGCTTCCTGTTAGTTCCCATTTTCCACACAACCGCTGACACTCTTTACTTAGCTGAAAAGCTGTGAGTCTCCAGGACTTAGGATGTGTGTAAAAGCTTACCACTTCTGCAAATTGAGGAATTCAGCCAAACGGCTGTGCTTTAAGCTGGGGTGCTGGTGCCAGGATTAGAACTGGGCCTCAGAGCATGGAGCACAATGCCTGGGAGAGGGGAGTGGCATAGCTGGTGACAGGGTTGGGCAAGGGGACCATATCCCACAGGCTCACTGACAGTGGAGTTGACGGTTTGGCAGCTGACAGGGCAGTGGGTAAGGGGAAATCAGTCAGAAGGGAGGCCAAGGCCTTGGTGACCGGAGCACCTGCCACAGCACTAGGTCCCCGCTAGCCAGGATTGCACACATCACGGTAAGGACAGGGCCAGGATGAGACCAGGCTTTCTCAGATAAGCGGCCCCTCCAGGGCGTCAGGGGCGCAGGCGTATTGCCCATCCTTTAAAAACTCTCCCTCCAGCTTCTGCCCTCCCTCTCCTCCCTTTATAAAACATATGTCTTCAAATCCGGAGATCTGGTCCCCATTTCCTCGTACTACATACACTAGCCATGCCACAACAGCCCTGGTGAGGTCACCGGGGATCGCATTGTGGCTAACGGGAGCAGATGCTTCTCTGGTGTGCACAGCGTCATTCAAGGCGTCCCCTCCCACCTCACCCCCCCACCACATGTTCCCTCCATCTGTGTCCCAAGCAGCTGGCAACTGTCTCTCTGTCCTTGTCTGTCTGTTGGCAGCTTTTTCTTGGAGCTCAGGCCCCTGCCACCTTCCCCTCCCTCTGAACCCTCGTCCCACAGTTAATTTTATCTGTTTCCTCAGCGTCAGGTGCCGAGAGCTTACTGTCAAGGCTCAAGTCCGTGTCCCCAGACCTGTCTGCCCTCCAGGCTCCCCCAGCCCGCTGCCCCCCCCTCTTCTTGGACATCTTGTAGACATTTCATACTTCACAGGCCCCACATCTGGCTCCTTGTCCCTCCCCCTCCCCCTTCAATCTGCTCCCTTCCAGTGTCCTCCAGTTCTCAGGACATCAGTGTAGATGTTATTCTTAACATTTTCCTCTACCTCTTATCTAGTTCATTAAAAAGTCCGACCTATTCCACTTCCAGAGTCCAGGTTGAACCAGCCTGCTGTACTCCATTTCTGTCTCCACCTTGGGAGTCTGAGAAACCATTCTTGCCTGAAACATTGTATTAGCACCCGGACTGGTCCCCTACCTGCTCTCTGCCTGCAACCACATCCCTATCCACTCTCAACCAGGAAAGAACCAGAGGAATGACTTAAGAAGCAAATCTAACCATGCCACCCTCCTTAAAATGTTGAGATCCCCTGCAACTGAAGTGAAACACCAAACCCCTCACGAGTGTCTCAAGGACTGAGCATGTTCTCTTTCTGCAAGTGTAGCCTCTTCTTGATCCACCTTCCCTAAGTTAACCATGCTTAAGCCACACCAGCCTCCTCCAGCTTCCTCAACTCACCAAGACTTCTATACCTTGGGATCTTTGCACATGCTGTTTCCTGTGCCCAGGACTCTTTTCCCTACCCTCTTCACTTGGTCAGGAAGAATGAACCCAGGGACAAAGCTGGCCATGAACATCACTGGATGTTAGCATTCACCTTTCTGCTCAGGAAGCTCAGAACCTACGTGCCACACGGGCAGTGTTTGCTTGGGCCAAAGTAAGAAGATGGCCGAATCCACCCTCTGTTGCCTTATCTATATGCAGCTGGGAAAGGTAGGCAGTTAGCTGAGGCTGAACACATCTTAGAAACCCACATGCCAGCAGGACCGATCCAGCGTTCTGCCTGCTGACCGGGAATTATGAAAAGCAGGGCTCCCACGAGTTTGTGCCTATGGTGCATGCGTTTAAAAGGGGGAGGCTGCAAAACTATTGAACTTGGAACCTGCTCAGAGAAAGTGTTTAGGTGAAATTACAGTCCTCCTGGACGTGGCCATTAGCTGTCTATTTCCCGCACAGTAATGGCTGATCCTATATTTAGAAGGGGAGGCTTCGTTTCTGTCGGGTGTGCTCCAAAGAGCTACTGGAATAGCAAATACCTTTTTGGATGGTTTCAAATGATCCCAGAAGAAAATGGGAAAAGTAAGTGGTCTCTCTCCCTGTTCCCCGGCCCTTTTTGCCCCTAGCCAAGCCTTCCTGCCTCTGTCAGAACAGAGTTGCCCTGCTCCTCCACTCTGCCCAGGAAGCAGCTGCCTGGGTGTGAGTGGAGCCCAAGTCTAGCTGTCCCCACCCCTTACCCACACATCCATCAGATGGGGGATCCCACCATTCCAGAGCTTTCTCCACGGTTTCTCAGTGACTCCTGAGCAGATGCCTTAAAAACACCGTTGTGAGGGTCAATGGAGAGTAATATTAAATGTGCACTTCTTTTAGTCTAGACTCAGAGCCCATGTTTGCTGGCTGGAAAAGCAGAGAAGGGGGCAGGGAACACGTACTTAGTGATGAGGAACGGGCAGCTTAGGCATATGTGGTCCATGTGAATTGATGAAGCAGAAACAGATAAAATGTTTGAGGAGAAGACACCCAGAAAGACTTCATAGAGGTGGTGGGTGCCACTAAGGATAATTTTCTGGCTTATGTTTGCCTAGGGTTCCTAAAATCTGAAGCACAAGACTGGCAAATCCCTAGAAAGGCTGTTGTTACTATGATGTAACTCACTGCTTAAAAGATTTTATTGGTTCTAGTTCAGTTTGATAGGATCCAGCTGCTCATCTGTTACCTGTTAAAGATGTTGTTTCCATTCTAATATTCTTCAGCTTGGAAGGAAATAAATTCTGGGTACTGAAGGCAGACAAACAGGGGTGGCTTATGTATAATTGCCTTGGCTCAAGTTCAAGGGCATGATGATTCTTTGCCTAATAAAATCCATGGGCTGTTTTCAACTACTATAATAAAATGCTGGTTTTCCATTTAATCTCCTATAAAGAAATTCAGAAATCCAACGTCTTTATTTCCTTCAGAATTTTTATATAAAATTTAAGTATATGGTGCCTGCTGTATTTTCAAAAACTGCTCACTGTCATTCTGTATAGCTGATTTCCCCAAGTAGAAATAAATAGGGTCAATGTTATTTGGCATTTGCACACCAGCGGGGTGTCCATTCAGTGGGATCTATAAAAAGAAAAAAAGACTTGCTTGCTCTTTTGGCCAATGGCACTTTCCTGAGTGGCAATGATGGACTCAATCTGCCGATCCGAAACCACACACACAGGGATGCAAACAGGAGAGTCTTGGCTTTTGATGCATGGTGCCCAAAGGACAACGGCTGATTAAAAAACTTCCAGTAGTCTTTCTTCAAAAGCTACTTTAGAAAAAGATTTGCAGTAAATGCAGCGGGCATGCAGGGCTGGACGGGCGCCCCCTGGAGAGCCCGAAGCCGGCTGGTTCTTGCTCTTCTCAGCAGTGTGTAGTCAGTCACAGAAGGCAGCAAGCATTCGTTTGTTTTGTTTTTTAGATTCCACATATAAGTGAAATCATATGGTATTTTCTTTCTCTGTCTTATTTCACTTAGCACAGAAAACAAAACAAACAAACAAAAAAGAAATAAACATAAATACAGAGAGCAAACTGGTGGTTGCCAGAGGAGAAGGGATTGGAAGGGATGCGTGAAATAGGCAAAGGGGAAAAAAAGGCACAAATGTTCAGTTATAGAATAAGTCATGGGGATGAAGAGTACAGCATAGGGATCATAGCCACAAATATTGTAATCGCTTGATGTGACAGATGGTAATTACACTTAGCATGGTGAGCATTTTGTAATGTATATAATTGTCACATCACTGTGTTGCACACCTGAAACCAGTATAATATTGTATGTCCACTCTTCTTCAATTTTGAAAAAAGAATACAGGCATTCATACACGAGCAGTGTAGTCTCAGTGGGGAGTAAGTTCATGAACTTGAAGTTTCATTTATTCACAGGACAATTACTGTTGTTGCCTAATGACTGAGTGTCTATTTGCTGAGTGCCAGATACTTTCTAGGCACTGGACATACAGCTATGAACACAAGACAGAATGTTCCTGTCTTTGTGGAGCTTACATCTTAGAGAGAAGACAAACAATAAAGAACTTAACAGAAAAGGATAAATACTATGGAGGGAAAAAAGGTTTAGTGATAAGGACAGGGAGTGTGGGGCATGTGTTTGATAGCGTAGCAGTTGAGTTGTTTCACTGGGTATAGCCGTTTGCCCTGCCTGGTACATGATGAACAGGGAAGCCCTCCGGCCCAGCGCTCATGGCACTGCTCTCTGCCCCTGGTGGTCACAGACATGCTGGGGGATGCCAAGAGCTTAAAGGAAGTTAGTTCCACTTGGACTGCAGGGACATTGACTTGAAGGATGCAAGATGACTTAGGACACAGAAGCCAGGAAGTCCTGCTTCTCTCACCACCAGAGAATGCAGTAAAATTTGTGGCCATAATTATGCATATTTTCCATAGGATAGGAGTCTCTGTGGATCTCAGAGGGAGACCCCACTGAAAGGCAAAATGGGACCATCTTAAACCTGATACCATTCCCACACCATAGAACAGGTGTGGTCACAGTGTGCTAGTAAACATTAAGCAAACAGTTCTTTGAAAAAAAGTTTGTATGTGCAAAGAGTTTATTATAAACTTTACTGATATAAGGGATGCGAAGCACACAATTTACAACTAAATGCAATAAACAATTTAAACAATATTTGTAATTGTTATTGTCAATTCCATGTAGCCAATTACTTATCAAAGAATGGTTCATTGATTTTTGTCAAACTCTTGTGTCTATACACTACCTAAGGTTACAACCAATGAACAAATGTGGTTCCATCATGAATGTCGGTTGATATTTTCTCTTAAGTTAATAAGCAAGATGAAAGTGAAACAATGAAGATGTTTGTCAGGGCATCACTCACCTGGTCATCAATGACATGAACAACTTATTTGCTGAATTGGATATTAGTATCTGAAAGTTGAAAAAATGTTTCCCCAATTTTCTGTGCTTTTGACAATGTAATGGTTTATTTTTTTCTCTAGTACTTGCCCTAAGTCTAGACAATCTATGAAACAATAAACCAAATCAAGTCCTGATTTGTAGCATTTGTCAGTTTCCAAGATGTTAATACTCCAATCATTGCTGATTTCAAGCTACCACGTGACCTCAGTGAGCATGAGGTTAAGAATAGATGTGCAGAAGTATACCACTTATATACCATTCATACTATGTTAATATAAGAGATACAAATAGCTTTAAGAGCATGGACAATAATGAAATGTAGTAAAACAATTAGGAAGTGATGAATTTTGTGTATTTATTACCTTTATTTTTAATATAATCAACTTAACTGAATTTTTAAAATTATGATATAATAACATAACATGTACCATCTTAACCATTTATATGTGTATAGTTTAGTACTAAGTACAGTCACACTATTGTGCAGCCAATCTCCAGAACTTTTTCATCTTGCAAAACTGAAATTCCTTACCCATTAAACAACTGCCTATTTCCTCTCTCCAATTCCTGGAAACCACCATTCTACCCTATTTCTATGAGTGTGACTATTCTAGTTACCTTCTATAAGTGGGCTCCTACAGTATTTGTCTTTATGTGACTGGTTTATTTCACCTTAGTATAATGTCCTCAAGGTTCACTCATGCTGTAGCTTGTGTCAGAAATTCCTTCCTTTTTAAGGCTTCCTTAAAGGAATGATATTCCATTCCTTCCTAATAAGGAATGATATTCCATTGTACATATATGCCACATTTTGTTTATCCATTCACCCATGGATGGATATTTGAGTTCCTGCCACTTTTTGGCTATTATGAATAATACTGCTCTTTGCATGGTTCTAAAATATCTCTTCAAGAACCCTTTTCAAGATCCTACTTGTGTATATGTACTCACTGAGAAGTAGAATTGCTGAATTATTTAATAGTTCTATTTTTCAGTTTTGAGGAACTGTCATACTGTTTACTTTTGTGGATGCACCATTTTACATTCCCACAAACATTTGCACAAGGGTTCTAATTTCTCCATATCTCTACCAACAAATTATTTTCTGTTTCTTCCATAGTAAACATTCTAATGAGTGTGAGGTGAGATTTCACTGTGATTTTGATTTACATTTCCCTAATTACTAGTGATCTTGAGCATCTGTTAATATGCTTGTCAGCCACTTGTATATCTTCTTTGGAGAAATGTCTATTCGAATATTTTTTCCATTTTGAATTGGGTTATTTGAGTTTTTTCATTAATGTTAAGTTGTAGGTATTCTTTATTTATCTTGGGTATTAACCTCATATCAGATATATGATTTTCAAATACTCTTTCCCATTCCATAGATAAACTATTCACTGTTTTCACTCTGCACAGAAATTTTAATGGTGTAGTTCAATTTGTTTAATTTTACTATTGTTACCTGTCCTTTTTGGGTCATAGTTAAAAAATCATTGCCAAATCCATTGTCATGAAGTGTTTTCCCCTTTATTTTCTTCTAAGAGTTTTACAGTTTTAGGTCTTAGGTTAAGGTCTTTGATCCATATTTTTTTAAGATTTGCTATATTATATATGCACTTCTATTTGTAGAAGAAATCCAAATTAACACAGCAGTGGTTATTCTTGAAGAAAGTAATTAGGATAATACAGTAGTGGGAGCCTTTCATTTTTTATTTTGTATCTTTCTATACTATTAAATTTTCAAAAGGCATATATATCATTTTTGCTATTTTTATGTAAATAGGATTTATCAGGATGATGAACACATGAGCCATATTTTTCTTCTCAATATTTCTGTTTAAAAAAAGAGACTTAAATTGAAGCAACTAGGATTAAGACCCAAGGAAGTCAACAGGTAATATGAATTTTTTTTCCTTCTTACATATATTTTTCAAGGTTATCAGAAATAATATAAATGTTGGGGGCAGGGGGCCACAATAAATTAATCTGCTTTTTGAAACCAAATATTTAATATTTTCTAAATTGTGTCAGTACAATTTCAAACAAATGCCAAATGGAAAACCAGGCTCAGGAATTCACAGAGGAAACAATCTTCCAAAGACCACCACCAGGTGTTCTTCCACTCCAGGTGCACCATTAGTGGCCATGATGGTGCCAGTCAGCCAGTGTAACCCAGATTACCAAGTATTTACCACACCATCAATGTTCAGAACGCTCCGTACAGTTTCAGTTGCTAGAGTCAGTGCGCTGACTGAACCAACAAAGGCTGGACAACCAGTTCCTACAAAATGTTGGAAATACCACCCTTTCGGACATCAATGCCTATAGTTTTTTCTCCTTGAGCATGTCGGTTTCTTAGTTCTGTTACTGTGGAAATGGGATTCAGGCCAGCATTTTCAGCTAGCATAGACGAAATGACTTCCATAGCATCTGCAAAAGCACGGATGCAGTAGGATTCCATACCACTCAATGTGCGTGAGTATTCAGTTAGCTGCAGAGCCAGCTCTGTTTCTGGAGCACCACCTTCTGCAATAGGAGCTCTCTTTTTCACCAGTGAATAACACATAAGGAATCATGAATGGAGCGCTCAGCTTCTTCAATCACCAATTTGTTAGATCCACGAACAACAATTGAAACTGTTTTTCCAGGGCTTGTATAGCCTGTAATCTTGATCAGTTTGCCAGAGCCATTTAAACTGACCTCCTCAGCTAACTCTGCTGATCCCAGCATGTCAGCAGTTAATTGGTCAATATGAGCAACTGGCTTGGTTCCAATTGTCTTACAAACAAATTCAATGTCTTCTCTTTCAATATCCTTAACCACCATAATCTTCATTTTGTTCAGGAAATGCAATCCAAGATTGCTAAGAGCATCTCTTAAAATAGACTTCTGTATGAGAAGGACATTACATCCTGTTTTCTTAACTTGCTTCACTAAATTTAGAATATAGGCTCTCTCCTCTCACAGCATTCGGTCCATCTGGACATAGTCAAACTATTTGATTATCCATATCTGTTTTGGGAGCTGATAAACAAAACTGAATAAGCCCGATCTTAGCCTTTTCAACTCTGTTTATGCCAGAATTGGCCACCTTTTGAGTGAGCATCAGGCCTTCCACCAATTTATAGTCATCAATTGTTCCACCAAGTTTCTTAACTATTTTAATATCTCTAAGATCTACACTAGTAGCTGTGGCTGGTTCAATCACTTTCATCAGTGCGTTTACACTGATTGGAGAAAGCAGACTTGAATACTGAGAGACAACCTTTGAGTTCAATGAAGTGGTCGCACTATTTAACAAAGTTTCTCTGTCATTCAGTTCTTACAGGTCAAGACATAAGTTAAGATTTCAATACCCTTTTCCAAAGCCTTCTGGAATGACTCAGAAATGATGGTTGGATGAATCCCTTTCTGAAGAAGCTTGGTAAAGGAATCTAAGAGAGAGCCAGAAATGATGACGACGAATGTAGTACCATCTCCTGCTTCAGTATCTTGTGCTTCAGACAGCTCCACCAGCATTCTGGCTGCTGGATGTAACACTTGCATTTATTTGTTTCGAATGGTGGCACCGTGATTTGTAATGGTCACATCCGTTTCCATCTTGAATCATTTTATCCATTCCTTTTGGTCCAAGGCTTGTTTTGATAGCATCAGCAACAGCTTTGGCAGCGGAGATGTTGCTGAAGCCGATCTGGGCCGGCTTATCGCGGTCCTGATAGGCGCTTTTGCCGTGGACGCCAGCAGCCCCCACGTGTGCCCCGCTACGGAGGGCCAGGCTTTGATCCATTATGAGTTAATTTTTGTTTATGGTGTAATATAAGGGTTCCAACTTCATCCCTTTGCATAGGCTATCCATTTTTCCCAATACCATTGTTGAAAAGACTGTCCTTTTCCCATAGAACAGTTTTGGCACCCTTTTAAAAAATCACTGGACCATATAAGCCAGACTTTATTTCTGGGATATCTATTTTATTCCATTGGTCTATATGTCTGTATTTATTGCCAGTATAACACTATTTTAATTACTACAGCTTTGTAATAAGTTTTGAAATTATGATAGGTGAGACCTCTAACTCTGTCCTTTCCAAGATTGCTTTGACTGGTTGTGATCCCTTGAGTTTGCATTTTACGATGGATTTTCTTTCTGCAAAAAAAGTCCCTGTGATATTGATAGGATTGCATTAAATCTGTAGATTGCTTTGGGTAGTTTTGGCATCTTAAAATATGAAGTTTTCCAATCCATGAATATAAGATGTCTTCCTGTTCATTTGTATCTTTTTAAATTTCTTTCAGCAACATTTTAAAGTTTTCAGTGTATAAACCTTTGCCACCTTGGGTAAATTTATTCCTAAGTATTTTATTCTTTTTGATACTATTGGAAGTGGAATTGTTTTCTTAACTTTCTTTTGGGATTATCATTGTTAGTATATAGAAATTCAACTGGTTATTTTGTTTTGGTTTTGTATCCTGAAACCTGCTAAATTAATTAATTGGTTCTAGCAGATTGGTTTGTGTGTGTGTAATCTTTAGGGTTTCTATATATAATATCACATCATCTGTGAACAGAGATAATTTATTTCTTTCTTTCCAATTTGAATGCTTTATTTCTTTTGTTGCCTAGTTTCTCTGGCCATGACTTTCAGTGCTATGTTGGGTACAAGTGGTGAAACTGAACAACCATATTTTGTTCATGATCATACAGAAGAAAATGTTCTCTCTTTCACCACTGAGTATAATGCTTACTATGGGCTTTTCATAAATGTCCTTGATTATGTTGAGGTAGTTTTCTTTTATTGAATGTGTTTATCATGAAAAGGTATTGAGTTTTGTCAAGGGCTTGTTTTGGATCAGTTTAGATCATAACATTTCCCCCCTTTATTCTGTTAATACAGTGTATCATATTAATAGATTTTCATATGTTGAAACATCTTTGCATTCCAAGCATAAATTCTACTTGGTCATGCTGTATAACACTCTTAATGTGCTGTTGAATTGTGTTTGCTAATATTTTGCTGAGGACTTTTGCATCTATAGTCATCAGGGATATTGGTCTGTAGCTTTGTTATAATGTGTTTGATTTTCTTATCAGGGTAATGCTGGCCTCATAGAATGAATTTGAAAGTGTCCCTTCATCTTCTATCTGTAATTAATTGAAATTTATAGAAATTAACTTTTAATAATGTCTGTATTTAGCAATCAGTTTGCAAAATTCCAGAAAACTTAACAATAGGCTCTCCTGAACAGGTACAAACTAGCTCCAGAATATCCCTGGCCATGAGTATCCCCGAAGTGTCCTAAAGTGTTTATTTTTGTTTTTAACAAGATCCTACATACAAAAAGGAAAAGGGAGTGATTTTACCTGAGAGAGAGAGAACTATCTCCTATTTGCTGAGAAAAAAATTAAAAATTCATTTTCCTAATGAGTTTTGTGCCCAACAAAAGACATGTACAGGAATGTTTATGGCAACTGTATTTTTATTTATAATGATAAAAAATAAAAACTTGGAGAAGAATAGATAAGTAAATTGTGGTATATTTATACAATGGACTACTAACCCAGCCATGAAAATAAATGAATTTCAGTTGCATGTGACAAACATGGATGAAACCTTGTAGATATAATCTTGAGTGGAATAAATTAAGACAAATAAAAAAAGACATACCTTTTATATGATTCCATTTATATGCAGTTCAAGAACAGACAAAACTAATCCATGGTATTAGACTCAGGATAGTGGTTGCCTTTGGGGAGCTGTTGATTGGGGGAGGGCGTGACAGAATCTTCTGGCCCACCAGAAATATTCTGTCTTGATCTGGGTGGTGGTTGTGTAGGTGTGTACATTTGTAAAAACGCATAGAGCTGTGCATTTAAAGTTTGTGCGCATCATTGAAAGTATGTTATACTTTCATTAAAAGCTAAAAAAAGTCTTTCTTTGCTTTTTAATTATACTTTTAAATTCCAAGACCTAGCCCTATTCTAAGAAGCTAAAAAACTTAGGAATTCAAAGAGAAACAGAACTTACCCTTACCCTTTCTCTATCTTATTTCCAGTGTCCACAATTTACTACCTATCTTCCACTCATTCTTGATGCTCATGAAAACTAGTATAAACATAGTTCCATCTAATTCAACCTTCTGAAAGAGAGCCCAAATGCAGTTTCTTCTCCCTAGCCCCACTAGTATGACTTTTGTCGAAGCATGGACATCTTTTCATTATTTCAGTCCCTTCCTGTTATAGAGGAAATTGCATTCACTCCCACCAGCCTGCCCCAAGGACTTATGTTGAAGCCTTTACCTCCAATGTGACTTCATTTGTAGATAAGTCTTTTAGAAAAAGATTAGATTATGGTTAAATGAAGCCATAAAAGTGGGATCCTAATCCAGTCTGACTGGTGTCCATATAAGGAGAGGAGAGGCCCCAGGGATGCGCACACAGACATAAGGCCACGTGAGGACACAGAGAAGGCAGCCGCCTGCCAAGTCAGGGAGAGAGGACTCAGGAAAAACCAGACTTGCCCACTCCTCGACAGTGGACCTCTAGCCTACAGAACTGTGAGACAACGCATTTCCATTGCTGAAGCACCCCAGTCCATAGCGTTTGTACTGGCAGTCCTGGAAAACTGTACCTCCTGTCTGGTATCCCCACTTCTGCCCTTGTCCCCAGTAATCTACTGGCAACATAGTAGCCCAGGGAAATTTTTAAAATGTCATCACAACATTTTTCTCTCCTGCCTAACACTCTGTAGGTTTCTCATGCAGGTCGAGCAATAGCCCCTGTACTCACACTGTCCAGTCTCATTGGCCCCTGCTCTCTCTCTCTGACCTCTTCTCCTAAGCCTCCCCTCCCCTCACGTGACTCAGACCACCGTGGCCTTTTCACTCTTTTCCTAACAAATCAAGCACATTCCTGCTTCAGGACCTTTGTGATTGTCCTTTTGCCCTGAGAACCCTTCCTCCAGATACCAGCATGCCCAGCCACACAGTGGTCCTTCTCCAGGGCATTCCTCCAAAGCACCCTCTCTGGCAGGCATTCTGACCAAGGAACATAAATAACAAATTCCACCTTCAGCCCAACAACCCCTTATCTAAATTTGTTTCTCTTCACAATTCTTACTACTATCTGACATTCAAAACATTTGCTTCTTTGCTGTTTATTGCATGAATTTGTTTATTGAATGAGCAAACGAATGAGATTATTTGATGTTCTTTCCACCTGGAAACATCGTGCAATGGATTTGTGATTTTATATCAAAGGGCTTCTGAGGAGCCTGTTTATACAAAGCATTAGAAGCAAAGTCAGAAGACTCCCCTCCATGAGTTTCAGTGGGGTTTTGTGAGACCGTGTGAAATAGCAAAAGATAACAGATCATGAAAACCAGGCCCGTGTTATTGCCTTCCTCATGGCTAAGTCAGACAAGCACAAGCTAGTTGACTACCATGCTTCCACCTTTGAACAGGGAATGAATGTATGCAAATTGCATATCATTAACAAAAAGTTGGTGCTTTGAATCAGGGTGCCAGCTGCCATTGCCCGTAATTAAAATGGAGTGTTATGGCGTTATGATTCTGTTAAATGCAAAACCATCTTGCAGCCACTGAGAACAAATGACAGATGAATCTCATTAAATACAATACTTTCTCAGACTCTTCCATCAGACTCCCTCAAATGCCACATACTGTGCGCTGGGAGATGTGAGTGGAATTATACCTCCTTTGATGTGTGGCCCAGAGCAGCAGCTGCACAGAGCAAAACAAAGCTCCTGCTCCGTCACATTTCCAATGCTGTTGGAAAATGAGGGAGGGTGCACAGAAGACACAGCTGGATTTCTGAGCAGTGGGCATTTAGCGACATCTAAGGGGACTTGTCTCTTAAATGCACTTTAAATGATGAGACTGATTATGCAGCAATGATGGGTGGATCTGGCTTCTCAGGAAAATGGGATGAGAAGAAAGTAAAAAGGGCTCTTTCCTGGAGCAGCTGCGAAGTCCTCTCAGGAGACAGTAAATCCCAGAGAACAACTGATCACACAAAAGGGGAGCAGCTGAAAGGGAGCCCCTGGGGTCACTGTCCCAGAGAGCCACTAAGCTGGCAGGTCCGGAAAGGCAGAGCTCTGGAGCTGAACTGTCAGGTGACAGTGGCAGCTGCAGCCCCAGCAGCCCCCCATGGGGTCATTTTCCAGGGCCAGAAGCTGCAAAAGTGTGCATGGCAGCCCGGATTCAGCTGTTTGGGTGATTCTGAGCATGTGGTGTTACATCTGGTGACAGTGATTTGGTTACTGTTTTCCATATTTCATTTCATGATGGGAGTTAAGGGATGTAACCAGTCACCCACAGAAGCAGCGAGTGTGGAGAAAGAGCCCACTCTGATCAAGTCCTCTGATCACAGGGTTAATCCCCTTCCATGGCTCCTGTAAAAACTGCTAATTGAAGCATGGCCCTGCTCTGGAAGGGCAAGAAGCCTTTCTCCAGCAGCCGCTGTGCCATCATGGAAGCTTGGCTCACCTGCTCCTGGGGTGACCCCTCCACCTGACTGCCTATCCGTGGAGGCCGCCAGGCACCAGGACAGCCTTATCTTAGTAGTGGTTGTCTGGCAGAATGTTAAGTTTTAACATCACTTATGCATGATTTTGTATCGGCTCTTTGGGAAGAGAAAATCTCTTAATACTTAAGTCTAAGTCACAGACAGGTGACCGTTTCATGAGAGCATATGGTTCCATGAAAGGCGGCCTATAAGCCTGAGCCACTGTTCCTGTTGTTAGCAGATGACCCACGGGGATCGGGAAGCGGCAGGACCCTTAAGCAGTGAGTCTGAGTGGAGAGAACGTGGATTTGGACCCAGCTTTGGACACAAACATGGGTTTATGTCCAGATTCTGCCTCTTACAACTTGTATGATTGTGTGCAAGTCTCGCAACTCAGTGTTCTCACCTGTAAGTGGGGTCAATGACATACTTTGGCTGTAGTGCAGTTGAATGAGGTGCACTGTGTGAATGTGCTTCGAGAGCTGTCCAGGCAATGCAAATGGCAGGCAGCCTTCTGGGCCTGGAGGACTTCAAGGTTCTCCCAGGCAGGGGTGAGTGTCGTCATGTCCCTGCCCTCCCTCACACCCTGCTTCTCTGCAGCACAGTCCTCTCTCTCTCCTGTCTTGTCTTCTTTTCCATCCTAATGCCCTTCTTGACATTAGTTTCATGTCCTGGCTGTCTTCCCGATCCTACTCTTCCTAAATTCACCTGCAATCCATTCCCCTGCCCCTACCGCAGACAATTCTCTGAGCTCCTGTGAATGCCTCATCTGCAATTTAACTAACAGAGAGAAGTGACAAGTGGCCCTTCCATAACTGCCTTGCACAACAGTCCAAGCTTCAGCGACTCAACTCTTAAGCTTCCAAGGGGAGAAATCATGCTTGATGCATCTGTCTTGTCACAGTAGTCAGCTGGCACCCTCTACAGATATCAGAGCACCCACTTCTCTGATCACAGGATTGAAATTACATCATTGACAAGATATATAGTTTTCCAGGGTTTCCTGTTATTCTTATCCAGGTTGGAATTAGAGTGACTCCCTTTAATGAAGTGGCAGGCCCATGATTCCCTGGAGAGAAGTGGAGAAGCCAGGCTGGCCAGCTGTGGGGAGATGGCCCCTTCCTGCTGCTCCGCCAGCCCGAGTTGCTCTTTGTATCTGGACTCTGCAGGGTTGCATCAGAGCCAGGGAGTGAGGACAGCCAGGGCCAGAGAGTGCTTTTGTTTGCAGAAACAAGGGACTTATTATGACTTTTCCTCTAATTCCAAAACATCTATTAAGCTTTCACAATGAGCCAGATACTATTTATAGGATACCTAATAAGATGGTTCTTACTCTCAGAGTCAGTTTTGAAAACACAGTAATCATAGTTTTTTAGATAGTAAAGAAATCTGTTTTCTGAGTTTCAAAGGCTGAGCCCCACCCACGCTTGCAGTTTCTGGTGGGGCAGACCCAGCGGCACTGCCTTTCGCAAAGTGGGGGCATGGGTGGGGTGAGCAGTGCTTGTTGGTCCCTTCAGATCCAGCTCAGGCATCTTCCTCCAGGGAGTTAGTGCCCTGCTGCTCACCATACAGACACCCCTCTGCATCCTGAACACAGGTTTCTTCTCTAGAGGGTACTCCACATCAATCTCTGGACCTATCCCTGGGTCATACTCTAAATGATAAAGCTTTTTACTACCAGACAACAACATCAGACAAAATGTAAAGCAAAGAACAGTCAAGGATCAGCAGTCTCATATAGTTGACTAAATAGTTGTCAGTTTGAAAGAAACAGATCACTTCTTTTAGTTGATAGCTTAAGCGAGCTGAAGTGATGAGGAAGCCAGAGTTAGCCACAGGATGGGCTGTCCTCTCTGGCTGCCCATGGCTCAGTGCCTTCCTCAGCTAGCAGATGCCTCAAAGGACTGGTGTGATGATGAAAATATGCAGTCTAGAAGAACATTCTCAATACATGGTATGCATTTACTGCTGGTCAGTCTTGATGTTACACTGGTAACAGAGCAGACCCTAGGCTGTATGCCCTCCTTTGTCCATTTGGAAGGCATGCTGAATGCTAGTGGAGTGCACACCACATGCCCAGCACCATTCTAAGTATTCAACATGTATTAGGGTGGTTACTCTCATAACAACCCTCTAGATGCTATTATTATTAATATTCCCATCTTACAGATAAGGAAATGGAGGCACAGAGAGGTGAGTAACTTTCCCAAAGTCACATAGCTGGAAAGTAGCAGACCTGGGCTTCAAATCCGAGAGTATGCATACACATGTAACCTCCCTGCATCTTGCTTCTCTCTGGTACCTATAACTTTCTAGGATAAGAACTGGATTTCAAAAGACTGTGTTATTAAAAAAATGGACAAGAGACCTGAACAGACACCTCACCGAAGAAAATATAAAGATGGCAAATAAGCATATAAACGGGTGCTGAACATTATATGTCATCAGGGACATGCAAATTAAGACAACAATAAGACACCACTACACACCCATAAAAATAGCTAAAATCCAGAACACTGACACCACGAAACCCTGCCAAGGCTGTGGAACAACAGGAACTCTCATTCACTGCTGACAGGAATGCAAACTGCAACAGTCACTTTGAAGACAGTTTGGCAGTTTCATACAAAATTAAATATACTCTTATGATAAAGTCCAGTAAGTACACCTCTTGATATTCATCCAAATGAACTGAAAGCTTATGTTCATACAAAAACCTATACATGGATGTTTATAGTAGCTTTGTTCATCACTGCCAAAACTTGGAAGCAACCAAGATGAACTTCAAAAATGTTCAGGCTTTTTGTTCACTTTTTAAGGACAAAAAAGTAGGTGAATGGATAAATAAACCATGGAACATTCAGACAATGGAATAATATGCAGGGCTAAAAAGAAATGAGCTGATGAATAGCTTAAAGATGACGGCATTAGAGGTGAGACAGAAACCTCCTCCCCAAACCACATATAATGTGAAACTATAACAAATACAACTAATCCTGAAAGAGCAACAGGAAAGAAAGCTGCAGTGGACTGGATAAACCTGGAGAACAGAGCAGACCACACAGAAAAGGGTAAAGTACCAAAGCTCTGATCCGGTGGGGTCAAAGCCCATCCCCAACCCAAGCTCACTGGTAGGAGGAAGAGAAACGGAGCAGGGAGGGAGTGGAGCTCTAGGACTCCTAGACCTGAACACCCAGCCCTGGAGGTCTGTTCTGGGAGCACAAACCTACATTACATGGTGCTCTGGAGATCAGTGGTATTGGAAAACTAAAACATGCAGAATACTGGGAGAGACTGATATTCCAGCCACTTGTGGAGAAGAGATATGCACAATGGGGTGCTCTAGGACAAAAGAAAGGCCGGCACTCTGAAAGACTTCCTAACAGAAAGAGGGCTGCTAAAGGGGCAATGATTGCACAGAGCTTGCTGCTCAGAAGAAAGGACAGGTAGACAAAATAGTCCTGGCACACTCTGCCCAGCAGGTTGGGAACTTTCAGGAGCTTCGGGGTGTCAGTCCCTCTAGCTGGCAATGTTACACTAGTCACAGAGCAGACCATAGGAGGTATGTCCTCCTTTGTCTATTTAGAAGGCACCCTGAATACTAATGGAGTGCACACCACATGCCCAGCTCCAATACTCTAATCTCCCACTGCGATACACAGACTACAACTCCTTCTGCCTGACTGGCACCAGCTTGCAAAATGACTGTCCCCACCATTGTGCCAGGTCAGCCAGAGGGCAGCATTACCTATGGCAGCTACAAGGGCATAGCATAGAGGCTCCTTCCTGCATGCTCGGCCCACTGACCCTGGCAGACGAAGCAAGCAGTGCAGCTGGGAAGCAGGAAAGAGCTCTTTTCTTCTGGCAGGCACCAATGCCACTTGCCTGCAACCCCCACCATCACTCGAGGGGCTGAGCAGCTTGAGGGAGTAGAGCTTCAGGGCACTACAGAGCACCACCGAGAAATATGAAACATCAAAGGAACCTGGTTCAAGCCAAAATCCCACAAACACCAGAAAGACAGCCAAGTGAAACTGAACTCATTAATCTTCTTGAAAGAGATTTCAAAATAAAAATAATAAACATGCACACAGAGCAACAGAAAAATATTTAAGACCTCAGAGAGGAATTCAAGAAGGAGATAGAAATTTTGAAAAATATAATATCCAAAAATAAACATATATAATGGAGGGATTTAAAAACAGATTAGATGAAGTAGATGGGATGGTTAATAAAACACAAATTAGAGAACAGAAATACAAAGAAGCTGAGGCACACAGAGAAAAAAGGATCTCTAAGAATGAAAGAATGTTGAGAGAACTGTGTGACCAATCCAAACAGAACAATATTTGTATTATAGGCATACCAGAAGCAGAAGAGAGAGAAACAGGGATAGAAAATGTCTTTGAGGAGGTAATTACTGAGAATTTCCCCAATCTGGGGAAGGAGATAGTCTTTCAGGCCATGGAGATGCACAGATCTCCCAACACAAGAGACCCAAGGAAGACAACAACAAGACATATAATAGTTAAAATGGCAAAGATCAAGTATAAGGACAGACTATTAAAAGCATCCAGAGAGAGAAAAAGATCACATACAAAGGAAAACCCATCAGGCTATCATCAGACGTCTCAACAGAAACCTTACAGACCAGAAAAGAATGGCATGATATATTTAATGCAATGAAACAGAAGGGGCTCAAACCAAGAATACTCTACCCAGCAAGATTATCACTTAAATTTGAAGGAGAGATTAAATAATTTCCAGATAAGCAAAAGCTGAGAGAATATACCTCCCACAAACTGGCTCTACAGTGTATTTTGGAGGGACTGCTATAGATGGAAGTGTTCCTAAGGTTTAATAGCTGTCACCAGGGGGAATAAAACCACAGTAAAGAAAGTAGAACAATTAATTACTAAGGATGCAAAGTCAAATCAACTACCCCAAAGGCATTCAAGGGAAGACAAAGAGTACAGAATATGATACATAATATATGAAGAATGGAGGAAGAAAAAAAGGATGAAAAAAACAATGTTTAGTCTGTTTGTAATAATATACCAAGTGAGTTAAGTTAGACTTTTAGATAATAAGGAAGTTACCCATGAACCTTTGGTAACCACAAATCTAAAGCCTGCAGTGGCAGTAAGTACATACCTATCAATAATCACCCTAAATGTAAATGGTCTGAATGCACCAATCAAAAGACATAGAGTCACTGAATGGATAAAAAAACAAGACCCTTCTATATGCTACCTACAAGAGACTCATTGCAAACTCAAAGATGTACACAGACTTAAAGTGAAGGGATGGAAAAAGATATTTCAAGTTGCAGTACTTGAATCACACAAAATAGACTTCAAAACAAATAAAGTAACAAGAGATAAAGAAGGACATTACATAATGATAAAGGGGTCAGTTCAACAAGAGGATATAACCATTATAAGTATCTATGCACCCAACATAGAAGCACCCAAATATGTGAAAGAAATACTAACTGAATTAAAGGGGGAAACAGAATGCAACACATTCATTTTAGGAGACTTCAACACACCACTCACTCCAAAGGAAAGATCAACAAGACAGAAAACAAGTAAGGAAACAGAGGCACTGAACAACATTTTAGAACAAATGGATCTATCAGACATCTACAGAACACTCCACCCAACAGCAAGAGGATACACATTCTTCTCAAGTGTACATGGAACATTTGCAAGAATAGATTATATACTAGCCCACAAAACATCCTCAGTAAATTCAGAAGGATTAAAATTATACCAACCAGCTTCTCAGATCACAAAGGTATGAAACCAGAAATAAATTACGTAAAGAAAACAAAAAAGCCCACAAACACATGGTGGCTTAACGACATGCTCCTGAATAATTGATGGATCATTGATGAAATAAAAACAGAGATCAGGCAATACACAGAGACAAATGAAAACAATAATTCAGCAACACAAAATCTATGGGACGCAGCAAAGGCCATGCTAAGAGGAAAGTATATTGCAATACAGGCCTACCTCAGGAAAAAACAATCCCATATGAACAGTCTAAACTCACAATGAATGTAACTAGAAAAAGAAGAATGAATGAAGCCCGAAGTCAGTAGAAGGAGGGATATAATAAAAATTAGAGCAGAAATAAATAACATAGAGAAGAATAAAACAATAGAAAGAATTGATGAAAACAGGAGCTGGTTCTTTGAGAAAATAGACAAAATAGGTAAACCCCTAGCCAGACTTATGAAGAAAAAGAGGGAGTAGAAGCACATAAACAAAATCAGAAATGAGAAAGGAAAAATCACTATGGACACCACAGAAATACAAAGAATTATTAGAGAGTACTATGGAATATTACATGCTAAAAAATTGGATAACCTAGAAGAAATGGACAACTTTCTAGAAAAATACAACCTTCCAAGGCTGACCCAGGAAGAAACAGAAAATCTGAACAGACCAATTACCAGCAATGAAATTGAATTGGTAATCAAAAAACTACCTAAGAACAAAACCCCTGAACCAGATGGCTTCACAGCTAAATTTTACCAGACATTTAGAGGAGACCCAATATCATCCTCCTTAAAGTTTTCCAAAAGGTAGAAGAGGAGCAAATACTTCCAAACTTAGTCTATGAGGAAAACATCACACTAATACCAAAATCAGACAAAGACACCACAAAAAAAGAAAACTACAGACCAATACTCCTGATTAACATAGATACAAAAATACTCAACAAAATATTAGCAAATCAAATTAAAAAATACATCAAAATGATCACTCATCATGATCAAGTAGGATTTATTCCAGGGATGCAAGGATGATACAATATTCAAAAATCCATCAATATCATATACCACATCAACAAAAAGAACAAAAACAACATGATCATCTCCATAAATGCTGAAAAAGCATTCAGCAAAATTCAACATCCATTCATGATAAAAACTCTCAACAAAATGGGTATAGAGGGCAAGTACCTCAACATAATAAAGGCAATATATGACAAACCCACAGCCAACATCATACTTAACAGTGAGGAGCTGAAAGCTCTTCCTCTGAGCTCAGGAACAAGGCAGGGATACCCACTCTCTCCACTGTTATTCAACATAGTACTGGAGGTCCTAGCCATGGGAATCAGACAACACAAAGAACTAAAAGGCATCCAGATTGGTAAGGAAGAAGTTAAACTATCCTTGTTTGCAGATGACATGATATCGTACATAAAAAACCCTGAAGAATCCACTCCAAAACTACTAGAACTAATAGTTGAGTTCAGCTACGTTGCAGGATACAAAATCAATACACTGAAATCTGTTGCATCCCTATATACTAATGATGAACTAGCAGAAAGAGAAATCAGGAAAACAATTCCATTCACAATTGCATCAAAAAGAATAAAATACCTAGAAATAAACCTAATCAAGGAGGTGAAAGACCTATGCCTTGAAAACTACAAGACACTCATGAGAGAAATTAAAGAAGACACCAATAAATGGAAATACATTTCATGCATATGGATAGGAAGAATTAATATTCTCAAGTTGGCCATCCTGCCTAAAGCAATTGACAGATTCAATGCAATCCCTATCAAAATACCAATAGCATTCTTCAATGAACTAGAGGAAATACTTCCAAAATTCATATGGAACCACAAATAACCCTGAACTGAATAGCCAAAGCAATCCTGAGAAGGAAGAATAAACCTGGGGGGATTACACTCCCTGACTTCAACCTCTACTACAAAGCCACAGTAATCAAAACAATATGGTACTGGCACAAGAACAGAACCATAGATCAGTGGAACAGAACAGAGAGCCCAGATATAAACCCAAGCATATGTGGTCAATTAATACACATTAAAGAGCCATGGATATACATTGGGGAGATGACAGCCTTTTCAACAACTGGTGTTGGCAAAACTGGACAGCTACATGTAAGAGAATGAAACTGGATTATTGTCTAACTCCATATACAAAAGTAAACTCAAAATGGTGAAAAAACCTGAATGTATGTCATGAAACCATAAAACTCCTAGAAGAAAACATAGGCAAAAATCTCTTGAATATAAACATGGGCAACTCTCCTGAACACATTTCCTCAGGCAAGGGAAACAAAAGCAAAAATGAACAAATGGGACTATATCAAACCTAAAAGCTTCTGTACACCAAAGGACACCATCGGGAGAACCAAAAGGCATTCTACAGTATGGGAGAATATATTTGTAAATGACATATCCAACAAGGGGTTAACATCTAAAATATATAAAGAACTCACACACCTCCACACCCAAAAAGCAAATAACTTGATTTTAAAATGGGCAGAGCCTATGAACAGATAATTGTCCAAAGAAGAAATTCAGATGGCCAAGAGGCACATGAAAAGATGCTCCACATCACTAATTATCCAGGAAATGCATATTAAAACAAGAATGAGATATCACCTCACACCAGTTAGGATGGCCAACATGGAAAAGACAAGGAACAACAAATGCTGGTGAGGAGGCAGAGAAAAGGGAACCCTCCTACACTGCTGGTGATAATGTAAATTAGTTCAACCGTTGTGGAAAGCAATATGGAGGTTCTTCAAAAAACGAAAAATATAAATACCATTTGACCCAGGAGTTCCACTCCTAGGAATTTACCCAAAGAAAAGAAGATCACCGATTTAGAAAGACATATGCACCCCTATGTTTATTACAGCACTATTTACAATAGCCAAGAAATGGAAGCAACCTAAGTGTCCATCAGTAGATGAAGGGATAAATAAGATGTGGTACATATACACAATGGAATATTATTCAACCATAAGAAGAAAACAATTCCTATCATTTGCAACAGCATGGATGGAGCTAGAGGGTATTATGCTCAGTGAAATAAGCCAGGTGGGGAAGACAAGTACCAAATTATTTCATTCATTTGTGGAGTATAACAACGAAGCAAAACTGAAGGAACCAAACAGCAGCAGACTCACAGACTCCAAGAAGGAACTAGTGTTTACCAAAGAGAAGGGGAGGGGGAAGGTGGGTGGGGAGGGAAAGAGAAGGGGACTGAGGGGTACTATGATTGGTACACATCGTGTGGGGGGATCATGGGGATGACAGTATAGCACAGAGAAGACAAGCAGGCATCTTACTGCATGATGGGCAGTGACTGCAGTGGGGTATGGGTTGGACTTGATAATATGGGTGAATGTAGTAACCACAATGTTTTTCCTGTAAAGCCTTCATAAGAGTGTATATCAGTGATACCTTAATAAAATAAATAAATAAAAACAAATGGGCTAAGAAGCCATGAAAATGGAGGAGCTTTAAGTGCATATTACTAAGTGAAGGAAGCCATCTGAAAAGGCTGCATATAGTGTGTGATTTCAACTCCTGGACCTTCTGGAAAAGGCAAACTCTGAAGACAGTGAGATCTGTGGTTGCGAGGGGTTGGGAAGAAAGGGATGAATAGGTGGTGCACAGAGGATTTTTAGAGAAGTTAGAATATGACCTATATGATATGTTATGATATATAGGGTCTATGGTATGCTATCTATGCTGTATCATATATGTGATATGTATATGATATCTGTGATGTGATATATATGATATTATATGTAATATACAAGTACATGATACTGTAATGGTAGATATATATCACTAAGCATTTATCAAAATACATAGATATAGAATGCCAAGAGTGAACCCAAATGTAAACTTTGGACTTGGGGTGATAACAAGGTGTCAGTGTATGTTCATCAATTGTAACAATGTACTGCTCTGGCACAGGATGTTGATAAGTGGGTGGGGGTTGTATCTGTGTGGGGACATGGGTAAGTGGGAAATACCAGCTCAGTTTTGCTGTGAACCTAAAACTGCTCTAAAAATTATAACCTTTCTTTTTTTTGAGACTGTCCTTAACCCTCCCTTTAAATCCCCATAGAATCTAACTGCATCACTCAGAAAGTACAAAAAGTTCCTAACACTAACTCAGAGTTCACCATACAACATAACACCATCCTGAACCTACTTGCATGTTGGTAGGGAGAATTACTTGTTAACACACGATACTGAAATGGAATTGAGAGACAAGGAGGTTTCTATACATGAGCACAGCTGGAAGAGCTCACGGGCAATCGAGGCTCAGGTTTTTCAGGATAAGGTTCTTGGTATATTAGATCTTTAACATTTTTGTGAGCAAATGGTGTGTGGGCTCATGTCAGGCAATCACATGAATGAGTCAGAAGCACTTTTTAAAAATCCAAGCTGTTGGAGCTGGTGTTGGCAAATCTGGACAGCTACATGTAAGAGAATGAAACTGGATCACTGTCTAACCCCATACACAAAAGTAAATTCAAAATGGATCAAAGACCTGAATGTAAGTCATGAAACCATAAAGCTCTTAGAAAAAAACATAGGCAAAAATCTCTTGGACATAAACATGAGCGACTTCTTCATGAACATAACTCCTCGGGCAAGGGAAACAAAGGCAAAAATGAACAAATGGGACTATATCAAGCTAAAAAGCTTCTGCACAGCAAAGGACACCATGAATAGAACAAAAAGGCATCCTACAGTATGGGAGAATATATTCATAAATGACAGATCCGATAAAGGGTTGACATCCAAAATATATAGAGAGCTCCTGCACCTCAACAAACAAGAAGCAAATATTCCAATTAAAAAATGGGCAGAGGAGCTAAACAGACAGTTCTCCAAAAAAGAATTCACATGGCCAACAGACACATGAAAAGATGCTCCACATCGCTTGTCATCAGAGAAATACAAGTTAAAACCACAATGAGATATCACCTCACACCAGTAAGGATGGCTACCATCCAAAAGACAAACAACAACAAATGTTGGTGAGGTTGAGGAGAAAGGGGAACCCTTCTACACTGCTGGTGGGAATGTAAATTAGTTCAACCATTGTGGAAAGCAGTATGAACGTTCCTCAAAAAGCTCAAATAGAAATACCATTTGACCCAGGAATTCCACTTCTAGGAATTTACCCTAAGAATGCAGCACTCCAGTTTGATAAAGACAGGTGCACCTCTATGTTTATCACAGCACTATTTACAATAGCCGAGAAATGGAAGCAACCTAAGTGTCCATCAGTAGATGAATGGATAAAGGAGATGTGGTTCATATACACAATGAAGTATTATTCAGCCATAAGAAGAAAACAAATTCTATCAGTTGCAGCAACATGGATGGAGCTAGAGGTTATCATGCTCAGTGAAATAAGCCAGGTGGAGAAAGACAAGTACCAAATGATTTCACTCATATGTGAGGTATAAGAACAAAGAAAAAACTGAAGGAACAAAACAGCAGCAGAATCACAGAACCCAAGAATGGACTAACAGTTACCAAAGGGAAAGGGACTGGGGAGGATGGGTGGGAAGGGAGGGATAAGGGGGGGAAAAAAGAAAGGGTGCATTACGATTAGCATGTATAAGGTGGGGGAGGCATGGGGAGGGCTGTGCTACCCAGAGAAGACAAGTAGTGATTGTACAGCATCTTACTACGCTGATGGACAGTGAGTGTAATGGGGTTTGTCGGGGGGACTTGGTGACGGCGGGAGTCTAGTAAACATAATGTTCCTCATGTAATTGTACATTAATGATACCAAACAAACAAAAAAACCCCTAGACAACACACCACCCCTGAGCTCTGTCCTTTCACTTTATCTCTAAATAGAAGTCTGTATCTTGCTCTCCTAAAAAAAAAAAAAAAATCCAAACTTTTGGCGAAATAAAAAAATTAAGCACATGCAATCTTCAGACACATCTGATGTGGAACTAATAAACTGAGATGCTGAGTGCTCAAGCATTCTTTCTTTTTATTTTCTTTTCTTAAACTACACTATTGAAACTCAGAGCATGTAAGACTGCTCAACAAAGTGATTCTGACTAACAATTTCAGAGACTGAATAGAAAGGTTATAAGCTTAAAAGAACTTAGATTTGAATAAAAATGGAAAATGGCTTTTGTTATGTAAATAAGGTTACCATTTAAACTACTTGATCATCTACTCAAAATGATAAAATTATTTTTTAAGGGGCCAGGTAATGTTATCCACGCATATTTATTATGCTAGAATAGTTTGGACATATGGAGACTAATTTGAAAACACATTAAGATGTAACTATGAGTTGTTCATTTTTAATCAGCAGGAGAAATAAGCTGTCCATTTTACTCTTTCAAACTATTCCACAAGCCAGTCCCTCGCATAAGACGCCAGGTGGTCAGCCATCAAGGCAGAGGCTGCATCAAAGAGAAGCCAGAGGCCCAGATTCCAGGCTGTGGTTAGTGATGACACTGCCTGAACACTGTCCCTATGAGTTCATTCTATGGAGTTGATTCAATATCAGCCAAACAGTGTGAGTTGGTAGTTGGAATGAAACTTAAAGTTGACATTTGGTCAAGATGGTCTCCTTGACTACCACGTTTCCTGGAAGCTCATCGCTCTAGAAGCTCGTTGTTGCAATGCCTCCTTGTCGGGATCACATTTAGATCTGTTGTGGCATGGGACAGCTCTCCCTAAGTCCCTTGGACTGGAGCCAGCTTTCAGTGTGGGGTTTGGGGCTCTGGGGATGAGAGGAGGCCTCCCTGCTCGGCCCAGGGCAGAGGGTTGCTCCCAACCCACTCTGCTGGTTCAAGTGTGTGGCTGCTCTCAGTGCACTCTGAACATTTTGACTTCCCTAGAACATCTTCCTCACATTACCCTATTTTGTGTTATTTTTGTATTAGGCAGTTGGCTCTAAGTCAGCAAATACTGTTTTTGGTTCCCAGTGATGCTGTACACCCTCCTTCAGGCTCACTTACCTTGTATGCCGAGAGATCATATTAAGAGAGCATATATTGAGCACTTGGCAAATACCTAGTAAGCACAGATTGATTGACCGCTGAATTGGTTGACTGATGGCAGGTCCCTGCTCTTTGCTGTGATCACTGCAATGCATCCCTTTAAGCAGGGGGAGGTGTGTGTGCAACATTCATCTGAGGAAAGGGTGGCTCGCTTAGTCTAGAAAACCCCGTCATCCAAAACTCCAGCTCTGAGAAGCACATCTGCATGATTAAATCCAAAGGGGCATCAGTGTGCTCAGCCTCAGGATTAAAAAGTCTTGGAGGAAAAGAGAGTTCCTTCATGGCAGGCCCAGACCACTCTGTGATCTTCAGTGGCACGGTGCCAAGAACAAACAAATACAAGTGTGATGGCCTGCTGGTCTCTGGCTGAGTCAGCTAGTCTGAAATGCGGTGAGTTGTTCTCCTGTGAGCTTCCTAGTCTCTTCCTACAAAGGCACTAGCAAATATATACATTTGAGCAGCATTGAGAAAGTCTAACTCCACTGGAATTCTTGAAATAGCAGGGTTTATTTTGTATTTAGGTTTAATGTCGAACATTGAGGATCTGAGTTTCATTGAAAGTTGAGATTTTTAGGAGAGCAAGGAAGAGGCTTCTATTTAGAGAGAAAGTGAGAGGACAGAGCTCCTGGCTAAGGCCAGAAGGAGACAAGAGAGTCCCAAGTTGAGATATTTTTTAACTGCCATCCCTACGCCTGCAGCTGAATCAGTGTTTGGTTTTGGATTTTTTGTATTTACTGTGCTTGGTAAAAATAATTGTACAGAGGAATGTTCTTTATTATAAACTTTTCTGAGTCAGACTAATTGCTAAATTAAGCTTGCCCCTAATCAAGCTCAGATGATTAATTTTAAAGGTTATTGACAATTGACATTTTTAGGAGTGTTTAATCAAGCTAGCAAGTACTCGTAGAATAGAAATTTTATGATAACCACACTCTAAACCTGATAAGTAAAAATATGCAATGTAGAGGCCACCCTATTATCCACAAAAGGGAAAATTATAGCCTATGTGTGTGTGTATATATATATATCTTTTTAGCTGAGATCCTATAATTTGTTGTATATCATTATAGGATAAGAACAAAAAAGGAAATGGTTTAGACTCTGTTGAAATTTTAACAATAAAATATGTTAGAATGACCTGTGGCATATTTAAAGAAAATTTAAAAGAAAATCCCTTTGCCCTGTTATGTAATCAATGTAGACACTCTGTTTTATTCTGTTCTCAAATGAATAAAATTTACTTCACCTCTAACAGCCAAGGCCTTTTTAGCTATAGACATATGGTCCGTTTGCAGGAGATTTCAAAATCCATGTCACATATACCTGAAAAGCATGCATGCTCACTTGGCTGGTTTTCCTCAGGTGAAAATAAAATGCCCTGTTCTCTAACCCTCCCCTCCGCTGCTATCAGCTGCATGGGAAGGCACTCTAACCACAGACATGGGCAGGCAGTGTGCTGAGTGGAGCCTCATCTGAAACTCAGATTCACTCATTAAAAAAATAAGTAGGGCAGGGCAGCCATCTCCCCCCAGGGACTGTCAGGGAGAGTCATTTCTCTGAGCATAGTAGGGCTCTGGGCTCAGGCGGCAGCGCTCACCTCGCGAGTGAGCACTGGGCTCTGGGCTGCCCAGAGCAGGCAGTGGTGGGTGGCAGAACTGCCCATGTGGGGCCTGAAATCTGACCTGCGAATCTTGTTTCTTGCCTTGTTCTATTTTCTTTAGTCTTCTCTTACTTTCATGGGGGTATATTCTGACTTGACCCAAAAATGCTTCTCAAGTCACTAAATCATAAAATGCACACACACGCACACATGCACACACACACACACACACACACACACACACACACACACACACACACACACTCTGGGGCAAAGTGGAAAAGCCTAACCCTTGGCCTTGATGTGGCTTCAGACCCAGGTGCAGTTAAACACGGCTCTGCGACCTTAGGGCAGTTAGTGAACTTTCATGTCCTTATTTATAAAATGAACATAAGAATGCCTACTGTGCTGGAGAGGACATGAGATACGTAATGTTCCTGGAACAGAAAAGAGCATTATTTTATAGGCTCCACCACTCATTGTGCTGCTGTTTGTCAGAAGATCTATTTTAGGTTTGTACAAACCCATTTAAAGGACAGATTTCGAAATGAGGACTGGGAGCTCTAGGTATTTCTCTTTCCTGATGCTCAAAGAAAAACAAATGAAAAGCCTATTTCAAGTTTTGTTAACAGTGTGGTTCCCTCCCCACCTAAATATCTACACAGGCTTGCTGGGGAGAGATATGGCCCCCAGGTGAGGCCAATTACTGCTCAGGGAGTTTGAGAGAGTCCCTGAATTTCTTTGATTCACATATAAACTGCAGAGATTGCCATGTATCGGGTAGGATCATTTTGATGTGTTAAATAATGTACACAACATAAATGGTTGCTGCTATTTTTACTCTCCTGTTACTTTGTATTTCCAAGGATGGTCAGCCAGCCTCAGAGGAGGCTACAAACTAATTATGTGAAACAGTGACAGACTCAGCAGTGGACAGAAATACCATTCCATGGCACATGATAGATTTCATTGGAACAAATATTTTCAAATCCTTGCATAATCTACTTTTATTTTTTTCATCTATTCTATGAGGAACAGGAAATTTAAATTCTGATACATATTCTTTTTCCCCAGCCCCTGCATCCTCAGGAAACATAAACACTTTAATAAGCAGATTGTTACAGCAATAAAAGATATATTCCAAGGCCAAATACATATTGTCTTGGTATTGTTTGCTTTCATTGACTAGAGTGTTGCTTTCCCCTCTCCTATATGACAGGTATTATGAACTTAGGACAAAACATATAGGTTCTTTCTTAAGAGGCAGTGGCACTCAAGTGGCAATCAAGAGAAAGAAGGGAGAACGGAGTTTCTGAATAATTTATTAATTCAAACTAAACATGAACACCTCCTCCAGCCCCTGCCTGCTCAGAACCAGGCTGCCTGCCTCATGTAGACCTACAGGGACTGGCCCCTGGCCTCTGTGCCCTGGCTTGTGATACCCCCTTGGCCCTGGGGCCCGGAGCTGAGCCCCACCTAGTTCCTGCTCAGGCCTCCCACCAGCAGAAAGGCTGTGAGAATGAAGTCTACACCTGAAACCACTCTGCGCTCCCAGCAACTTTTCTCCTCACGCAGCCATTTTCCTACCTTTTCAGTCACCCTGAAGAGACCCTGTTAGGAGGAATCCTCAGCTAAACTCCTGTAAAGGGAGACTTGCCAGTGATTATCATCCCTGTAAGGAAAACAAATTCTTAGATCCATTGGTTGTCCTTTTACACTGAGTGAAGCCATCAAACACTGAGTAGTGTTTATTGACCTTATTTTTCATCTCTATCCTTACTTTCTGTTAGTGCTTCACTACTTTCTCCCTCCCTGCCCCACCCCTCCCCTTCTCCTCCATTCTATGTGTATTTACTTTTCTCCTTCTGTTCTGTTCTCCTCTACTGAACTCTGCACACTCTTCCAGGATGAAGCTGCCCAGCAGCGGTGGTCGTGGCCATGGTGCCCCTGAGCGTCCTCACAGCCACTCCCCTTATTCCGGCTTGGCTGGCCGCACTTCCATAGTGTTGTCATCAGCCAGCCTGCTCCCCAGAGGCGACCACTCCAGTTCCTAGCTCTTTCTACTAGTGTTTACCTTCGTATTTCTCAACAGTGTACTCTGCTATTTTTAAATTCATTGAGTTTAGACATTTGCTATTGATTCCTGATTCTACTAGCTGAGTACTTAGCTATAACATAGCACCCCTTCCCACCTGCCTCCCATGTAGCTATATCTTCAGACAGAGCCATATGAATCATGTTAGCATCATTAGGACCTTTTAAATACTGTTTACTGATGAACCATATTGTGCACTATAATTGTGTTTCTTTCTTACACAACTTTTCCATTTTTCCTGGAATAGTCACTTTTTGGACATTTTTTTAAAAATAAATTTAACCTTAGTTTGCTCTACGAGCTTCATCTAAGGTATATTTAAGTATTATTTTTCAAATGGTTGAAGAAACCAGTTAGTCAATCGATTCCATTCCTCCTGTCCTTCCCACACTCTTCACTGGGACATCTGCCTCTCAGGGCCCTCCCTCTCCTGTCGCGGTCTGTACTGGCCTGGACAAAGCTGTCATCATAGAAATCCATTGAGTCCTATTTCCTGAATGAGGTATTGTTCTTCTTCAATATGCTCTTGAGGAGGAGGGGAAAAACCTTCATTCTGGAGAAAAAATGCATGGGAGGTAAATTTCATTCCTTGCAAAACTCATGTTGTAGACTTTTCTCAGATGCTATCGAGTTCCTTGCCTGTCCATTATATTTGAAGATAAGATGCTCAAAAAGTTCTTTGGAAGCTGTATGTACACTGACTGAGCTTGTCAGCTCAGGAGCTCCCTGTTGGATGAGTAGGTGGCCTTTCCTTGGAGATACGCCCAGATGTCAGCACGTTCGGTGTGTTAGGAGAGGAGCCTTGCAGTTTCTTTCTGCCTTTTCAGAGGGCCAGAGATACTGCTGGTATTTTGGAAACAGATGATGAGAGAAGGGGGTCAGTTGAAGAATTTAACTTAACATTCCTGTGTTCAAACCCAAGGCTCACCCTTCCTTTGTCTCTAATTATCTGCTCCAGATAAACTTCTGTTCATTCAACATTTGGGGAGGTGAAGGTAGTACATGGGTGAGAGGTGGGGCAGACCTCTGATTCCTGGGGATGGGGGTGAGCTTCACCTCCCACCTCCTTGTCTTTGGGGTCAGAGCCTTTCAGGGGTTTTGTGGAAAGAAATGGCACTCTCTTTAGCATCCCTTCTACAAACCAAACTATTAATCACATTTGTCTTCTTTCACTGTGCTAAATTAGCTACCATTCCTCCATGAACTCTCAAAAGTGTGTGCAAATCTCTTATTTTCTGATGTCTCCTCTGCCAAAATCTTCGTCCTTGTGGTCTGGTATATTTTTTATTCTGAAGGGAAAAGAGATCGATGTAATTGGCTACTTGATCACATTTAACCTGTCAATTTTGCTAAGAGAGCCTGCTAACACTGGTGACGGGAGTGCAGAGGCATGAGCTTCTTTGCTGATGAGGTGTCTGCTCAGCACCCTAGGAGCTGTGTAGATTATTCTCCCAACTGAGACGATATAGATAACACATTTTATTGGTGGAACTTCCTTTTATATTTCAGGTTTCTCCCACTCAGCCAGTCACAATCATGGCTTTGGGCAAAGATAATACAGCAGAAAAGCAGAGGAAGTCTTATGACTCATGGATTGGTGGTGGGAGTAGTAGTCTCTGGATAGAATTCGAAGAGTACATGAAGTTGGATGGGAGAAGTGTCATGTCTTTTTTTTCCAGGAGCTTCTGACTGAAATTTAATATTTCCTTCAATTACAAAAGTTACAACAAATCACAGTGGTGATGGGAATATCTATAATGTCATTATGGATTGAGATCACAGATGTTTTTACATCATGAGATAATAGTTGTGGATATCTCTAATTATTTACACTCTGGAAACTAGCTGTCATTAGACTGGTTTGCTAGATCTTATTACTTAATGGGTTAAAAAAGAAGCATTATGTAACAACTTAAATATTTGCATGAATTTCATATAATTCTCTTAGTCTGTAAAAAAAAATATGCATTTTGTTTTTGCACTTAGAAACATTTTCTGAAAAGGGGTCCATAGACCCCCCAAAGTGTTTGAGAACCCTTCTTCAGAGTTACAAATGCTCATCTTTTGGGGCTGCAAGAGTCTAAGCTCTGAAGGGACTCGGAGCATAGAGAATGCATGACCATGTGCATGGAGGCTCCAACCTGAAATATTTCCATAATCAAAAAATCAATCTGGGACAACTGAAATAGGTGAAGGGATTAAAGATGTACACACTTCAAACTGTAAAATCAACCAGATAGACATACAGCATAGGGAAGATAGCTAATAATATTGTAATATCTTTGTGTGGTAATAGAGAACTCTATTGTGGTGAGCATTTAGCTATGTATACAATTGTTGAAATCACTATGTTGTACACTGAAACTGATATAATATTGTATATAACTATATTTCAATAAAAGTTTTTTGAACTCTATTTGATTATAGAAATATAAAAAGCATCACATTTCCTATACACTTAAGCTAGCAAATGTAATTCACATCTAATACATGTGATTAGTGACTTTGGTTAAAACTACATAGGTGTGAATGTGTCCAAAAATAGGGAAGCCAAAAGAGCCAAAATTTTTGCTAAAAATTTGCTTTTTTTCTTTTCCTATTATTATTATTATTATTACTATTATTTTTAGGTGAACAAATTGAACAAGACACCAGACTGGCAGGCTGAAGACCTGGTTCTAGGATGGGTGGTCTTGTGAGGCCTCACATGGGAAGTTGCACTGGGTGACGTTCAAGGCCCCTTCTATTTTTCTGGATCTGTGAGACTCGAACAGGTTCTCTGTCTGAGGTTCAGAATCGTCTGAGAAGTAGAAAGATACTGTGTAAATGAGCTGTGACTGTCTTGTGAACTTCAAAGTGCCTGGGTTCTTACAAGGAAATGGGTTGGAGCTTCCTGATATTTTTCAAAGGGCATAACTTTTTTCATTTATATGTTTTTATTCGGTAATGTTTTATCAGTACAGGGAAACTAAATTTTAGAGACACTGGATGTGATTACATTGGATATTATTAGTTTATTATAAAAGAGAGACATGGAAATTATTTACATGATGAAAGATTTCAGAACTTAGTGTAATGGGCAGCTGGCCAGGCAGCAATGTATGTACCACTGGCTGACATTTCTCAGATTTGCTTTGGACACGTTTCTGTTCTTGCTAAGATGACATGGATGAACTTGAGCTGCTGCTTTGCCACTTCTAACTGTTCTTTCACCTGTCTCACCAGGAACATGCTGAGGTCTCTGGTTCAATCTCAGGGACGTGAGCCTGTGAGCACTCCCTTGGCTACCTGGCACAGTGTATCCTCCACCTGACATAAGCTTCTCCTCTTTGACATGCTTTATGCCCCCTGACTGGGTTGTGGTCTGGAAATTTGTTTCCATTCCAGGATCACAGGTCAGGCTGTCACATGCACAGAGTGTGTGGCCCCAGCACCAACCAAGGAGGCCAAGATGCTTCAAAAATGCATCTCCCAGGGCCAAGGCCATCCTAAACCAGGTGGCCCCCTGTGTTTGTGCCCTGGGCTTGGGGTTCCAGTGGAGTGAAATCAGCTCTAGTCGTATTTGTTCTTATGCCATAAACTCAGGGGAAATTTCCTTTATCTCAAGTTTGTTGATGAGCTGAAGATCACAGGGCTTACAGTACATGCCCACTAATCTTGAAGTGTCTTTGGATTTGGTTGTAAAGGTAGTCTGAGCCAGCAAAGGACTAAGAAATCAAGCTACTCTCCTGTTGTTTTAAAAATGGAGCTTGCCTCCTGCTACAGCCCTAGGCATCCTGATTGGATAACAACTCCTGTTTATGCCTAGCCCAGATTTTGAAAAGTAATCTTCTGGGCCTGTCTCCTGTTTGTCTAATTTGCATGACTTCCTTCTTCTGCCCAGAGCGGCAGAGGCTGCTGAAATCCCTCCGGTGGCTCCCCTGGAGGGAAGGCCTGTGCAAGTACAAGCTTCCCTGTGCGGGCTGGCTTTCATTCTCTGCCCTGGCTGGTGGGGAAGAGATGGGACCTTCTCTCTAATCCTGGTATAGCTGAGATCAAAGATGAGGGTACAGTCAGTTCTATAATGCAAGGCTGAAAATCTCCCAATCCTTTGCTATTTTGTTTCTGTCTTTATAGACAAATTTTTTCCCCAAAAAAATTCACCATGAAGCCAATCCTTCTTCTCATCCCTCTTCCTGCTTTTCCCCCAGGTATGCCTCTGTGCTGCAAGAGCCCACAGCTGTGGTGAGAGAAGAGGTGAGCAAAATAACTTAAAAACCAACCAGCCAATAAACCCAAACATCCTTTGGTGGTGAGTATTTGAACATAAATGCTCATCCACACCCCAGCCTGGTGGAGGATTGGAGCTCTGGGGTGACAGGTACTGCCCCAAACTTGGACCTGACTCAGCCTGATGCAGAATTGCTTGAGGATGCTACTTCCTAAGGGTTGTTACTGCTAGTTCTGTCTGCCAAGTTCAAGCCCATGGGACACACTCTGCTCAGGGGCAGGGCATGGGAGGGCTAAGGGCTCACCGGCAGTTTTTGGCCTTGAGACCTAGGCTCACAACCAAGTCCTCAAGCAAAGAAGGGGAGAAATCCCTGAAATACTGGATAGGCAAGTATGTACTGGGAGTCTGGCAGTCCTGACTTGGAGGAAGTGCTCCTAGGAATATGTTGAATTTACAACTACCCCAGCTAAGCTGTGCTACAAATACCAGGGACCACATGGATCCCCAGCTCAGTGCTGGCACCTGAGGCCGCCAGCTGAAGTGGTAGACGATCACTCATGCTGGGTAAGGGGAGGGGTACCAGATACCCTCTTCTTACCAAATGTCCTTCTTTTCAGGCATGAATCATTTGCCTGAATGCCTCAATCATTTATGTGACCTAAAACTCAAGGAAATCCACAATTAATATGCAAATATGTCACCCTGAAGGGCGCCACAGGTCACCACATTTGCCCCTTACAGAAAGTGGTTTGTCTGAGTAAGAAGACTGCCAGAGGGGTGGCATGGAGAACAGGGCCAGGAATTGCCCGGTGTGGAGGGAAGGTGCTGGAACTGTCTGGAGTAGTTTGATGCCATCTGAGAAGAGGCGGCAGGAGTGGTGAGGGGTTTGTGCTGACTGGCTAGGGGTGAGGGAGTGTGCTTCCTGAGCCGTCATCCAGGTCCTAGCCTCAGCCAGGCACCCGGGAGAGGAGCATGGCCGTCAGCAGGGACCAGACCCCAACACCCAGGGTCCACCTAAGATATTCCATCCACGATCGGATTCCTGTGTCAAGTTGCATTTTCTAAACAATGACTACAAAGTCACCTCCAAATATTACATATACTTAATTTTTTGAAAGAGTTGTTTCTTAAGATTTTTGTATTAATAAATGAGATGGAGTTGTAATTTTCTTTGTGGGAGTGTACAATCTCAGGTTTCAGAATCAATGTTATATTTCATAAAGTAATTCCAGAGCTTCCCTTCTTTTCTAAGCTTTTGAATGATTTAAGCAAAATTAAATTAAATACTGCCTGCTTTTTAAAGCTGTGGTAGAATATACCTGTGCAACTCGTTGGGTATTTCTGAGGAAACTTGTTGACAACTCCCTTTCTTGTGTGTAATCAGTCTGTTCTGATTTTCTGTTTTTTCGGGGGGTCAGTTTTACCAATATGTTTTCCTACCAATATGTAGTCCTCATGATTATTTTAATTTAATGTATTCTTATGGTTATTTTCCTCTTATTATTTCTTACTTTATGTATTTGCATTTCTGCTTTTTTTCATTAGGTTAGCCAGTACTTTATTTCTTTGTTTTCCTCCCCAAAGATTTTACTTATGTAACTCCTTTTTCCCTGTTTCCTTGCTCAAGTTAGAAAATTCTGCTTTTTCTTTTATTAATTCTTTCTTTCTGTTTTCCTTCCATTTATTTTGTTGTTCTTTTTCTAAGCTAGATGGTTGATTCACCTGTTTTTTCTTTTTTCTCTCTTTTTTAATTTAAACCTGTGGCTTTTTCTCTGAGTACTGCTTTAGCAGTATTTCATAGATTTTAATATGTAGGATATTATTTTTGTATAATTGTCATTTTCTAGGAGTTCTGTAACTAGGTTTATATTATTTTTTATCCAAGAGTTGAGGGCTTTTTGAAAAACTAAAGTTCACTTAAGATAAATTTTTGAAATTTCCAGGTGGAAGGAAATTTTTGTTATTTGATTTTTAAAATTAATTTATAGCTTTATTGCACAGTGGTCAGAGAATGTTGCCTATCCTATTTCTACTTTTTGGAATTTGAGGTCTTGTTTGTGGCCTAATACTATGGTCAATTTTCCTGAATGTTCCATTCTTGAATATTCTTGGTAGTAGGAATATTCTTTATGTGTGGAGAAGAGACTTTGATATACATATTAATCAGAGCTATCATGTTTAAAATATGTTATATGAGTTTTTTATTTTTTTATTTTTTTTCATTTGAATGGTATAGACCATACAGACAGAAATGAAACCAGCATGTTTCTGTTTATTTCTCTCCTTTTATCTTCTATAATTTCAAGTTTATGAATGCTATTGCTTTGTTATTTAGTGCTTAGCTATTTATAGTTGTTGTATTTTCACTGTTACATCCTTTAGCATTATAAGGTGTTTTTATTGGTCTTGCTTAATCTGAATTCCAACTTAACTAAATTCCAACTTAACTAAAATTAAAACCAGGGCCCCTTGCTTTTTTGTGTGTATTTCACCCTACTCTATTTTGACTCACCCTTTTATTTTCAATTTGAAACAAATATTCTAATTTGTTTTAGTTGCATCCCATGTATATAGAATTAAGCTTTGTCTTCTAATTTAACCTGAAAATATTTTTCTCTCAGTTAAAGAACTAACCTGTTTGTATTTGTTGTGACTACAGTATGTTTAGTCTTAGCTGTACAACATTATTTTATGTTTTGATTTACTTTTAGAGTTTATTTTTAATCAACACAATTGCTTTGTTTGTCTGTATGTTTGCCTTAGGTTTATTTCCTATATGTCAACTTTCTGATATTTAGGAAATTAGTATATTTTCTACCAGATACCTTTATATGATAACATTAGTAACTTTCCCTTTCTTTAAAAGTATTTATTAGTTACCTACTAAAAGCAATAGTAAAGTTTGTAAGTTTTCTCTTCTTCCCCATTCTATTACCTCCAGTTTTGGGACAATAATGTAATATTTATTATCATTTAATCTTTGTTCTTTTAATGGGTTTATAGTTTTATCACTGAGTTGTCAGCTCTTATGTCAGTCACGTTCTGGGAGAGCAGAAACTGTGCTGAAAACCTTAAGACACCGTGACTTTAATTCAAGGAAATGGTTATCCAGGTGGTAGAAACGCTAAGAAGCCCAACAGGACTCTGAAGAAACCCAGAGATTAGTAACGTCATAAAGCTGCTACTTCCTCTAGGTGGACGGGGGTTGTGTGCCAGGGAGTTTGGGGACCAGAGTTACCTGGAGGTAGCTGCCACCTAAGGGGCCCTGTCTGGTGGGAGCTCCAGGCCCAGAGCTGATGCAGCTGCTGCTGGCAACGCTGCCTAAGGCTTCTCTCCTTGTCCAGCTGCCGACCTTGCACCAGTGCCTTCTCTTCACCCAGCTGAGAGCCTGCAGGCAAAGGAGCCTCAGTAATGCAGCTGGCTAGGAGCAGCTTGATGTTGACCAGGGTAGCGAAAGGGCAAGGACTGTACCTTCTAGTAGTTTCATCAAGGAAACTGCAGGGAATAGTAAACCCTGCAGTGTTTCACATTCCAGCTGTGTCTCTGTCCTGACTTTTCCAGGACACTTAGGCTGCATGTTGCCTAATGTCCTTTTAATGGGTTTATAGTTTTATCATTTTTTGTCCCTTTCTTTCCTTAAATGCCTTGGTGTTGTTCTACTGTCCAGTGGTTTGAAATATTGCTGCAGAGAAATCCATGGCCAGCCTGACCTTCCCCCTTATATGTGACTTGGGTTTTTTGTTCGTTTGTTTATTGCCAGGCTACCCACAGAAGTCTTTCATTTCCTTAAAAGTTCAATCACGTTTTTTTATTTTGGTATAATTAATCTACAATTACATGAGGAACATTATGTTTACTAGACTCCCGCCGTCACCAAGTCCCCCCGACAAACCCCATTACACTCACTGTCCATCAGCGTAGTAAGATGCTGTACAATCACTACTTGTCTTCTCTGGGTAGCACAGCCCTCCCCATGCCTCCCCCACCTTATACATGCTAATCGTAATGCACCCTTTCTTTTTTCCCCCCCTTATCCCTCCCTTCCCACCCATCCTCCCCAGTCCCTTTCCCTTTGGTAACTGTTAGTCCATTCTTGGGTTCTGTGATTCTGCTGCTGTTTTGTTCCTTCAGTTTTTTCTTTGTTCTTATACCTCACATATGAGTGAAATCATTTGGTACTTGTCTTTCTCCACCTGGCTTATTTCACTGAGCATGATAACCTCTAGCTCCATCCATGTTGCTGCAACTGATAGAATTTGTTTTCTTCTTATGGCTGAATAATACTTCATTGTGTATATGAACCACATCTCCTTTATCCATTCATCTACTGATGGACACTTAGGTTGCTTCCATTTCTCGGCTATTGTAAATAGTGCTGCGATAAACATAGAGGTGCACCTGTCTTTATCAAACTGGAGTGCTGCATTCTTAGGGTAAATTCCTAGAAGTGGAATTCCTGGGTCAAATGGTATTTCTATTTGAGCTTTTTGAGGAACGTTCATACTGCTTTCCACAATGGTTGAACTAATTTACATTCCCACCAGCAGTGTAGAAGGGTTCCCCTTTCTCCTCAACCTCACCAACATTTGTTGTTGTTTGTCTTTTGGATGGTAGCCATCCTTACTGGTGTGAGGTGATATCTCATTGTGGTTTTAACTTGTATTTCTCTGATGACAAGCGATGTGGAGCATCTTTTCATGTGTCTGTTGGCCATGTGAATTCTTTTTTGGAGAACTGTCTGTTTAGCTCCTCTGCCCATTTTTTAATTGGAATATTTGCTTCTTGTTTGTTGAGGTGCAGGAGCTCTCTATATATTTTGGATGTCAACCCTTTTATCGGATCTGTCATTTATGAATATATTCTCCCATACTGTAGGATGCCTTTTTGTTCTGTTCATGGTGTCCTTTGCTGTACAGAAGCTTTTCAGCTTGATATAGTCCCACTTGTTCAATTTTGCTTTTGTTTCCCTTGCCCGGGGAGTTATGTTCATGAAGAAGTCGCTCATGTTTATGTCCAAGAGATTTTTGCCTATGTTTTTTTCTAAGAGTTTTATGGTTTCGTGACTTACATTCAAGTCTTTGATCCATTTTGAATTTACTTTTGTGTATGGGGTTAGACAGTGATCCAGTTTCATTCTCTTACATGTAGCTGTCCAGTGTGCCAACACAAACTGTAGAAGAGGCTGTCATTTCTCCATTGTAAATCCATGGCTCCTTTATCATGTATTAATTGACCATACATGTTTGGGTTAACGTTTGGAATCTCTATTCTGTTCCACTGGTCTGTGGGTCTGTTCTTGTGCCAGTACCAAATTGTCTTGATTACTGTGGCTTTGTAGTAGAGCTTGAGGTTGGGGAACAAAATCCCCCCCACTTTATTCTTGCTTCTCAGGATTTCTTTGGCTATTCAGGGTCTTTGGTGGTTCCATATGAATTTTTGAACTATTTGTTCCAGTTTGTTGAAGAATGCTGTTGGTAATTTGATAGGGATTGCATTCAATCTGTATATTGCTTTGGGCAGGATGGCCATTTTGACAATATTAATTCTTCCTAGCCAGAAGCATGGGATGAGTTTCCATTTGTCAGTGTCCTCTTTAATTTCTCTTAAGAGTGTTTTGTAGTTTTCAGGTTATGGGTCATTCACTTCCTTGGTTAGGTTTATTCCTACGTATTTTATTCTTTTTGATGCATCTGTGAATGGAATTGTTTTCCTGATTTCTCTTTCTGTTAGTTCATTGTTAGTGTATAGGAAAGCCACAGATTTCTGTATATTAATTTTGTATCCTGCAACTTTGCTGAATTCCAGTATTAGTTCTAGTAGTTTTGGAGTGGAGTATTTAGGTTTTTTTATGTACAATATCATGTCATCTGCAAATAGTGACAGTTTGACTTCTTCTTTACCAATCTGGATTCCTTGTATTTCTTTGTTTTGTCTGATTGCCATGGCTAGGACCTCCAGTACTATGTTGAATAACAGTGGAGAGAGTGGGCATCCCTGCCTTGTTCCTAATCTTAGAGGAAAAGGTTTCAGTTTCTCACTGTTAAGTATGATGTTGGCTGTGGGTTTGTCATATATGGCATTTATTATGTTGAGGTACTTGCCCTCTTTACCCATTTTGCTGAGTTTTTATGATGACTGGATGTTGAATTTTATCGAATGCTTTTTCAGCGTCTATGGAGATGATCACGTGGTTTTTGTCCTTCCTTTTGTTTATGTGGTGGATGATATTAATGGATTTTGGAATGCTGTACCATCCTTACATCCCTGAGATGAATCCCACTTGGTCATGGTGTATGAGCCTTTTGATGTATTTTTGAATTCGGTTTGCTAATATTTTGTTGAGTATTTTTGCATCTATGTTGATCAGGGATATTGATCTGTAATTTTCTTTTTTTGTGGGGTCTTTGCCTGGTTTTGGTATTAGGGTGATGCCAGCTTCATAGAATTAGTTTGGGAGTATTCACTCCTCTTCTATTGTTTTGGAAAACTTTAAGGAGAATGGGTATTATGTCTTCTCTGTATGTCTGATAAAATTCTGAGATAAATCCATCTGGCCCGGGGGTTTTACTCTTGGGTAGTTTTTTGATTACTACTTCAATTTCATTGCTTGTAATTGGTCTGTTTAGATTTTCTGTTTCTTCCTTGGTCAGTCTTGGAAGGTTGTATTTTTCTAGGAAGTTGTTCATTTCTTCTAGGTTTTCCAGATTGTTAGCATATAGGTTTTCATAGTATTCTCTAATATTCTTTGTATTTCTGTGGGTTCTGTCATGATTTTTCCTTTCTTGTTTCTGATTCTGTTGATGTGTGTTGATTCTCTTTTTCTCTTAATAAGTCTGGCTAGAGGCTTATCTATTTTGTTTATTCTCTTGAAGAACCAGCTCTTGGTTTCATTGATTTTTTTCTATTGTTTTATTCTTCTCAATTTTATTTATTTCTTCCCTGATCTTTATTATGTCCCTCCTTCTGTTGACTTGAGGCCTTATTTGTTCTTCTTTTACCAATTTAAATAATTGTGACTTTAGAGTATTCATTTGGGATTGTTCTTCCTTCATTAAATATGCCTAGATTGCTATATACTTTCCTCTTAGAACTGCTTTCCCTGCATCCCACAGAAGTTGGGGCTTTGTGTTGTTATTTATCACCATATATTGCTTGATCTCTATTTTAATTTGATCATTGATCCATTAATTACTTAGGGGCATGTTGTTAAGCCTCCATGTGTTTGTGAGCCTTTTTGCTTCCTTTGTACAATTTATTTCTAGTTTTATTCCTTTGTGGTCCAAGAAGTTGGTTGATAGAATTTCAATCTTTTTGAATTTACTGAGGCTCTTTTTGTGCCCTAGTATGTGGTCTATTCTGGAAAATGTTCCATGTGCACTTGAGAAGAATGTGTATTCATCTTCTTTTGGGTGTAGAGTTCTGTAGATGTGTGTTAGGTCCATCTGTTCTAGTGTGTTGCTCAGTGCCTCTGTGTTCTTACTTATTTTCTGTCTGGTTGATCTGTCCTTTGGAGTGAGTGGTGTGTTGAAGTCTCCCAAAATGAATGCATTGCATTCTATTTCCTCCTTTAGTTCTGTTAGTATTTGTTTCACATATGTTGGTGCTCCTGTGTTGGGTTCATAGATATTTATAATGGTTATATCGTCTTGTTGGACTGACTCCTTTGTCATTATGTAATGTCCTTCTGTGTCTTCTTTTACTTTCTTTGCTTTGAAGTCTATTTTGTCTGATACTAGTACTGCCACACCTGCTTTTTTCTCCTTGTTGTTAGCATGAAATATCTTTTTCTATCCCTTGACTTTTAGTCTGTGTATGTCTTTGGGTTTGAGGTGAGTCTCTTGTAAGCAGCATATAGATGGGTCTTGCTTTTTTATCCATTCTATTACTCTGTGTCTTTTGATTGGTGCATTCAGTCCATTTACATTTAGGGTGATTACTGAAAGATATATACTTATTACCACTGCAGGCTTTAGATTCATGGTTATCAAAGGTTCAAGGTTAGCTTCTTTACTATCTAACTGTCTAACTTAACTCACTTATTGCGCTATTATAAACACAGTCTGATGATTATGTCTCTCCCTTCTTATTCCTCCTCCTCCACTCTTTATATGTTAGGTGTTTTATTCTGTGCTCTTTTGTGTTTCCTTTGACTGTTTCTGTGAGTAGTTGATTTTATTTTTTGCCTTTAGTTAGTGTTTGGTTGTTCTGCTTTCTTTGCTGTGATTTGTTTTCTCTGGTGACATCTATTTAGCCTTAGGAGTGCTCCCATCTAGAGCAGTCCCTCTAAAATACCCTGTAGAGGTGGTTTGTGGGAGGCAAATTCCCTCAACTTTTGCTTGTCTGGGAGTTGTTTAATCCCTCCTTCATATTTAAATGATAATCATGCTGGATACAGTATCCTTGGTTCAAGGCCCTTCTGTTCCATGGCATTAAATATATCATGTCTTTCTCTTCTGGTGTGTAAGGTTTCTATTGAGAAGTCTGATGATAGCCTGATGGGTTTTCCTTTGTAGGTGACCTTTTTTCTCTCTCTGGCTGCCTTTAATACTGTGTCCTTGTCCTTGTTCTTTGCCATTTTAATTATTATGTGTCTTGGTGTTGCCCTCCTTGTGTCTCTTGTGTTGGGAGATCTGTGGGCTTCCATGGTCTGAGAGACTATTTTCTCCCCCAGTTTGGGGAAGTTTTCAGCAATTATTTCTTCAAATACACCTTCTATCCCCTTTTCTCTCTTCTTCTTCTTCTGGTACCCCTATAATGCAGATATTGTTCTGTTTGGATTGGTCACACAGTTCTCTTAATATTCTTTCATTCCTGGAGATCCTTTTATCTCTCTCTGCCTCAGCTTCTCTGTGTTCCTATTCTCTAATTTCTATTCCATTAATGGCCTCTTGCACCTCATCCAGTCTGCTCTTAAGTCCTTCCAGAGATTGTTTTATTTCTGTATCCTCCATCCCAACTTTATCCGTTAGCTCTTGCATATTTCTCTGTAGCTCCATCAGCATGGTTATGACCTTTATTTTGAATTCTTTTTTCAGAAAGATTAGTTAAATCCATCTCTCATGGCTCCCTCTCAGGGGTTGTCTGTGTTATTCTTGTCTGGATCAAATTCTTCTGCCTTTTCATGGCAATAGAGGTAGTTGTGGGCAGTTGGCACATGTGTCAGCTGGGAGAAGAATGTCCCTTCTTGCTTGTTGGTCGCCTTCATCTCCTGCAAGAACGGTAACCCCTAGCAGCTTGTGCTGGGCAGCTGCGTGCTGACAGTACCTCTAAGTCTGGCCCAGGCAGCTGTAGAGGAGGCTCTGGGAGGCTGCCTTTGGTGTGGCCACTCTCAGACTGCTCCCCTGCTATGGCGGGGCCATGCCAGAGTGGGAATGGATGGGAGGCTGTTTATCACTGTGAGGGGCCTCAGAGCTGTGCTGCCTCCCAGGGGATTAGGGTGCCTGGAGTTTCCCTGGATTCCCAGCTGCTGGGCTAAGTGTCCCGGGATGCTTCCAGCCAGCTGTGAGGCCCCTGTCCCTTTAAGACTTTCAAAAAGCACTCGCTTTTCTTTTGTCCCAGGGTCACTGGCTGCAGAGACCCGGTCACAGATTTTACTGTTCTGTTTCCCTAATATCCAGCACACCACGCACTGATGGTTAGGGCTGGGTGTTTAGAAGTCCTGGACTCCATCTCCCTCCCCGCTCTGACTCCTTTTCTCCCGCTGGGAGCTGGGGTGGGGGTCGCTTGGGTCCCACCGGGCCACGGCTTGTATCTTACCCCCTTCATGAGGCACTGGATTCTCACAGACATAGATGTAGCCTGGCTGTTGTACTGTATCTTCTGGTCTCTCTTTTAGTAATAGTTGTATTTGTTGTATTTTCAAAAATATATATGGTTTTGGGAGGAGATTTCCGCTGCCCTACTCATGCTGCCATCTTGGCTCCTCCTTCTCTTCAATCACTTTTATGGGATATTTATCTAGGATGACTATTCTGGGTTAGTTTTATGTGATTTGTTGTGTGCCATTTTAACATGTAGATTCATATCCTCTTTTATTTCAGAAAGGTTTTTTTGAGTTTGTCTTTAATTGTTTATTCTTTTCTATTGTTTTGATTTTCTTTTTCAGAAATTCTGCCCTTGTGTTAGAATTCATACAGAGTGGTGACAGCAAGTTGCACTTTCAGAGTTTGGCAGAGCTGTAGTTCCCTATGGGCACAGCAGACTGTTAAAAGTCACCTTGGTGAGAGCCATATCTTAAGGACCCTTCCCAATGGTGCCTGCCAACTGGTGACCCACAGATAAGCCTATGTGGGGAAAAACATTAGATCTGGGGACTCAAAAGTGGGGGGCAGGTCATAAATGGTCAATACGGTTGCACCATAATGTGAATACACCACTATGTGCTTATTCAGCCTCATTTAATAGACACTGGGCTTGCTTCAGTCTTTGGCTATTGTGAATAATGTTACTCCAAATACTCTTATATCTATCTTTGTGTGGACATGTGTTTTCACCTCTCTTGGGTAGATACCTAGGAGTAGAATTGCTGGGTTTTATGGAAGCATGTGCTTAGTCTTCCAAGCACAATATGCTATGTAAGTCTAATATGCACTGACACCAGATTCAAAGTGCAAGAGCCAAGAAAAGCTTTTGTCTTCCCAACTGATGCCAATCCTAGAGGAGCCATGGGCAGGATAGTGAATGTGAGAAAAGATAAAGCAGAAAAATAGTAAAGAAACTGTGGCTCCATCTTCAATGCAGGTTTCAGACTGAATCAGGAGGAAAGAAAGATTTTAGTTGGATGATACATTGCAGGGGTTTTTTCTTTATGGATTTTTACAGTATTATTTGCATATAAAAATACCCATCTTAAGTATATAGCTTGATGAATTTTGGTACTTGTATACAATCTTGTAATCGTAACCACAATCAAGATATAGAATGATTCCCTCATCCTAACAAGTTTTCTTTGTGATGATTCTGTCTATGGCCCCCAACAAACACTGATCTGCTGCTATGACTAGACTTTTACCTTTTCTATAATTCCATGTAAATGGAGCAGTTCACATGCATCTGTAAACGTTCTTAACTTCTTTTCCTTTTAAACAGTATGTTTTTGATATTCATTAATGTTGCTGCATGTATTATTAAAGGTTCATTCCTTTTTGTTATTGAATAGCATTCCATAATGTGAATACCTCACTATGTGCTTATTCAGCCTCATTTGAGAGACACTGGGCTTGCTTCAGTCTTTGGCTATTGTGAATAATGTTACTCCAAATACTCTTATATCTATCTTTGTGTGGACATGTGTTTTCACCTCTCTTGGGTAGATACCTAGGAGTAGAATTGCTGGGTTTTATGGAAGCATGTGCTTAGTCTTCCAAGCACAATATACTATATAAGATAACACCTTAATGTTTTTCCAAAGAGGCTCCACCATTTTGCACTTCTCCCAGAAAAGTGGGAGAGTTCTAATTGCTTCACAGCTTTACCAACACTTGGCATTGTCAGACTTGGTAACTAGTCATGCTCGTGGGCATGTAGTTGTATCAGTTTCCTAGGGCTGCTGTAACAGAGTACCACAATCTGGGTAGTCTGAAACAATAGAAATTTATTCTCTCATAGTTCTAGAAGCTAGCAGTATGAAATCAAGGTGTTGGCAAGGCCATGCTTCCTTTGAACCCGCTGCTTACCCCTTACAGCTTCTGGTGGCTCCAGGTGTTCCTTGGCTTATAGCAGCATGACTGCAGTGTGTGCCTCCATCTTCCCACGGTGTCTCCACTCTGTGTCTGAGCCCATGTCTCCTCTCTTCTCTGCATCAGGACACCAGTCACATTGGATTAAGTGTCCATCCTATTGCAGTATAACCTCATCTAAAGAAATTAAATCTGGAAAAACAGTATTTCCAAATAAGACCACATTCTCCAGTATTGTGGGGCTAGGACTTCAAAATATTTTGGGGAGGAACACAATTCAACTCTTCACAATTGGGTATTTTGTTGCAGTTGTAACTTTCAGTTCTCATGAATGAGGAATCATGTTCAACATCTTCTCACATGCTTATTCACTATTTGTGTATCTTCTCTGAGCATTTTTAAAATTGGGTTGCTTATTTTCTTAATACTGAGTTGAAGAGCACCTTATACACACTGGATATAAGCCCTTTATTGGATACATATTTGCAAAAGTTTATCCCAGTGTCCAGCAATTCATCAATCACATATTAAATTTTTCTTCTTGGATACTGGCTCCAGTGGCACTTTCTTTCTTCTGCTGGGCTTCATTTTCTTAACTGTGTCTTTTGAAAGCAAAATTTTAATCTTTAAGGTTATTTTATCATTTCTGTCTTATGCATTTTGTGTTCTACTTCAGAAACCTTTATCTACCTGAATGTTACAAAGATTTTCAGATATTTAATAATTTTAGTTAGGGCATTGGTTCTAATAAGGATTTCTCAACTTCTGCACTGCTGGCACTTTGGGCTGAATAATCCACTGTTACAGGGCACCCTGTGCCCTGTAGGGTGTCTAGCAGCATCCCAGACCCCTACCCACTAGATGCCAGTAGCACCTCTTCAGTTAAGACAATCAAAAATATTTCCAGGCATTAAAAATATCCGTGGGGGTCAAAATCTCCTCCATTTTAGAATTTCAACTTAGGTCTGTCACCCATTTCAAATACATTTTTTTGTATGATTTGAGGTAAGGGTCAAGGGTTTCCTTAATGCTCCCTTGCCCCATGCAGATAGCCAATTGTTTTAAAAACATTTGTTGTAAATATTATCCATTTTCTATTCAGTGACCTTGGCATCTTTGTTAAAAATAAATTGACCCAGCTCTGGCATGTAAGGAGTTTGGGATTTGTCATTCCAGGCCTTACAACAAGGAAAAAGCTGGACAAAGTAAAAATCAACTGCACTGCTTAGATCCTTCAGAATACTGAAGTTGCAGGACAAACTGCCACCCCAAAACTGAAGAAAGAGACAGATAAGAGATACAGAGGATCATGTCTTACTGGAGTGGAAGCCCAGCAGAAGAAAGAAAGTGCCACTGGAGCCAGTATTCAAGAAGAAAAATTTAATATGTGATTGATGAATTGCTGGACACCTAGTGAGGACAAATTTGAGAGTTCAAAACCACAGGGCCCAGTTTTAGAGAAGACATACTGACATGAATTTCACCACCAGGAGCACTGCCACATTTTCACAGTGAAGATCATAAATAAATCCCTGGGGCTTTCAGCATTGGAAGGGGAAAGTAATCATTGTGAACTATTGCCCAGAGCATTGCATTTCTTTTTCATTTTTTTTTTATGAGAGGGCATCTCTCATATTTATTGATCAAATGGTTGTTAACAACAATAAAATTCTGTATAGGGGAGTCAATGCTCAATGCACAATCATTAATCCACCCCAAGCCTAATTCTCGTCAGTCTCCAATCTTCTGAAGCATAATGAACAAGTTCTTACATGGTGAACAAATTCTTACATAGTGAATAAGTTCTTACATGGTGAACAGTACAAGGGCAGTCATCACAGAAACTTTCAGTTTTGATCACCCATTATGAACTATAAAACAAAGCCTTTCCACAATGGGAACTATTTCACCAGAACCTAACCAACCTGGGGGAAGGAAAATACCCAGTTCCAGCCTTCCACATGCAGACCTTACATCCCTCACAAAATTAAACCAAAATGGATCATAAACCTAAATGTAAAATACAAAACTATAAAATTCCAGAAGATAGCATAAGAGAAAATCTAGATGACTTTGGGTTGGTCATGACTTTTTAGATACACCAAAAGCACAATACATTAAAAGAGAAAAAATTGGTAACTTGGACCTCATTAAAGTTAAAAACTTCTGCTTTGCAAAAGACACTATTAAGAGAATTAAAAGCAAGCCACACTCTGGGAGAAAATATTTGCAAAACACATAAGATAAGAGAGCAGTATGCAAAACACAAAAACCCTTAAAACTCAACAATAATAAAGCATGAAACCTAAGTTTAAAAGGGGCAAAAGAGCTGGACAGATAGCTCACCAAAGAAGGTATATAGAAGGCAAATAATGCTGAACATCATAGTGAAGGTAATTGCAAATTAAAACAACAATGACATGCTGCTATATACCTATTAGAATGGCCAACATCCGGAACACTGACACCACCAAATGCTGGCGACAGTGTGGAGTAACAGAAATTCTCATTCACTGCTGGTGGGAATACAAAATGGTATGGGTACTTGGGAAGACAGAAGTTTGACAGTTTCTTATGAAACTAAACATACTCTTATCATACAATGTAGCATTCATATCCCTTAGTATTTAACCAAAAGAGTTGAAAACTTATTTCCACCCAAAAGCCTGCTCATGAATGTTTATAGCAGCCGTATTCATAATTGCCAAAACTTAGAAGCAACCAAGATGTCCTTCATAGTGAATATGGTGGATCCAGACAATGGGATATTAATCATCACTGAAAGAAAAAGAGCTATGGAGCTGTATAGAGTCACTGGGGAGCCTTAAATGTGCATCATTAAGTGAAGGAAGCCAATCCAAAAAGGTTGCATCCTGTTTGCTTCCAACTATACGATCTTCTGGAAAAGGCAAAGTTCTGGAGACAGCAAATACATCAGGGGTTGCCAGGGGTAATGGAGGGAGGAAAAAATGGTGGAACACAGGGAAATCTGAAGAATAGACAACTATTCTGTGTTATTGTGAAATGTATACACACCATACATTTGTCAAAACCCATAGAATGTAGGACCCTTGTAAACTGTGGACTTCAGCTAATAATAATGGATCAATACTAGTTCCTCAATGATAACAAACGTACACTAACACAAGATGTAAATAATAGGGGAAACGATGTGGTTGGGGAGAGGGAGTTAGTGGGCATTCTCTATACTTCACAATCAATTTTCTGTAAATCTGAAGTGTTCTAAAATAATGAAGTCTGTTAATAAAATAATAAAAAATTAATAAATTGACTGTATGTACATGCACGGGTTCATCTCTCTACATGTCTGCCCTAACTGCAGCACCACACAGTCTTGATTACTTAACTCTCTACTGTCTTGAGATCAGATAATGTTGTTTAGTCAGAAACTGTGAACCTGAGATATTACCCAACATTCAAAGTTTAATTCTGATAGATAGACATAGTTATAGATAAACTTGTCAGATAGACAGACAGATAATGTCAGAAGCACCAAACTCAGTCAGAAATTACACCTTTGTTTAATCCCAGTAATGACAGTGGCCACTGTAAATCATGGTGCCAGACCCCCACAGATGATATGATAAGAATCAAGTGTATCCTGCACATACGGTGGAATTGTACCACAGGAAAAGCCCCCAGAATTATGAATGTCTGCGCTTACATAGAAGCAGGAATATCTATCCTTCTTTTCTCCTTTAGAGGGAGAGAGAGCTTATATTTCCTTACTCAGGGGAGGAAGGGAAGGTTCCTGCTCCAGAATGTAAGCATTCAATTTAAAGGGTGATAAGATAACCTACCTTTTGAGAGGGAGCAGATAGCTCTATCGTGAAGGACTCGAATGGATCACTTTTAACATCCACAGCTTGGAAGAGCAAATATTTCTGGGGGGTGACAGCAGACATTCTCTGTCTTCAGAGCATGTCAATTTCTGTTATTCAGAGGCTGAGGCTGTACAGGAACTCTGAGAAATCCAGAAACTGTTGTCTTTGTGTAAGTGTAAGTTCTCTAACTTTGTTCTTTTCCAAAATTGTTTTGGCTGTTCTGATTCTTTGCATTTCCATACACATTTTAAAATCACTTGTGAATTTCTTCAAAAAGCTATATAATAGGATTCTAAATGGGATGGCACCTGTAGAAACTCTGGATTCTGTTGTTTTTCTCTAACGAGTGTTTTCCCTACGTGTTAGCAGGAAAGTTTCATGTGAAAACTCCATTTTAGATGGTAGCTCTAATCTCAGCTTAGATCTTACTTCCTTAGCTGAGCTGTTTTAAGCCTGTTTGACATATGTGCTTCAGGAGTGTGTCAGGAACCTGGGAAACAGAGTTGTAGCAGCCCATCTCTGAATTTCTCCCTTCTGGAATCTTCCCACTCTCTTCAGCACTCACCATTTCCTAGATTCCCTTTTCTGGCTCACTGGCTTCATTTTTCTTGTTTCTGAAGCCAGACCCTGGAGGGTGTTCCACACTAGGCACCTGGCTGCTTGTGCACACTACCTGAGCTGCACTTAGCCATAGGCAAAAAGCCAACCTGTGTGTCTTCCTAGTTCACCTTCCCCAGCAAACACACACTCCCCACCAGCTGCCAGCCTCTGTTCCCTCTCCAGTGCTTTCTCTAGTTGCTTTTTAAATTTTTTTCATTTATTATTTTTATATCATTAATATTCAATCACATGAGCAACATTGTGGTTACAGATTCCCCCCATTATCAAGTCCCCACCACATACCCCATTGCAGTCATTGTCCATCAGCATAGTAAGATGATATAGAGTCACTACTTGTCTTCTCTGTGCTATATTGCCTTCCCCATGCTCCCCTCTACGTTATGTGTGTTAATCATAATGACCCCATTCCCTTTATCCCTCCCTTCCTACCCACCCTCCCCAGTCCCTTTCCCTTTGGTAACTGTTAGTCCATTCTTGGGTTCTGTGATTCTGCTGCTGTTTTGTCCCTTCAGTTTTTGCTTTGTTCTTATACTCCACATATGAGTGAAATCATTTGGTACTTGTCTTTCTCAGCTTGGCTTATTTCACTGAGCATAATACCCTCTAGCTCCATTCATGTTGTTGCAAATGGTAGGATTTGTTTTCTTCTTATGACTGAATAATATTCCATTAGGTATATGTGCCACATCTTCTTTATCCATTCATCTACTGATGGACACTTAGGTTGCTTCCATTTCTTGGCTATTGTAAATAGTGCTGCAATAAACATAGGGGTGCATCTGTCTTTCAGTCTGGGCTCCTGCATTCTTAGGGTAAATTCCTAGGAGTGGAATTCCTGTGTAAAATAGTATTTCTATTTTGAGCATTTTGAAGAACCTCCATACTACTTTCCACAATAGTTGAACTAATTTACATTCCCACCAGCAGTGCAAGAGGGTTCCCTTGTCTCTGCATCCTCTCCTAGTTGCTTTTTGTGTCATGTTCAGGTTTTCTGGTCATTTATGAAGGGGTTGAGGGGCTCTCTGGTTGTGTTCTAGTCCATCATACCCAGAAGCAGGATTTTTTTTTTTGGATGAAGACTTTTTATTGAAGTTTTGCTATGTGAACAGCTACAAAAAGCTGGAAGGATTGCAGGGAGCTTGTCTC